>NC_066583.1:638568690-638882981 GCF_024323335.1 Lathyrus oleraceus
GAAAAAAGAAAAGAAAAAAGTTTGCTAAGTCAAACACTTGAAAAAATGACTTAGGCAAAAATTAGGGTATCTCGGTAGACTGAAGGCTTCAAAGAAGTAGTCCAAACAAAAATTAGGGATAAAAAGCAAAAAAAAAAAAGAAGTCATTAAATCCTCAACAAAAAAAACAAGATTAGGTGACCACCATATAGAGAATCAAAGGGTCACCATAATTCTTGATAAAAACATAATTTTATGACTGCCACCTCAAGAAAAAAACTTCACTGGTTCTCAAACCATCATATATTCACCTTCAAAACTCTCTTGGAGGTTGAATGTGTGTGTCAAGTTAACTGAGCAAAGAACTGGAGACCATCAAGGAGAATGTGTTGGGTTAAAATAAAATTTTGAGCCTTATATCATTTTGTTTCAAAAATCATGAACCAAGCCACATTACAACCCTCAAAAGACCTAATTGAAGCATGGTTTATTTTGAAAGTATATTCTGGCGAGGTTGTGTTAACCTGACTTCGAAGATCTTTGTTAATCATTTATATAGATCACATCATCTTTCACACTGTGAATGTTTAGATCAACATTATGTTTTGATTACTGACTCACTAATTGTATATCACAACTCCATCTCAATAACTATTTTTATTTCAAAACCTGCATGATCATTGCATTAGAATTTCTCTTCAAGTCTCATACTAGGACAAGCAACCTCAAGAGCGCAGTAAAGTCAACCCTCCAAATAATTGGTCAATCAGGGGAAGACTGCTTCGCGATTCGAAATATTGGGGAAAGCCATATGAAGATCATATTATGGCAATCTTCTTTCAAACTCCTTTCGAGGTACATTTCTTTAAAGTTCCAACGGACATGGTAATGACAAGCGGTATGATCAGTGATAGGGGCAAATCATCTCCATTCTTTCAAGCTTCTCAAGCAAAACCTTGTCGTGCATCATCAACCGTTGATTTCAAAATGAGTGTCGGAAGGTCATGTTAGCACCCCATCCTATAAACTTTCCTTTAACAAAGAAAAAACTTTGCTGAAAAAGAACCCTTCCATCCATTACCCACTACAGGGGCACTTTTGGAAACCTTTAAGACATTGCATAAATCATCCTCATGCATTAATCATGTCTATTTTCTCTATCATCATGCCATGCATATCATCGCTTATTCTCATAGCATGAAGCCTTACAATCCAAGCATAAAATATCAAATATCAAAATCCCAATATTGCTTGGTGCCTCAAAAGGCTCAACCTTCAGCGGCCCAACCCGAAATCAACAAATTGCATGCATTGATTGGTCATCACACTTCATGCATTTATCAAACCAATATTTCATAGACGATCGTTCATACATCATAGATCATGCATAGCTCGAAATGTGTTTCGTGCTCATCTGCATTTCCTAAAGACTTGTTGCAATCATCTTTTTACCCTTTGGTCAAAGTCCAACTTCGTTGGCACCTACAAAGGCATATATTTTTTCGTTAAGGTTCAAATTCTCTTGTTTATCCGATGCATTTTCGAATGTTTCTTTGTCTCTCTGATGTATTCCTAGATGAGTATTATGTTCTAATATATTTCCAGAACTTATCTGATGTATTTCTGGATGTCTCTTTTTTTCTCTAATGCATTTCTGGATGAGTATTGTGTTATGATGTGTTTCCAGAACATGTCCTCTTGTTATCCAATGTATTTCAGGTGCGTCTTTTGTTCTAATGTATTTCGATAACCTTTTCCTTTTATCCAATGTATTTTTGGATGTTACCTTTTTTATTCTGTGAGAAACTAGAACCTTTTATTCTTTGTTGCATGAGAATCCATAACTTGTTATTTTCGTTATGTTAGAAGCCATAACCTTTCATTCTTTGTTGTGTGAGAACCTGTGACTTGTAATTTTCGTTATGTGAGAAGCATAAACCTTTCACCTTTGTTATGTGAGAATCCGTAACTTGTTATTTTCATTCTGCAAGAAACCAAAAAATTTCACATTTGTTACGTGAGAATCCGTAACTTGTTATTTTTGTTTTGTGAGAAGCCCAAAGTGGCAATTTTTCTCAAAGCATCCCCAAGGAGTGTGATCGATTAGTCATATTGTCGAATTTAATCCCCATTGAGTCTTTTCATCTTACCTCATTTAATCCCTAATAGATCTCCTTTACTAGCTACCTTAGTAAATCCCAAACACCAGTACTTGTCTTCTAAAGTGGAAACTCTTTCAGAATCTGAAGTTTGTTTGGAATATGTCAAATTTAAAGTCCAGTTCTCTCTGGAAGTTCAGTTTAAAGACTAGTTCTTATCTGGAAGTTTAATCCAGTTCTTGTCTTGGCATTATTTGAAATTAGAAAACACTAAGATTACTACAATATATTCTAAGCTAGTAGACAAATTATAGGGGCACAATGACTATTGATATCATTTCCTCTCAAATTCAAAAAAAGAAAAAAAAGAAAATTAAAAAGGAAAGGGTTGAAGAATAGGTCACTTTTTTCTTCTTCACGTTGACAGAACCTCCTCCTCCCACACCTTATACCTTCTCTCTGACTCAAAAAAATCAAAAACAAAAAAAGATTAAAAAGTTGCATCTCTCTTCTTCACTTTTCTTCATGGCATATCTCTCACTTTCATTGAAAAAAAAAATAGAAAAAAATTGAATAGGATTTTTCTTCTTCTTCGTGGAAACTGGCTCTCTTTCTCACCGGTTTCACCAACCATCATCGGCAACATAAATATCTTTGTTGGACAACCACCCCCATTCTCAACCTCCAGCATCGTGTTCTCAACCTTCTCTCAAACGAGCCCACTCTCTTCTCAAAATAACAACTTTTCCTCCCTCTTCGTTCCACCTCCCACCACCTTAAATCATCAACTCCAATCACATTTTCTCTCCACCTCTATCACTCTCACTCAACCTTCTCCTATCACCCTCTGTTTTCCTCACCACCATAAAGACTCCCCTTATTCACTTCCCTCCATTTCCGGACACGGCCTCACAAACTAGTATCGGTAACCACCGACCAGTGAACCATCAATCGCTCCCTTTCCTCCTCATCCATATCACGAAGTCCACCCTCCCCTCTCGACTACGGTTGTATCAACCACCATCACCACTGACGTAACCACTTTCTTTGGATGAGCACAACCATCAACGTATATCTCCCTCCTCCATGAAGTTGCTGGAGCCTAACACATCATCTTTTCCATTGCTCGAAGTTTGTTTGTGCGACTTTGTTCATGCTCATGATTTCGGCTCAGTTTTGCAGCCTGTTTATTTTTGAGTTGTTATTTGAAGGCACATAATATGGATATTCAATTTTACTTTTGTAAGTATTTGGATCTTCATTCTGTTTGGTTGAAAATATTGTTGTAGCTTTCATATTTGAATTTGAGTTGCTGTCTGAATGCATTTGCTCCATTTCGTTATTGTCACTTTTGAGTTTATGTAAATAATGTTTTAATAGTGACTATGCTATTTTCTGGAGTACAAATGACATTTAATTCTGTATTTGTTGAGTTTATTACAAACACGTCAATCCAATTGGGTTTTGATTCGTTTGTAATATGCGCATTCTACATTAATGTTGTTTGTTATATGGTTACGTACGACATTCTGATCTCATTGTCATTGCGTGAGCTAACCTGAACGCATTCTGTTTTGGCTGTTTCGAGCAAGCGTGTCACATTTTATTTACGCTTTGATTTCGATTGCGATGAGCACTTTTTGCGCTAGCAGTTTGCTAGCTATTTTTATTTTGTTACGTGCGACATTTCGATTCTATTTTCATAGCATTTAACTCAAATCTATATATATTATTAGTAGTTCGGCATATCGTCAATTCGTGTTTTCTCTCGCTACTTCTCTTTTTTTTCACTTGATGTTACTTTTCTTTATGCTATGATACATTGTGTTATGTGTTGTTCATATTTCATTTTGATTGCGATGATCACGCTTCATGCTAGCAGCTTGTTGTTCAATTTGTGTTGGCATACAACTTTTCAATTCCATCGTGTTTAAATCATATTTAAATTATGTGTTGGCAGCTTTGTATTGTACGTCTTTGCGTTACGTAAACTTAATTCGCGTCCTCGCGTTTCGTTAATTTAACACGTGCACGTTACGTGTTTGTTTAGTTTTCGATTCGATTGTGATGAATACGTGTTGGTTGTGATTATTGTGTATGCATGTTTGATTTTCTTGTCGATTTGTTGTGTATGTGTGTGTGTGTGTGTGGTATTGCATTAAGTTATGCCAGTGCGTTAGAGTTTGCACTCTCAAGTTAGAAGTCGCGCATTTCAATTATTTTTTTTAACCACTTCACAATCAAATCATTTTCAATTCAAATAAAACAATTGATCAACATCAAGTTCTTTTTTCAAATTCATTCAAAACGCTTCTAAATCATTTTTGCAAATAAATCGGATGAATAAGGACTAGTTAGGTGTATACCCCTCTTTTCCCCGAGTATTTGGATACCTGATGTATAGCCTGACTATTTGAATAATCACCATCTTCAAAGGAATCTAATTTGATTCATATCAAATATTTTCGCAATAAAAATGGATGAAAAAGGAGTAGTTTGACGTATGCTCCTCTTTTTCCCGAGTACTTGGACGTTTGTTGTATAACTTATCTTCCAAGTACTTATCATCTTTAAAAGATTCTAATTTGTTTCATATCAAATATTTTTCGTAAATAATTTGGATGAAAAAGGACTAGTTAGGCGTATGCCCCTATTTCCCCGAGTATTTGAGTACATGTTGTGTAGCTTGCGCTTAAAGTACTTGTCTCGAATCCCAAAACAAATACAACAAATTAAACCTATCTTTTCTGCCTTAACGCGATGTCAAAACCTTTAACAAGCGAAATATGTTTTTTCAATTCTGAGACGATGCAAACAAAGTTTTGTTCCTACCATGTGCAAGAAGTAAGAATGTTTTTTGCTCGAATGCGATGAGAACATAACTTTGTGCGATTCCAAGTTATGTTGTCCATTCTGACGTGATACCAATGTTCACTTCTCCATGTTTTGGAAAACAAGCAATATTTTTTTCTCGAATGCGAACTAAGCATCCTTCTCTAAAATCGACCAACAAACAAACATTTGCTATCCAGAACTACGTAGCTTTGGTTCCCGTTGAGTACAACGGATGTAGGAGGTGTTAATACCTTCCCCTCATATAATCGACTCCCGAACCCAAATTTAGTTGCGACAACCATTCCTTTTTTCTTTTAAAGATTTTATCAATATTTTCCCTTTCCTTTTGGAATAAATAAAGTTCGGTGGCGACTCTGTGATGATTTCGAGCGTGCGCACGCCCGTGGTCATTTTTCGCAAACGACAATCTTGTCATTATTAGAACAAGTGGGGGTTATTGTAATTAATAACAATAATTAACGATCATGAGTTTTGTCCAAAATGACAAGAAAATATGCAAGTGAAGTTTTTTTTTTGAATTCTTAAATAGGCAATGGTTGTAAAGTGTTGCAGTAGGAAAAAGGTTGCAACGTTGGTTAAGTTTATTTTTTTGAATAGACAAAACTTCATAAGGTGTTGTAGTAAGCAATTGAAATAGGCCACACTTTTGAAATATTGCGGTAGACAAAAAGTTGCAATACTTAGTAATAAAAACTATTGTTGAATGAGTGTGTTTTATCAAGGCTCGCAATTTTGTGAAATAACACTACTTAACCTATAAATTGTTCATTTCGGATTCAAAAGAAATACATAACAAATGTATGTCATCTTCACCACAAATTCCAGATTTCAACTTCACTACTTTCGAGTTTTTACTAGTCTTATATAAACTCAAAATATGTTGAATTATCATATATATATATATATATATATATATATATATATATATATATATATATATATATATATATTCATGCATGTTGACTCAAATAATTTAATAGTACTTAAAATACTATTAGAAAGGTGATTCGTCTACTATTCCTGCCTTGATGCATTTAACTTAAACATTCACTATATGCATGCACTCTCTCTTACTTTGACATTACAATATGTTTGCATGTATATCCTAAGGCGAAAAGATCAAATGCATCACATTCACATCCATTGATGTGAAGGTTACATCACCTATCCGTTAGTACATTTCGTAAGTTCATATAAATGATCAAGTGTTTGCTAACATCGATTATTAGTGTCTGAGGTTGCTCTTTATGATTCTTTTAGATGTGGTCATATGTTGAATACAATCAAAGAATTTCAACTCTTAAATATTTTATAGTGATTGGTTGTTATACAAATGCTTCTGCGTTTGAATAATATTCTTGTTTTGTAAAATGAAATAAAAATATTTATGCATGATTTATAATGTACCCACAAATGATGGATCAGATACTCCTCCAATTCAAAAGGAACACAATAATTAATGGATGGACTTTATTCATTTTCATTTTCAAAGGTTCTTTTTCACCCTAATATTTGTATCAAAAACAGTTAATGGTGTTTGATCATAACACGTGGCTTGCTACCAATGGCATATTTAATTTCTTTTATTATAGGTCAGCGTTGTTGTGATATTAATTTCTATATATATACATTAACCCTAGCATTTTTATTTTGCTGTCACGAATTTGATTCTTCCTTTTTCCAACCATCTAAGATAGATTTCTTTAAAATAAGTCCTTTCTTTTTATTACAAGTATATATTATGCTTAACGGTCTAATTTTAAAGTTAAGCTCGAGAGAATTGGACCCACTTAACTTATTTTTTAAGGGTAAAATTGAAAGAGTTCTCCAATATAACCTATTCAATCCTAGTGTGTATATCTAGTAAACTAATTATTCAAAAAGTTTAGATTGTTCTACTTTTGTCGCTTGCTGTATAAATCTCTTTTTTAAGAGTCTCATCCCAATCTATGTTGTATTAAAACAATAAATGTCAATTTGATCTTTCTCTAAGAGTGGTGATTATATTTGCACTTTCAATTTACTCCACCGTTGTGTATATTCTTTGAAGGGCTCATTGCTCTTTTGAGATAAATTTTGCAATTGCATGCGATTGAGAGTCATGTCCATATTATACTTGTATTGCTTTAGAAAGGCAGCAGCTAGGTCCTTCCATGACTGAATACGGCTCCTTTCTAACTCCATGTATCAACTCAACGTTGCCCCACTCAATCTGTCTTGAAAACAGTGAATCATCAACTTATCGTTGCAGGTGTAGAGAGTTATTTTTCGACAAAACAACACAAATGGTGTCTTGGGCAGCTAAGACATGTGTACTTCTTGAAGTCAGGTGCTTTGAATTTCGGGGGTATAACCACATCCGACACCAAACACATGTCAAGAGCATTAAGATCAAGTGCATTAAAACCTTCCACAACCTTCAATCGTTTCTCAAGAGCACAGAATTTTGTGACGACTTCAACATCTTGAGGACCCTCCACATTTGTCACAAGGTGGGAACCCTGAGAGTTTGGCATGTTCTTGGTAGATCGATGATCCCCTTCATCAATATGAATAGTGAGGTTCTCTTGCATAATGGGGACCTCATTAGATATCGTGATATGCGCATACTGAGGTTGAGTAGGATAGTTCTCTTGTGGAGGAGTATAGTCGGGGGGAAAGATCATACATTGGGTTAGTCACCACGGTAAAGTCTGATATGGGGTTGCCATTCTCCGTAGCAACATGTTGAAGATTGTTTTTCGACATAGCTAGCAGAGCTCCCAAAATCTATTCTACCTTGCCTTTCATGACGTTCATATTCTCTCTCAGGTCCCCATTGATTTTGTTCTAACCGCTCCATTGTCCTTCGATAGCTACCACGAGTTTGATATGGGTGTCGAGAAGTCAACTTGCTGGTTATGGACAAAAGGTGGGATGAGTCTTTTTTTTGCTGTGTGGAAAAATCTGCATGCCTGCTGATGAATGCAGATGCATGAAATTTTGTTTTTTGTGTTTTTGATATGTAAAATATGCAATGCCATATCACAGACGAATGCAGATGGGAATGCACAATGTGATTTCGAACGATCCATGAATGGTTTCTTATGGTAGGAAGATTCTGGGTGTTATTTAACCCGTAATCCATTTACAAGTAGGCTCTAAGGTTTTAAAGTTTCCTAGAGTCATGGACCCTACAAGAGAATATTTCTCCAATAGAAAATCATTTGCTAGATGATAATACCCTTAAGAGGATCTACTTTAGGTGAGGTTTTCATGCCAACCTAATGAAACAAGTGTTGGTGTAAGCCCTAGAGGCCAATACTTTTGGTACTTGTATCGAATTATTTATTAATAATAAAAGGTTTTTTCTTTATTATGTTTGTTTAATAAAGTCCCTAGAATAGTTAGTCCGTTTAATGTATCAAGTGTGACTTAATCATGAGATCCCATTAAACATAAGGACATTATTCTTAAGGTATCCGTAGTCGAGCTTTGTTGTAAAGTGGGATAACATTAAAGCATTAAGACTATTATGTATATAGACTGATGATCACATCTCATGGATCATGGATAATGAGTTATCAAGTCTTAAACATAGGTATGAATATTAAGAGTAATATTTATACTGGATTGACCCGCAATGAGAATACTATATAGAATGTTATGTAAAGTGTCATAAGTTATTCTCATGGTGATAGTGGTGTATACCACCCTTCGACCTGAAACCATTATGGACCCTAGATGTAGAGTCGAGTGCCTTATTGCTGATCAAACGTTATCCGTAATTGGATGACCATAAACACAGGTGATGGGTACTCCACAAAGCATGCTGAGAGATATGAGTGACCTGTATGGAATTTTTCCCATCCTGCGTAACAGGATAAATGCCTACGGGCCCAATATTGAACTGGACAAGGATGACACGGTCTATGCCTTGTGTTCAATATAGACATAAGGGAAAAAGGGTAATTATACACATAAGTATTATCACAAAAGGATTTGTCAGATCACATGACATTTTCATGTCTTGGGTAGCAGTGATGTGTTGCTAAATACCGCTCACTGTTTATTATGTTAAATATGTGATTTAATATAATTTCTAATGTCGCGAAAACCTACAGGGTCACACACAAAAGGACAGATTGATGAGAGATAGAGTAACTAAGGAACACCGTAAGGTACGGTGCACTTAAGTGAATTGTAGAACATCATAAGGTACAGTGTACTTAAGTAGAATACGAAATATGGTAAGGTACCACACGTTTAAGTGATTTTGGCATATCATAAGATATGGGCCATATACACTTAAGTGGGCTTTTTAGCTTGCAACCCACACAAGTGGTTCAATAAATAGAACCCTTGTGCAGAAGCATTTGTGCAGTTGCAATTTCGTTTCTTTCTCTCTCTCTCATTTAAAGCCTTCATTCGTAACAGCTAGCACTGAAATTGAAGGAATCCATTCATGTGGACTGAGTAGAGACGTTGTCACCATTCAACGTTCGTGATCGCTCCATAGATCTGCATCAAAGGTTTCAATCGCCACAAGAGGTAACGATTCTATCACTGATCATGCCCATTCATAAGGATCACTAAAGGAGATTTTTTTAAAATTCAATTGCGTTTTGGATCGCTATTCTCCTTCAGTGGTATCAGAGCCACTTACAAAACCATTCATTTGATAGCTGTTTATTTTATGTATTTTCTGTATTAATACGATTAAAAGATAAAATGAATCCAAGAATAAACGAGTAATTAAATTTGGCATCCTGTGTGTACGATTTGGATGATTGATGTTGACTATGCTTCAGAATCCGACGTTAGTATGGTGAAGCAGCGATACATCGATCGTCCATAGGTTACGCAATTGAGATCGATCAAGTTATATATATGATATAAGTAATCCTGATCTAAAATACGGTATATATGATATATTGTTTCTGTTTTGTTCATTCAAACACTTAATGGTCGTTTTCCTTTGAGTGATCAATGGTCATTTACTTCTTGATCCGACATAAGTATGGTGAAGCAATGACGTGTTGATCAATCATAATGAACTAACAATCTAGGTGTATTTGACGGTCTGAAATTTGTGCATTAGGATTCATGACGGCACAAAGGTTGTGTTGTCAAAGAGTTATGCGATTAGGGTTGTGACTGCGCAAGAGTTATGCTTTAAAGTATCAAGTGTTGATGCGAAAAATGACGTCGATTTCTGATGAGTTAAATCCAACTTACCCCTGGCTAACTCTGCGTAGTGTGATCGGTCGCTGAAATTTAATTTGGTTTTAATTAATTAACAGAATTTAATTTAATAATAATAATGTGTTTATTATTATTGTCTTGTGGTGATCGTTTATGACCTTAGTTTTCCTTTATTTTGTTTTGGGATTTTAAAATACGACTTGTGTGTCGTGCCTCTCTTTTAATCTCTTAATGTAACTTCTTTTCTCATCTCACTCCCTCGTATGTAAAACGGGTTTCTTTTATGTAATGTAATATTATGAAGAAAGAGAATAATACAATATCAAAGGAGGACAACCTTGAAGATCTTGCTTGGAGAAGCTTAGATCGTTATTAGGTTAGCTTAGGTTCTCTCATTGGCTTGGGAGATCAATTACGCTAGGGGCCATAACTGTTTCATTATGTATGTTGATGCATGTGAATGTATGTTTTTGCATGTGAGAGACGATTTATATGATAAATAAGCCGGTGAGATCAGAATTATTGTAAATTCCCTCAAATTAAATATTAAGTTTATGCTTTCCGAGTTTTAGCACTCATCAAGACTAGTATCAAATAATGTAGGTTTCGCATACGCGAGGTACATGTTCTATATTAGTAAGGTGCGATGGGATAATTGTAATATCCAATTGCTAAAAAAATGGGTCAAACTTAACTAAACAAATTATAATGAGATTATATATGTTTAGAAGTAAGAGTTGGAAATGTTCCATGTGATGGATTGGAATAAGGAGTGATTCACCCAACTAAAATATTCGAGAGTTGTATTAGATATAATTGGAAGGATTTCTTACCTAAATAACCTAGTTTTGTGTAATCCGCCTACGCGGACTTAAAACAAAGTGAAATGTGGATCTCGGTCCACTAGAAAATCTTCCAACGGGATTTTCCGAATCAAATGGTGAGGGTCATTTGTTTTGAGTAAAATAGTGGGAACATATTTAATTAAAGGCCTAATTAAATATGTTATTGATACTTATATTTTCATTATTTTCATGTAAATTACCATGACAACAAACACCTCTAACAACATTTTGCGATCAATCATTGGTAAGAAAAAATTGTTTGGGACAAATTTTCTGGATTGGTACCGAAATCTGAGGATTATCCTCAAACATGATAGAAAGTTGTATGTCTTGGAGAAACCTGTTCCTGAAGAGGAACCTCCTAGTTCTGCATCTAAGGCAGAAAGAGATGCTTATAAGAAGCATGTTGATGATGCCAATGAAACTGCTTGCCTCATGCTACCTACTATGAACTCAAAGTTGCAAAAGCAACATGAGAACATGGCAGCATTCGATATGATCGAACACCTAAAGATGCTCTATCAAGAGCAGGCAAGGCATGAAAGGTTTGAAGTTTCAAAAGATCTTTTTCAAGGCAAGTTAGCTGAGGGAGCCCCTGTAGGTTCCCATGTGCTCAAGATGATTGGGTATGTGGAGAACCTTGAGAGGTTGGGTTTTCCCCTCAGAAAGGAACTTGTGACTGATTTGATCTTGCAATCGTTGCCAGATAAATTCAGTCAATTTGTCCTTAATTTCAATATGAATGATATGGACAAATCTCTTCCTGAACTACTAGCCATGTTAAGAACTGCTGAGCAGAATCTGAAGTCAAAAGGAAAGTCTATTATGATGATCGGAAATGGAAAGAGACAGAACAAAAGACCCACCAAGCAGGCTGATAAAGGGAAAGGAAAGGAAGTTGCCAAACCCAAACCCATTTCTCCTTCTTTGAAGCCTAGTGGAGGCATAGCAAAGAAAGACACCTGCTTCCATTGTGGTAAGACCGACACTGAAAGAGAAACTGCCCAAAGTACCTGGAAGATAAGAAGAATGGAGTAGAGACTTCAACTTCAGGTATTTTTGTTATTGAAATTAATTTATCTACTTCTGCATCATGGGTATTAGATACTGGATGCGGTTCTCACATTTGTACCAATGTGCAGAGGCTAAAAAGGAGTAGAGATTTGGCAAAAGGTGAAGTTGACCTACGAGTTGGCAATTGAGCAAAGGTTGCTGCTTTAGCCGTAGAAACTTATGTATTGATTTTACCTAGTGGTTTAATAATTTAGTTAGAGAACTGTTATTATGTACCTACAATTAGCAGGAATATTATTTCCGTTTCTTGTTTAGACAAGTTTGGTTTTTCATTTATAATAAAGAACAATTGTTGCTCCATTTATTTGAATGATATATTATATGCTACTGCACAAATGAACAATGGATTATATGTCCTTGATCTTGAAATGCCTATTTATAACATTAATACTAAAATGATGAAACCTAATGAGTTAAATCCAACTTACCTTTGGCATTGTCGATTAGGCCACATAAATGAGAAACGCATTTCCAAACTCCATAAAGATGGACTATTGGACTCTTTTGATTATGAATCATATGAGACATGCAGATCTTGTTTAATTGGAAAGATGAAAAACTCTCCATTCACAGGGAAAGGTGAAAGAGCTAATGATCTTTTGGCCCTCATACATACTGATGTATGTGGACCACTGAACATACCATCCAGAGGAGGTTTTCAGTACTTCATCACATTTACTGATGATTTCAGTAGATATGGTTATGTGTATTTAATGAAACACAAATCAGAGTCCTTTGAAAAGTTCAAGGAATTCAAGAATGAAGTACAAAACCAACTAGGTAAGAATATTAAAACTCTTCGATCAGATCGAGGTGGTGAGTGTTTAAGCCTAGAGTTTGATGACCATCTGAAAGAGTGTGGGATCTTATCCCAACTTACTCCTCCTGGAACACACCAATGGAATGGTGTATCTGAGAGAAGAAATCGAACCTTGTTAGACATGGTCTGATCCATGATGAGTCACGCCGATCTTCCAGACTCCTTTTGGGGACATGCACTATTGACAACGGCTTACACACTTAACCGTGTTCCATCCAAAAAGGCTGAGAAGATACCATATGAGATATGGAGTGGTAAGAAACCACATATGTCTTACATGAAGATTTGGGGTTGCGAAGTTTATGTGAAACGACAAATTTCAACTAAGCTTGAGCCCAAATCTGACAAATGGTTATTTATGGGGTATCCTAAAAAAACAATAGGGTATTACTTCTACAATCCTTCTGAGGGCAAAGTGTTTGTCGCTCGAACTGGAGTTTTCCTAGAAAAGGATTTTATTTCCAAAGGAATCAGTGGGAGGAAAGTAGAGCTTGAAGAAATTCAAGAATCACAAAGCATTGATACACCTATGGAGGAATTAGAGCAAGAAACATAAGTAGTTGTGGAAGAGCAACCTGCTCAAGTAGAACAAGACCAACGTAGGTCAAGCAGGATATGTCACCTACCTGAGAGATATGGATATCTCATAACTGATCAAGGTGATGTATTACTCATGGATCAAGATGAGCCTGTGACCTACCAAGAGGTCGTAACTGGTCCCGAGTCTGAGAAGTGGCTAGAAGCCATGAAATCTGAAATGGATTCCATGTACACAAACCAAGTTTGGACCTTGGTAGAGCCTCCTGTAGGAGTTAACCCTATAGGATACAAATGGGTCTTCAAAAAGAAGACTGACATGGATGGTAAGGTACATACCTATAAGGCAAGACTGGTTGCAAAAGGATATAAACAAATTCATGGGGTTGACTATGATGAAACCTTTTCACCAGTTGCAATGCTTAAATCTGTTCGAATTTTACTTGCTATCGTTGCATATCATGATTATGAAATATGGCAGATGGATGTAAAAATTGATTTCCTTAATGGGAATCTTCTTGAGGATGTGTACATGACACAACCTAAAGGATTTGACATACCAGAAGAAGCCCAAAAGATATGTAAGTTACAAAGATCAATCTATGGATTGAAGCAAACTTCTAGAAGCTGGAATCTTCATTTTGATGAAACAGTAAAACAATATGGATTCATCAAGAATGAAGATGAGGCTTGTGTCTACAAGAAGGTTAGTGGGAGCATGATCGTTTTCCTGGTATTATATGTAGATGACATATTATTTATTGGAAACGATGTCCATACCCTGCAACAAGTAAATTCTTGGTTGGGGAAATGCTTTTCTATGAAGGACCTAGGTGAAGTAGCCTATAATTAGGAATCAGGATCTATAGAGATAGATTGTAAAAACTGCTTGGCGTAAGTCAGAGTACATACATAGACAAAATGCTGAGACGCTTTAATATGCATGATTCCAAGAAAGGATTCATACATATGCAACATGGCTTATGTCTATCAAAAACACAATCCCTTTCAACTAAGGAAGAAAAGGGATCACATGAATAAGATTCCATATGCATATGCAATAAGATCTATCATGTATTCCATGTTATGTACTCGACCAGATGTCTCGTATGCTTTAAGTGCAACGAGTAGGTACCAATTTGATCTCGGTGATGCTTATTGGGTAGCTGTCAAGAATATCCTTAAGTATTTGAGGAGGACTAAGGACTCATTCTTGATATATGGAGGTCAGGAAGAGCTTGTTGTAATCGGATACACCGATGCTAGTTTTCAGACAGATAAGGATGACTTTAGATCGCAATCTCGTTATGTGTTTTGCTTAAACGGTGGTGTTGTGAGCTGGAAAAGTTCAAAGCAAGATACAATTGTTAATTCTACAACCGAGGCCGAGTATATTGCTGCCTCAAGTGCAACAAAGGAAGTTGTTTGGATCAAAAAGTTCATTAGTGAACTTGGCATAGTTCCTAGCATTGTGGATCCCATTGGTCTCTATTGTGATAATAATGGTGCTATCGCACAAGCTAAGGAGCCTAGATCTCACCAATGATCCAAACACATACTTAGACGTTATCACCTCATTCGAGAGATAATAGATAGAGGAGACGTGAAAATATGCAGAGTACCTACACTTGACAATATTGCTGACCCATTGACAAAGCCTCTTGCGCAATAGAAGCATGATGGCCATACTAGATCTATGGGTATTATGGGTATGCCTAATTGGCACTAGTGTTAGTGGGAGATTGTTGGTGTAAGCCCTAGAGGCCAATACTTTTGGTACTTGTATCGAATTATTTATTAATAATAAAAGGATTTTTCTTTATTATGTTTGTTTAATAAAGTCCCTAGAATAGTTAGTCCGTTTAATGTATCAAGTATGACTTAATCATGAGATCCCATTAAACATAAGGACATTATTCTTAAAGTATCTGTAGTCGAGCTTTGCTGTAAAGTGGGATAACATTAAAGCATTAATACTATTATGTATATAGACTGATGATCACATCTCATGGATCATGGATAAGGAGTTATCAAGTCTTAAACATAGGTATGAATATTAAGAGAAATATTTATACTGGATTGACCCGCAATGAGAATACTATATAGAATGTTATGCAAAGTGTCATAAGTTATTCTCATGGTGATAGTGGTGTATACCACCCTTTGACCTGAAACCATTATGGACCCTAGATGTAGAGTCGAGTGCCTTATTGTTCATCAAACGTTATCCGTAACTGGATGACCATAAAGATAGTTGATGGGTACTCCACAAAGCATGCTGAGGGACATGAGTGATCTAGATGGAATTTTCCCATCCTGCATAATAGGATAGATGTCTACGGGCCCAATATTGAACTGGACAAGGATGACACGGTTTATACCTTGTGTTCAATATAGACATAAGAGCAAAAGGGTAATTATACACATAAGTATTATCACAAAAGGATTTGTCATATCACATGACATTTTCGTGTCTTGGGTAGCAGTAATGTGTTGCTAGATACCGCTCACTGTTTATTATGTTAAATATGTAATTTAATATAATTGTTAATGTCACGAAAACCTACAGGGTCACACACAAAAGGACGGACTGATGAGAGATAGAGTAACTAAGAAACACCGTAAGGTACGGTGCACTTAAGTGAATTGTAGAACATCGTAAGGTACAGTGTACTTAAGTAAAATACGAAATATGGTAAGGTACCACATGCTTAAGTAATTTTGGCATATCATAAGATATGGGCCACATACACTTAAGTGGGCTTTTTAGCTTGCAGCCCACACAAGTGATTCTATAAATAGAACCCTTGTGCAGAAGCATTTGTGCAACTGCAATTTCGTTTCTCTCTCTCTCTCTCTCTCTCTCTCTCTCTCTCTCTCTCTCTCTCTCTCTCTCTCTCTCTCTCTCTCTCTCTCTCTCTCTCTCTCTCTCTCTCTCTCACACACACACACACACACACACACACACACACACACACACACACTCAAAGCCTTCATTCGTAGCAGCTAGCACTGAGATTGAAGTAATTTGTTCATGTGGACTGAGTAGAGGCGTTGTCACCATTCAACATTCGTGATCGCTCCGTAAATCTGCATCAAAGGTTTCAATCGCCACAAGAGGTAGTGATTCTATCACTGATCATGCTCATTCGTAAGTATCACTAAAGGAGAATTTTTTTAAATTCCGATGCGTTTTGGATCGCTCTTATCCTTCAACAAGCACGTCAAGCAGGTCAACACTACACAACCATCGACTCTAAGGTTCTAGATACGGTTCCCAGAGTCGTGGGTCCTTCACGAAAATATTATCCTCAATAGAAAATTACTTGCTAGATGACAATACCCCCAAGAGAATCTATTCTGAGTGAGGCTTTCATGCCAACCCAACGAGACTAATACGTCAAGCAGGCCAACACCACACAACCATCAATCCTAATAGCCATGGGTTTAAGGTTCTAACAAGATTCATAGAGTCATAGACCCTTCATGAGAATATTGTTGTCAATAGAAAATTACTTGCTAGCCAATAATACCCCCTAGAGGATCTATTATAGGTGAGGTTTTCATGTCAACCCAACGAGATAAGTACGTAAAGCAGACCAATACTACACAACCATCAATCGTAATCTTAGTTTTTTAGACTCAGGTATAGAGCATTTCTCCCAATGTGTATAATTAGCCAGAGCATCTGAATCACATCATATGAGAACCATATAGCAAATATATGATAACAACAATAATAACACATAAGAGATAAAAGAAAAGAAGGTAAAAGAAAGCAAATAAACAATTCTAATATCCATCGCAAATCTAACCAAACTAGGCTTGACTCTCAAGTTGAATTCCCCAAGAGAGTTACTAGCGGTCACGACGTGAAAAATACCCGGGTGTAACGAACGCTCGAAATAGCAATAGAGTCTCCACCGAAGTTTAGTTATTTCAAAAGAAAAGGGAAAATATCGAGAAAACCCTTAAAAGAAAAGAAAATGGCCTTCATAATCAAATTCGGGTTTGGGAGTCGGTTATGCGAGTAGAAGATATCAACACCCCTCACATTTGTTGTACTCAACGAGAACCATTTAGTTAGTTTTGCGAATAAGAGTGTTGACTTGATGTTATTTGTTTTATTCTAGTTATTAAGAGTTT
This sequence comes from Lathyrus oleraceus, assembly GCF_024323335.1. Classification (NCBI taxonomy): domain Eukaryota; kingdom Viridiplantae; phylum Streptophyta; class Magnoliopsida; order Fabales; family Fabaceae; genus Lathyrus; species Lathyrus oleraceus. Next base: position 638,586,231 of record NC_066583.1, read on the forward strand.
TCAAAGGGAAAAGAAAAGGACTTAAAATAAGTTTTTTACTAGGGTGCTTGACAAGATTGCGAGTCATGCTCCTACGTATCCTCAGGTGCGATGAGGAACTCAAAGCTACGTAGTTCTTAGTAGAAAATGATGTATGTGTTGGTTGATTTTAATGAATGATGTGTAGGTCTCATTCTAGTGGTTAAACGTTGCTTGTATGCTCATACGTGAGAAAATTAAGTGTTTAATTGTATCTCGGTAGAATGGATTCTGCTAGATCCCATTCTAGTGGTTAAACATTGTTTGTATGTTCGCGCATGGGAGACTTAGCATTTGTTTGTATCGTGGTAGAATGAAATAAAAAATTGTTTGTTTGTAAAAAGTTTACAGTTGTGCTAAGGAAGAAAAAGATAGTTTGATTGGTTGAATCTGTTTTCGGGAGGAAGACGAGTTATTAGAACAACAAGCTAATTACGACTAGCATTTAAATAGTCGGGTAAAAGAGAGGATATTGAGTCTAAACCAATCCTTTTCTTATCCAAATTAATTATGAAATTTGTGAGGCGAAATAAGTTGTAAGTCTTTAACGGAAGACAAGTATTTGAATAATAAGCTAAGTACAGCTAGCATTCAAATACTCAGGGAAGATAGATGATATTATGTCCAAACCAATCTTTTTTCATCCAATAAGGACCAAACTAAATTCGATTAATTATTATATTTTGCACGGAAGACAATTTTTCAAACAACAAGCTAATTAAATATTGCATTCAAATACTCGGGAAAAAGATAATAATATTACATCCAAATCAATCCTTTTTCAATCGATTTAATTATGAAAAGATTTAGAAACATTTTTTATTAAGTGAAAAAGAACTTGATGTTGATCAATCTTTTGATTTGCGTTATGAAATGGTTTTGAGTTTGATGAAAGTGTGATGAAACATTTGAAAATTATTTGATGTTGATAAAGTCATTTTTATTTTTTGAAAGATTGATTTTAATGACCGTTTATCTAATTAATTAAGTAGTATAAGATTCATGCGTCCGCACGGATAAGTTAAAGTAACCAAAGATAAAAAGCTCAAGAATATACAAAATTGAGAATAAAAGAAAATTTTAATTGAGAAGTTATGCCGTAAAATGTTATAAATAGAATAAAAAAGAATATGGAATTAGTGATATGAAATAATAATGTATATGAAATATTTATGCCAAGAATATGAAATAATGCTGAAGAAATTAGTAATATGAAATAAAAGCCAGGGAAATTATGATGTAAAGGGAAATAATAATGTATAAGAAATAAATTTTATGGGGAAGAATGATAATGTTATGCCGAAGATTAATGATGTAGCCAAATAATAATGTATATGAAATTAATCTGAAAAAACAATAATTGTGAATAGTTTAGTACAGTAGTTCAATATAAATTATAAGTAAATAGAAATTGGAATGGAATAGCACCTCATGAAATTATAAGAATGTAATGTTGATAGTAAAGCAACAAAACTAGAAGTTTTTTTTTAAATATACAAATTTTTAAAAAAAAATCCAAAAATATCTTATTTTCAAAAAAATTATAAAAATGGGCATTTTTTCCCCTATTTTTGCCATGGGCGCCACCCTAGTTGGCGCCTACCCTTAAGGGTAGGGCAAGTCGCCACTAGGAGTGGCGCCTACCCTTTGGTTCATTTTTTTTTTAATTATTTTTAATATGTTTTTTTTTAAATCTTTTTAAAATTATTTTAAATTTATTAATTTATATTTATTATAAATTATATTAATTTATATTAATACATATATATAAATAATGTTATTTACAAGATATATATATATATATATATATATATATATATATATATATATATATATTAATTAAATTTATAAGTAATTAATATTATTTATAAATTTTTGGAAAAAAATTTAATTTATATACATGTAAATAAATAATATTTTGTATATATTTGTAAAATACACAAGATATATATATATATATATATATATATATATATATATATATATATTAATATATATATATATATATAATATATATTAATATATATATATTTATATATATATATATATATATATATATATATATATATATATATATATATATATATAAAAATTTATACATATATATTAATTTAATTTATAAGTAATTAATATTATTTATAAATTTTTGGGAGAATTAGGGTTAATCATGTTAGGGTTAATTAATCAATTATAATTAGGGTTTATTGATCGGTTATAATTAGAGTTTGGTAGTTATGACCTAATTCAAACCCTAATTCCCCCTAAGACTAATTAATCAAGTGCGACTCTAATTAGGGTTAGGTACATTGGTGTACAACCTAGATCTTTTCCTATAAATAAAGTGTTATTTCCTTGCATTTTCTTCACCACTATTTCCTATCACTTTCTCTATCAAGTTGAGTTCATGGCATCCCCCAGACCGTCGTCATGGCAGCGAACATCATCAAGGCGCCCGGATCCTGAACCAGTAATCTTAAAAAGGGATGGGCATGTTATTTTCTCGCCTGTGAAACCCCCAATGGAGATGAAATTTTGGAACATTCGTTCGTTGGACCAACTAAAAAGGTCCTTGATGTCTTGGTTAGAGGGAGATTACGAACCTGGTGAAGTCATCAGAAGGATTCAGAGGCTTAGAAGAAGTATCTCATTTGAAACTGGAGAAACAGTATGTTCGTGGGTTGAAGTTGAAAGCGACATTGATTGCATCCAAATGATGCATGGATCAGACGACATAGTGTTGACTGTTGTAATTTCCTAGATATTAATGGTTGTTTGTGTTGTTGTTGTTGTATTTGTTATTGTTCTAGTACTTGTTCTTGTTTTAGTACATGTTTTAGTAATTGGTGTTGTAATGTTAGATGTTTGTGTTTGTTGTTCCAGTGTCATCTTCTATTTGGAATGAAAAGTAAACTTTATTGATAAATAGCATTGGTACACATAGTTATGAGTATGAAAACTATGTTGTGGAACTAGATCCACGATATGGACATTTGTTCTTATTATGCCCTAGTTGTCTACATATGCTACACTTCCTCTGCATTTTCTCTGCGACGTCCATTTCAGTTCTAATCCGCCTGCTATTTGGGCGACCACTTTTATTCCGCCGCATCGATTCGTTGTGCCAAACAATTTCCCCGTCATACTCTGGCCAATATGCCTCCAATGCTACCACCGGAAAGGGATTGTCGTATACATTTAGCAATGTTACAACTTTGTAGATAAGAGACACTAGCGATAATGCATCGAAGTGGCTGTGTGAACACGCTGCAATGACATGGGAACAAGGCATACGATAGGCCTGAAATTGACCACAGTCGCACCAACAGTCTGGTATTAGGACCCTATACTCTTGTCTGGGAAGCCCCTGGTTGTGGTCAATTGTTTCCTTGACACTAAAAGTGTGGCCATGGCGGTCGAATTCCGTAACCCGATGGCTGCTGGCTTTGGCAGATTCCTGCCTCATAAACTTCATGCAAGCATCACTATATACTTGACTCGTCTGTAACACTTCATGCCAGCGCTTGCCTCTTGTTACGAACAACGTAGCCATCCTAAAATAGGTCGCACTCACCAAAGCGGTTACCGGGAGGTTACGTATTCCCTTAAAGACGTCGTTCATTGATTCCACAAGATTTGTTGTCATGTGGCCCTACCTCACCCCATCGTCGTATGACCTAGTCCACTTTGCAATGTCAATATTATCGATCCACCTCCCTGCATCAGATTTTGCCAACACTATTTCCCGACGGTAGTATTGGAATCCAGGTTGGTTTAATGCATACCCCGCTTTTATCAAATTTTGCTTCAAGAAATTATCTTTGAACTCCCGCATAAAATTTTGAGCAATATGCCTGATGCAGTAGACATGCGTAGACGGGGGGTCATGCCAACCATTTGCTGGATTATTGTATGCACTGTCTATAGAAGCGTGCCTGTCAGAAATCACACAGATGCCAGCTTGTGGAGTCACGTGCGTTCGGAGATTCTTAAGGAAGAAACTCCAAGCAGCAGCCGTTTCTCCTTCTACCAATGCAAAGGCTATTGGGAAAATATTAGAATTTCCATCTTGTGCGACCGCCATCAGTAACGATCTTTTGTATTTCCCATACAACCAAGTTCCATCGACCTGAATAAGCGGCTTGCAGAATGTGAAACCGATGATGCAGGGACGGAATGCCCAGAAAAGTCTATGGAATATTCCATTACCTTCTAGACGAGTTCCGTCAGGGGATTGTGCCGGCAAGGTCTCCATTATAGAAACCGTCCCAGGTGAATACAAATTTAGTGCAGCCAGGTAGCGCGGAAGTTGTTTGTATGATTCCTCCCAATTACCGTATACCAGTTCAATTGCCTTGGTTTTCGCTAACCAAGCCTTTCTGTACGACGGTGTATATTTGAAAACAGCAACACAATGGGAGATAATAGTTTTGACCTTGAGTGACGGGTCAGCCTCAACAAGAGGTATTATGGAATGGCAGATCATATCATGGCTAAGTTTGCGATGATCCTGTGCCATGTTTGTGTTGACGCAAGTGTGAGCTTCAGAAATGGACCCTATCACCCACGCATTATGTTTCTTCTTGTACGATGCCATCAACCTATACCCCCACTCCAGATTTTTGCATAAAATAACGTATCTTTCCGGGTTTGATTTGTTAACATCGTAGTCAACACAGTTTTTCAAGTGCCAGTTTTTTATTGCTAACAGACACTCTTCCTTGGTCCGAAATTGGTCACCCTTCTTTAACTCCTCATCAGACCTCATATATGGGTTGTAGAACATATCTGATGAGGGCTCATCCTTTCCCAAGTTAAGGGTTGTGAAGTGCGCAGGCGGTGAGTAGCGTTGCGCTATAGGTATTTGTACTTGGTCTTCGTCTTCGGAATCACGGTTCACCAAGTCATCAACCACGTCTTCTGCATCATCAACCACATCGTCTTCAACGTGGTGTTCAACATCTTGTTCGTCATCATCCACAGGATCAATAACCTGTGACTGAATATTCTGAGTTGGTTGAAATTGTTCCAACACAATGTACAACACTATATATTCGTAACCAGAATACTCATGGTTACGAAACATGTATTGTGCCTCCATGTCATTTTGAATTAATGACTTATAAAACCTGACTGAGTTATTTTCAGAAAAAAAAAGCTTGTTGATAAAAAATTTGGGACACGGGTTGTCTAAGTTTGGACTCAATCTTTTTTTTCAGATAAGAGAAGTCAGCTCCTCTATTTAGACAAAAATGAGTGCAATCGGTGTTTCTAAATAGGAAGCCAGACATATCACATTCATAAGTCTCACCATTCACGTGAGCTTTGATTTTGTATTGTGATGAGGATGCCATAATATGTGAAGATTTTGTGAAGATATTGTGAAGATATATGTGAAGATATTGTGAAGATATATGTGAAGATATTGTGAATACCTTTGTGAAAATTTGTGTGAATACTTATACTCACACATTAACCAAGCCTTCCTCACGCATGCCTATCCATCAAATGCCTTCACCACCTAGTCTGCAAGATTCTCGCGCATGCCTTACACGTGTCGCATCTTTGCATGCAACACTACCACCAAGCCTTCCCCTAGACAAGACAAGTGCAACCTACTCTGTACCAATGCATGCTAACCTACCCACCTAGCCTGCACCTAGTCTGCAAGATTCCCACGCATGCCTATCCATCAAATGCCTTCACCATCTAGTCTGCAAGATTCTCGCGCATGCCTTACACGTGTCACATCTTTGCATGCAACACTACCACCAAGCCTTCCCCTAGACAAGACAAGTGCAACCTAATATGTACCAATGCATGCCAACATATCCACCTAGCCTGCACCTAGTCTGCAAGATTCCCACGCATGCCTTACACGTGTCACATCTTTGCATCATCAGGTTCCACCAAGCCTTCCCCTAGACAAGACAAGTGCAACCTAATCTGTACCAATGCATGCCAACCTATCCACCTAGCCTGTACCTAGTCTGCAAGATTCCCACGCATGCCTTACACGTGTCACATCTTTGCATCATCAGGTTCCACCAAGCCTTCCCCTAGACAAGACAAGTGCAACCTAATCTGTACCAATGCATACCAACCTATCCACCTAGCCTGCAAGATTCCCACGCATGCCTTACACGTGTCACATTTTTGCATATTCATACTATTTGAAAACGGGTATAAATAGAAGGTCATTCTTGCAAGTTTTCATCAACCACAAACACTTTTATTCAGAGAACTCCGGCGAAACTTCTCATCCACCAAGCTTCGTTCTACATTGCAATCATGTCTCTTCTTACCATGGGCCAAGAACACAGAGGCACTAGGGCAAACATTGCCTCATTCGTAAGTTTTTCTTGAACATTGCCTCTTTCGTATGTTTACAATTTATTTTTTAAAAGTCCAATCTAATGATTGTTTATATTGTTTGTTTTTAAAGGATCCCAAGAAATTTCGTCAACATTCACACCCTATGCCTTATCCAGACCCATGGTGCGTACCTTACATAGAGCGTGCGGGGTTCGGTCATGTTATGCATGTCGTAAATGCCACAATTGATGTCAAATTTATTCTTGCTTTGTGTGAACGTTGGAGACCAGAGACACACACTTTTCACCTACCAATCGGTGAATGTACCGTCACACTAGAGGACGTGTACATGCTTTTGGGTCTTCGAATAGATGGTAAGCCTGTGACTGGAAATGTTCAACAGCCCAACGAACTATGTATTCAAATGTTGGGCGTAGATCTGGTTGAGGGTGAGGGATCTGCAAAAGTAAGGGGCCAGGGTATTAAACTATCGAGCCTCCAATTCTACCACGACTCTATAAATTTGACTGAGGATTCGTCCGAACAAGAAAAAATCATAAAAACAAGGGTTTACATTATGTTATTGTTTGGGAACTTGCTATTTCCCGAAGGCACGAGAAATAGCATAAACTTTATGTACTTGAGTTTGCTCGAGGACATTGATAGAATAAGCACGTATAGTTGGGGTTCTGCTGTATTGGCTTTCCTATATAGCTCTTTGTGTAAAAATGCACAAAATGACCACTGTACATTTTCCGGATGTGCTTTTTTGCTCCAAACATGGGGGTGCACTACGCCAAATAAGGGAAAAGAGGGCGCTTTTTTTGGCCTATAACAGCGCTTTAAAGCGCCCTCTAATCTGGCGCTGGCATAGGTAAAGACAGCGCTTTTTTTCCTGGTGAAAGCGCTCTCTAAAGTGGCTCTTTAAGCCCTTTAAGGGCCACTTTAGAGGGCGCTTTTTAAAGAAAGCGCCCTCTAAAGTGGAAACTTTTAAGGGTTTAGAGGGCGCTTTTACTGGAAAGCGCCCTCTAAAGTGGAAACCTTTAAGGGTTTAGAGGGCGCTTTTACTGGAAAGCGCCCTCTAAAGTGGAAATTTAAAGGGTTTAGAGGGCGCTTATTTTGGAAAGCTCCCTCTAAAGTGGGTGGTTATTTAACATTTACATGCATCACATGTCTCTGTGACCATATTCTCATTTCAGGTTATGTTGCAGCCACAAGAGGTAACCAGAAGAAAATGGCATACAACTGCTTGTTATAATTCACAAGAGCAACTAAAGGTTCTTTTTATGCTTTTATAATATTAATATACAAATACTGATATATGCTTATTGTTTATATGATTCTCTTGCTATTTGAAATGTCATGAACCGAAACCACTGCTACTCTAATTGAAATGTATAATAACCACTCTCTTTCATTTATTTGTTTATAATCAATCAATTACAACAAAAATGCAAGTATGCTGCTAGATTAGAAAATCACACTGTTTTGGTATTTTTCATATTTAACAAGACCAAAGAGCACAAAAATGAATTGAGTTGATTCAGAAAAAAAATATGAATGTGAATACATGAGTGAACACTAGCTGAAGTGCTACTCGAAAGGAAACTTCATCTGAAAAACTGTTGTATTTCTTCAAGAGTTTTTCCCTTTGTCTCGGGGACCCAAATGGCAACAAATCCTGCTGTGAAAACACACACTGCAGTATATATTGTGAAGGTTCCTGATAAAAACATAGGAAGCTTCTGGTTAGAAACAATAGATATTTATAGAAAATTAACATAGGCAATGCACACAAACCTCCCGAACTCCAATCCAAGAGCAAATTTGCTGTTAATGTAACCAACCAGGAAAAGAACCAATTGGCAAGTGTTGCAAAACTTCCAGCTAGGCCTTTGATGTTAATCGGAAGAATCTATTATGTAAAATATATTCAACACATCAACTATCACATTATATTACAACAAAGGTTTGTTCATATAGGGTTGTCATGCATATTATTATTGAAGAAAATTGTACCTCAGACATTATAATCCATGGCATTGCTCCTAATCCCAGAGAGAATGCAATAACCATGACCTGAAAGAAATTGAAAGTTTATAATAATGAAGTTAGGGAAACAAACAATAGAAACCATCATTTGTGTAATAAAGTTGTATTTACACACCACAACTCCAGCCACCGATACGAGGCTCAATGTCGCATATAAATCAGAATCTGGTGATATATATTCCCGAGAGCAAATTCAACATAAAATATATTATCCATATAAAAAACCAAAAATATAAAGAAGAATTTACTGATATATAATCCTGTGAATCTGTGTTACAAATTTCTGAACATTTATGCATGAATGCATGTGTAATATCTAGTTAATGTATTATGTATATATAAAAATAAACAAAAAAAAATGTTCAAAAAATATAACAAACAAAAAAATAATTATTACCTTCAAGTAGAATGATATTGAAACAACCAAAAGACTCAAAGCCATTGCAGATGAAGAAACCTGCAATAGGAGATTTTGATTAATCTCTTATTACCCTCCAAACAAATAGTAATGTGAATGCAAAAATTATCGAAAAAGCTCAGACTCACAATAAGTAAAAGCCGGCGACCAGATTTGTCTGCTAACCACAAAGTTAAAATCATAGCAAGAACCTAAATGACATGTAAATATTGTTCAGATTATGGTCTGATAAATTTGGAACGTTACAAATTTAGTTTCCTTTCGGTCGAACCTGAACAGCACCGACTCCAAATGTTGCTACATCACTCGAAACAATTTTGGTTTATTGAGTTAGTTTCTCAACATTTTCAGATATCTCTGACTTCAATAGCATGAGAATGTATGAACCATGCATTAAGCATTAGTGGTATGCACTAATTTGTAGCATAGTTATATATCATCATATAGTTTTTACAAAAGATAAACATTGACTAGAAAATATATATGTAGAATTGTATAATGGTCTAACTGAAAGCTAACAGAAGAATAGTCGACTCTAATTTACTCTATCAAATAACATCCATACCTAAACTTCTTAAGTTACTAGCTACGCTATGTATGCTAGAATAAATACACTCATAAGCTGCATAGTGTACCTTTGATTGGTAGAAGGTGTTTTAGATATTGCTGCCTCCTTTTTCTACATCGAGAAACAAATGGAACAGTTGGTGAAATTTAACCCATAATGCCTAGTCTCCATTGCTAGCATTGCAACACAATAATTATTATTGAGAATACTCAATAAATGTATGAACCAAGAAAAATGAAACCAAAAATGAACAATAGCGAACGTCAGAAGAGAAACCAAGTAATATGAAGATTAGAAAAATACCTATGGTGTCAAAGTCGAACAGCTAACAACGAATTAATAGAAGGAGGAAACGTCGTAGATCTAACAGAGGTGGAAGGAGAACGCCTTAGAAGTAGCGAAAATCGTAGCAGTGAGAACCCTAACGTGAAAAAGAACGAAAATAACAGAGAGTGAAATAACAAAACGCGCAGTATGTTATAATTTTAATGTTTACTAAAGGGGACCTTAGAGGACGCTTGTGGAAAAAAAGCGCCCTCTAAAGGGGGCCTAAGAGGGCGCTTATGAAAGCGCTCTCTAAGGCTTTTCAAAAACGCTTTATAAACTGGAAATGCACATGGACTTATAGAGCGCTTTTTTAAAAGCGCCCTCTAAGGGTAACCTTAGAGGGCGCTTTCTAAAAAGCGCCCTGTATTGTTGTCCCTCTATCTCCTCCTTATTTTTTTGCTTCACCTTAGAGGGCGCTTTATTACAAAAGCGCCCTCTAAAGTGCGCTGTCTATTCCAGTTGTTCGCTCCTTATTTTTTCGCTTCACTTTAGAGTGCGCTTTTGTAATAAAGCGCCCTCTAAGGTGCGCTGTCTATTCCAGTTTTTGGCGTAGTGGTGGTGGAGATTGCCGAGGCTAGCCCTAGAAAATCCTAACGTCTACTCCTTCCCCTACGCAACTAGGTTAATTTATGATGTTATTTCATTTTGTATATTTATTCTATAAATATTTGTAAATAATATTATTTATCTTTTTTTGTTTAGGTTCATTACAACCGGACTAGATTACAGCCTTACCCCGAAAAATAAAATAATATTTTATCGTCAACTCTTGGATCGTCTCCGAGCACAAGATGTATTACCACTAAATCACTCATCTTCTAACTGATTTATTAATATCAAGCATTCTCAATAAATAACATATTTACTTTTTTCTTTGTAGTTTATTTGGAGGCCATATTTGGGATTGGAACATCAACCCAACCCCGAAGATGCAGTTGTTTGGACAGCAAAAACGACTATATTGCGGTTCACCGCTGTGGAGATGCACCAAAGTGACCGTGTCAAACTGCAATTCGGAATGCATCAAGAAATCCCAGGCCCCCCAATGTCTTTGGAACCTTGGCATCTTAAAAAAGTTAGCCACCAGTGGTATGCCCAAAATTGGAAGGAATTTGCAAAGGTGTTCCGTAAAATATGGAAAGACCGTGCCCATTATGTTCTACAATTTCCGGTGGCGCCCAACGAAATGAAGCCGACAAGGGAATATATGGATTGGTATAGAGCAAATACAAATCCAGAAATGATTGTGTCTGACCCGTTCTATTTGGACGATCCCCGGATGCAACAACCATATTTCCAACAACAACAACCACCACAATATTCCCAACAACAACAACCACCACAGTATTACCAACAACAACCACCACCACCATATTACCAACAACAACCACCACCACCTTATTACCAACAACAACCACCACCACCCTATTACCAACAACCACCACCACAACACATGTCCACCACCCAACCAAATCAACACTACATACCATAAACTCAACCCCAATACCATGAAGATTACCAACACCAACCTCAACATTCCCACCATCATCAACAATCCCAACACCTACCACAATATCAATCCCCCCACATCCACCAATCCCAACACTTCCATCACGACGATGTCCCGAACTCTTCCAGTCCTCCACCTAGCCCCGACACGGGTATACAAGAGGATTACCAACAAGACTACTACACACCACAACAAACATTGTTCTTTAGCCAACCAGATTCAACCCTCAACTACCAAATGCCACATTTCGAGAGCGCACCCAACAGGAGTCAGTTTGTCCCACCGAGACAAAGCTTTGAGGGCGCAGAGGGCACCCGCCTTTCCTACAGCATTGAAGGGACTTCGACCCAACCACAACGGCAAACGACAAGGGGACGCGTTAGGACTAGGGGTGGTAATAGGGAAGCACCACCACCACGTGAGCCGTCTAGGCGAGTAGTTAGACCTCCCCCGTGCGGATCATACCAGGGACCGCATAATATGTGATAAATCCCAAATTAATAATGCATTTTAATCATATCTTTATAATATTTGTCTTGTGTATTATTTTAATAAAAATATATTGTGTTTATTATCTTTATATCTTTATCTTTAAAGATATTGTGTATCATATCTTTATATATATATATATATATATATATATATATATATATATATATATATATATATATATATATATATATATATATATATATATATATATATATATATATATATATATATATATATTAATTTACATGTATATAAATATTTATTTACATGTATATAAATTAATTTTTTTCCAAAAATTTATAAATAATATTAATTACTTATAAATTAAATTAATATATATAAATTTATATATATATATATATATATATATATATATATATATATATATATATATATATATATATCTTGTAAATAACATTATTTATATATATGTATTAATATAAATTAATATAATTTATGATAACTATAAATTCATACATTTAAAATAATTTAAAAAAGATTTAAAAAAAAATAATTAAAAAAAAAAAACTAAGGGTAGGCGCCACCCCTAGTGGCGACTTGCCCTAAATTTAAGGGTAGGCGCCAACTAGGGTGGCGCCTAAGGCCAATTTAGGGCTAAAAATGGCCAAAAATGTATTTTTTTTTGAAAAATAGGGTATTTTTGGAATTTTTTTAAAAAAATTGGATATTTAAAAAAAAACTTCACAAAACTAATTGCATCTAAAATTTAAAGTAAATAAGTAAGAAATTCTAGACATATAAAATTCTAGACAACATTATAAAAAAATTCTTTGAATATCATATTTGTTGTTTGAGATAAATGAAGTTTGTCTTTGTCATGAATTAATATCTTGAGACCAATTTTATTCTTGACTCTTGACATTACTATATAGAGTTCTGAGTAACAGAAAACATCATTTGACAAATATAAACTAACACAATTTAAGGATTGGTCTTGAGACTTGTTAATGGTCATTGCAAATGAAACAATAATGGTGAATTGTCTTCTAATAAGTTTGAATATCATGGAGATTGAGAAGGAGATAAAGACGTTCTTGGTATGTAAATAGTATTTCCAATATGGGTACCTAATATAATTTTGGCTTCAATGACATGATTTGCTAGTCTAGTAACCGTTTATCTTGTACCATTAGAAAGACCTTCAAATTGATCCAAATTCCTTATCAACATGATACATGTTCTGATTTTTACTTTTATGAAATAATTTGGCAAGCCTGATGTTTTCAAATAGTTCAAGAATTCAGTAGTTAAATGCTTGAAACCATCATTGTCATTAGCTTCAGATCTGTCAATGGAGTCACTATTCAAAAACTTCTTTGTGTCACATGTATAGTTGAATTTTTTGACTTAGCATTTACATAGAAAAAAGTAAGATAATAAAAAAGGAAGAAAGTAGACATATAATGGTTACATGGAAAAAGATTGGTGATGTAATCATTGATTTCATCCACTATTTCAGCAATTGAAATTAAAATAGCTCTACTTTGTAAGAAAGTAGTATTAGTGAAATTTTGAAGGAGATTTGGATAAGAACTTGTAACAATCTTTTCTATTGGGTCCACAAAATTTGTTAGAAGTAACTCTGGTGGAATTGTAATTTCAGCATATCCATTATTTGGTTGAGATATTTTTCCATCACCAACTTCTAAAATCCATTCAGAAAACTTTTGAATCTCATCAACATCGGTTGAATTTGACCCAGTTTCCAAACGTATATATTTGATAGTTTTAAAAATTTGCAATGATCCCAAATATATGAAACATTTATTGTAGAATGGATAATGCCAGACCTAGTACCTCTAGGAACCACATGTAGAATTTGTCTAAAATCACCACCAAAGACGACAACTTTTCCTCCAAAAAATTTCTAACATGCAACATTGCATTATCCATTATATCTTTTAAAGACTTGTCAAGAGATTCAAAATTGATTTTTTTTGCCATAGGAGCCCCATCCGAAATTATCAGCTTTATTATCTGCAACAACCCAACAAGGTCTAATTTTTTCTCAGTGTTACAAATAGAAGATTATAAGCATGGTACATGAATTTTGAATCTGGAACGTGCTATTTGTTGGGTTTGGGCTCCCTTGTTATATGGAGAAAAACCCAAAAATGATTAGCCCATTTGTCTAACTTATTTAAGTGGAGAGGATCAATTTAAGATTGAGATAGATAAAGAGAGAATAAAGATTCAAAAGAGAGAAAAAAGGATAGAAACTCATTCCCGTTTTTCTGCAAACATTCTCACTAAATCAATAATCACTGATTCGTTAACCGTCGGATCAAGCTCAAATTTGGAGGGCATGTTTGTAACACATATATCTAACTTTTGGTTGTTCCTAATTTTAAAACAACGTCTGAGGTGAGAGTTATCTACTTCGCACTAAAGTTGCAGATTTGAGAATTTTTTTAGGTTTTTTATTCTTATTTGTAAGCTAGTTTGCTTTGTGATTTACGGTTGTTAGCACTAGTTTGTGAATCACTTTAAGACTATATTGTATCCTTAATTGATCATAGTGGAGTTATTTCTTTAGTATGGACGATTTGTGGTTTTTACTCTCATATTGAGAGGTTTCCCACGTTAAAAATATCAGTGTTCTTTTGTGCCTTTATTTATTCAAGTTGCCGTCTTATATTTGTTGTTGATCCTCAAGTTTCCTACAAGTCCTAGGAACTTTATATCCAATGTGTATTGCTATGTTATTTTATCTTAATTTCCCATCAGAGTGGCACCATAGCTCTTGATTAAGGGATATTTTACTTGTTTGAATGATGGAGTCAAATACAAAGATGAAGATGGTATTGTTGAATGATTCTAATTACCATTTATGGAAATGAAAGATGAAAGACTTACTATTCATGAAGAAATTGCATTTACCAATTTTTAGTTCTGCAATGTCTGATGAAGAATGGGAGTTTGAACATCAACATGTATGCGGTTTTATTCGACAATATGTAGAAGATAATGTTTATAATCATATTGCTAATGAGACACATGCAAAAAATTTGTGGGAGAAGATAGAGTCCTTGTATGCCTCTAAATTAGGGAATAACAAATTGTTCTTGTTGAATAACTTCATAAGTTTGAAGTATAAGGAGGGGACTTCTATTTCAGATCACTTGAGTGAATTTTAAGGGCTCCTTGATCAGATGTCAGGAATGAGTATCAAATTTGATTATGAACTTTGGGGACTATTTCTATTGCTATCTTTACCAGAGTCTTGGGAGACGTTTCGGGTTTCTATCACAAGTTTTGCTCCAAGAGGTTTTGTTTCTTTAGAAACGGCTAAGGGTGGTATTCTTAATGAGGAGATGAGAATGAAGGCACGGGGTTCTTTATCTCAACCTGAGGTACTTGTCGTTGAAATAGGGGGAAAAGTCATAAAAAGGAACCAAAGGATCATAGAGAGAAAAAAAAAGTCCAAGCCGCGATACAAGAATCTGGAGTGTCATTATTGTCACAAAATAGGACACGTACAAAAGTATTGTTATTAGTGAAAAAGAGACAACAAAGGCAAGAAGGGTAAGTCTAAACAAAGAGACCTTGAAGACCATGATGATTATTGTGTTACTACGGCTACTAGTGATGATCTTGTTATTCTCCGTGATCATGAGTCTGTTAATCTTGTATCATACAAAAGCATGTGGATAGTTGATAGTGGTGCTACATTGCATGTTACACCAAGGAAGAATTTATTCACATATTATACTTCTGGTGATTTTGGAGTGTTTAAGATGGGTAGCGATGGTGTATCTAAGGTAATATGTATTGGTGATGTTTGCTTGAAAACCAATATGGGAATGCAATTGTTGCTTAGAGGTGTCAAACATGCTCCAGATGTCCGCTTTAATTTGATATCTGTGCATATGCTAGATGATTGTGGTTATGATAATCACTTTGGTTCTGGAAAGTGGAAACTCAACAAGGGTAACTTGGTTGTGGCTAGAGGGGAAAAGCTTTCTAAGCGGTATTGGAGAAAAGCTTTGGTCGCTAGGGACAATGTGAGTGCTATCGACATCGAAGCATCTTTATGGCACCGAAGACATAGTCAATTAGTGAAAAGGGGATGAATATTTTGGCCAAAAAGGATGTTCTTCATGTATTAAAGAATGTAGATTTGGAGAGGTGTTCTCATTGCATGGCTTGTAAATAGACTAGAGTATCTTTCAAGAGACATCCTTCCTCAAGGAAGTCAATGTTGCTTCAATTGGTACATTATGATGTTTGTGGTCCATTAAAGGTAAAATCCTTTAGTGGTGCACTTTATTTTATTACCTGTATTGATGATTGCTCCAAGAAACTATGGGTTTATGCCTTGAAGATAAAAGACCAAATGTTGGAAAAGTTCAAACAATTCCATGCTTTGGTTGAGAGGAAGACATGCGAGAAGTTGAAATGTGTTCGTTCAGACAATGATGGAGAGTATTGTTGACCACTTGATTCCTATTGCAAGAAGCATGGTATTGCACATGAAAATACTCCTTCTAAAACTACTCAATTGAATGGTTTAACAGAGAGGATGAATCGAACACTAATTGAGAGAGTAATGTTTATGCTTTCTGAAACTAAGTTTACTAATCATTATTTTGGTGAGGCACTTTACACAATAGTGCATGTTCTTAATCTCACTCCTACTGTTGCTTTGAACAATGAAGTTACATAAAAAATTGGTTTGGAAAGAATGTCAAGTATGATCATTTTAGAGTCTTTGGTTGTAAAGTATTTTGTGCATATTCCAAAGGATGAAAGATCCAAGTTGGGTGCAAAGTCAAAACAATGTATCTTCATCGGCTATGGGCAAGATGAGTTTGGTTACATGTTGTATGATCCTGTATGGAAGAAACTTATTTGAAGCTACAATGTGGTGTTTATGGAAGACCAAACTATTGAAGACATTGATAAGGTACAGAAGGCCACATCCAAGAAAGATATCAGTTTGTCTAATGTTGATCCAGTTCGGTTACCTAGTCATAATTTGGATGCTATTGATGGTGATGATCATAATCCATATGATTATGTTGATGATCAACAACTTGGAGATGAGGTAAACATTCCAACTAATTTTGGTGAAGGGGAGAGCGATATATCATAATATGAGAATCTTGGTGAAGCTCTAGAATCATCTCAAGTTCAACTTAGAAGGTCTAACAGGCAGAGATAACCTTCTACAAGGTATAATTGTGATGAGTATGTGATATTGACTGGTGAGGGTGAACCTGAGTGTTTTCAAGAGGCCATGGAAAGTGATGAAAATAAAAAATGGATGGATGCAATGCATGATGAGATGAAATCATTGCATGATAATCACACATATGATTTAGTGAAGCTGCCTAAAGGCAAAAGGGCTTTGGAAAACAAATGGATTTATAGAGTTAAACATGAGAGTGACTCTAAGTCTCCAAGATATAAAGCCATATTAGTAGTGAAAGGTTTTCGTCAAAGAAATGGTGTTGATTTTAATGATATTTTCTCACCTGTTGTAAGGCTATCATCAATTAGAACAATGTTGAGTTTGACTGCTACTCTTGATTTAGAGGTTGAGCAAATGGGTGTGAAAATGGCTTTCCTTCATGGTGATTTGAAGGAAGAGATCTGCATGAAACAACCCAATGGTTTTCAAGTTAAAGATAAAGAAGATCATACGTGTAGATTGAGAAAGAGTTTATATGGGTTGAAGCAAGCTCCAAGTCAATGATACAAGAAGTTTGAGTCTATTATGTGTGATCATACTTCGGATCATTGCGCCTTTGTTTGAAAATTTTCTAACGATGACTTCATTATCCTGTTATTATATGTTGATGATATGCTTATTGTAGGGAAAATATTTCTAACATTAACAGGTTAAAGAAGCAATTGGGGGAGTCATTTTTCATGAAAGATATGGGAGTATCTAAATAGATTCTTAGCATTAGAATCATGTGTGACAGAAAAGAGAAGAAACATTGGATGTCACAAGAACACTATAGCAAAAGAGTGTTGCAAAGATTCAAAATGGAAAGTTCTAAGGCGGTAAGCACTCCTCTCGCTATTCATTTCAAGTTGAGTTCTAATCAAAGTCCTTCGAGTGAAGATGAAGCGTTTGATATGAAACATTTTCCTTATACGCATGTTATGGGTAGTTTGATGTATGTAATGGTGTGTACAAGACCATATATAGCACATGTTGTTGGTACAATCAATAGATTTTTGTCAAATCCAGGTAGAAAGCATTGGAATGTTGTAAAATGGTATCTTCGCGGTACTACTTCTACGAGGATTTAATTTGGAGGAGATAAGCCTACTCTAGTGGGGTACTCTGACTCTGATATGGCTGGAGACATTGATTCCGGAAAGTCTACTTCAGGCTACATGATTAAATTTGCAATGGGAGTTGTGGCTTGGGAGTCCAGATTGCAAAAGTGTGTAATACTGTCTACTACAGAGGTTGAGTTCATTGCAATTACTAAAGCATGCAAAAAGTTACTATGGTTGAAGAAATTTTTGCAGGAGCTTGGTTTTGTTCAAGACATATATGTGTTATTTGTTGATAGTCAAAACGTTATTCATCTTGCTAAGAATCTGACTTTTCATAATAGGTCCAAACACATTGATGTGATATATCATTGGATAGATGATATTTTGGATGCTAAGTTGTTTGAGTTATCTAAAGTTCATAAAGATGATAATGGTTCTGATATCTTGATTAAAGAATTACCAAAAGGAAAATTTGAAGTTTGTTGTGATATCACCGATTTGGAGATTTCCTCCATATAGTTGTGAGGGGGAGATTTGTTAGGTTTGGGCTTTCTTTATATGTGGAAAAAGGCCTAAATATGATTAGACCATTTGTTTCACTTATTTAAATCAAGATGATCAATTAAGGGTTGAGAGAGATAGAGAGAAAATAAAGATTCAAAAGAGAGAAAAGAGGAGAGAACCTCATTTCCGTTTCTTTGCAACCAGTCTCACTAAATCAACGATCCTCGATTCGTTAACTGTCAAATCAAGCTCAAATTTGGAGGGCAGGTTCATAACATATATATCTATCTTTTGACTGTTCAGAATTTCAAAACAACGTTTGAGGTGAGAGTTATCTGCTTTGCACTGAAGCTGCAAATTTGGGAAATTTTTCAGCTTTTGTATTCTTATTTGTAAGTTAGTTTGTTTTGTGATTTGCGGTTGTTGGCACTAGTTTGTGAATCACTTTAAGAATGTCTTGTATCCTTAATTGATTATAGTGGAGTTATTTCTTTGGTCTGGACGACTCGTGGTTTTTACTCTCATATTGAGGGATTTTCCACGTTAAAAATATCGGTATTCTTTTGTGACTTTATTTGTATGAGTTGTCGTCTTATATTTGTTATTGATCCTCAAGGTTTCTACAAGTTTGGAAAATTTTATATCTACTACGTATTGCTCTGTTATTGTGTCTTAATTTCCCATCACTGTTCTTCTTCTTGGTAAAAGTAGACTTGCAATTCCACTTGAAGTAACATTCAAAACAATAACGCAGTTAAAATGTAAAGCTTCTGAAAGTTTGTTCCACGTGACAGTCTTCTTAGTTCCACCATAATCATATAAAAAAAAGACACCTCATTTCTGTTCAGTAACAACATGCATGACTTCCTTACAAATGTGGTGTTGTTCATCTATGGAAACAATTATATGAAGTCAAACACAACGAAACAATAATATGTAGTATACAAAAACATTTCAGGATGATTTTTTCCATATATTTTATAAAGGATTTAATTGATATACAATGACAGTGTAAAAGAATTTTACATCGCCAGTTAATCTTATTCGTTGGATATTGAAATAAATTTGACTTTTATTTTAAAAACATATAAAATAATGCAAATGGATGATGGTGATGAATCGACAGTGTAAATCTTTTTACACTGACAGTGCATAGTAATTAATCCCTTTTATAAAAGAAAAAAAAATTGTAAATTAAACAATAATATGCTGTATATATAAACATTTGGATAAAGTGATTTTTTTTAACTATCCTGGCAATGTAATAAATCAATGGTGATAAAGCAATATACATAAAAATTTGTATAAATATGATAAAGCAACAAAAAGCAGTGGGAGTTATTATGTTCCAGAAATACTAAACCCGAATGTATCCTAAAAGGCAGAAAAACAAATGAAACCCGACATTGCACATTAATTAAATTGGTCTAAAACAGTACGCATAAATTAGCAGAAGGATTTTCCGGCAATAAAATTTCAATTATCATTTACGTATCAAAACTGAAATATCTTGAATAACTGAATTGAAGGGAGATATGTGCAACATAAAAACTGCTTATCTACTATATAACGGCCATAAAAATTGCTAACGTACTCTATACCAGTCATGAAGTTAAGCGACACAACTGAATACCGACATGAATTTATGCTGCAATATTATAAGTTACCGAAATGTATTTCACAGAATTCAGTGTATAGTAAGCATTTATTATACCAATATGTAATTTTCATACATGCATTAAAGAGCACAATATATAATTTTGCAATGCTTATAATTCATAGGAAAGTAACTTACTATAATGGTTATAATTAACCTTCATTGAAGAGCACAATATTTCATTTTATAAATAATGCATTGAATTAATGACTTATTTTCTATATGAATAAAATACTTACAAGCTAAGCAATTGAAATACCTCTCAGAGATTGAAACAAACTTTGGTATAAATGTTTTTGAGCGGCAACCATATTTTCGTTCATTATAAATTAGTCTATTGACAAGGAAATTCAATATATAATTATTTGGATATGACATACTCTTTTTATTTTTTTGAAATTGTTTCTCATTTCTATCAAAGTAAGTTGTTGGATTTCTTCGGGAGATAGTGATAAATATAAGTAAATTTGTACAGTTATGTTAATAGAGTTGTTAATTATTAGTAAGAAAAAAGAGAGACATGATAAATAGGCATGGCAACATAACCCGTACCCGCGGATATCCACCCGAACTCGTCCCGAAGTTGACGGGAAAAATCTATTTTGACTGGGTTTGGGTTCGGGTTTGGGTTTTCTCCGATTATAAAATATGGGGACGGGTCGGGTAATGGGGACACTAGTACCCACCCCGAACCTGCCCCGTTTATTTCATTATGTACATTATTATTTATTTTTGATAATTTAGAATATTAAATATGTGGTTAATGTTTTGATATTTTAATTTTAATTTTAATTTATTATTTAAAATATTTGAAATGTATGTATGGAATATTTTTAGATTGTTTTATTTTATTATTTGTAATGTAATTTTATTTTGTAAAAAATAAATATTTCTATTAAAAAAATTGATTTTAC
The DNA here is from genome assembly GCF_024323335.1 of Lathyrus oleraceus. Lineage (NCBI taxonomy): Eukaryota > Viridiplantae > Streptophyta > Magnoliopsida > Fabales > Fabaceae > Lathyrus > Lathyrus oleraceus. The sequence goes on from NC_066583.1 coordinate 638,607,261, forward strand.
TAAATGAATGGTGGCGGGGCGGGGATACCCGAACCCAACCCGAACCCGTTTGAGACGGGTTTGGGTATTGATTCTCCATCCCCGTTTGGGTTTGGGGCGAAGAACAGAGATTGTTTGGGGATTCAGGTTTGGGTTTGGGGGAGGTAAAAACCGTCCCCGACCGCCCCATTGCCATGCCTAATGACAAAGCTATCGTGTAGTTGAATATAAATTTACCATTACCTGGATTATCAGACAAACTCCGTTGTTCATATAAAATTTCATCTGATAAGTATATCCAAGTGTTACGCCATACATGATTTGGTCGATTCATTGAAGCTGATAACAATATGGTAACAAAAAGTTTTCGTAAAAATACCCTAGAACCCCAATTGTAAGCCTCTTTTATTGCCTTAATAAATTCTTTGTCATCTTGTAGAAATCTCATAGCAAAGCATGCTTCTCCAAAAGTGGCATGTTTAAACCCCTCAACAGTTTTGAGATCATCATAACTTGTAGGTCATTTCTTTATTGTCAACAACATCTGCATATAGTATAATTTCCTAGTTGTTGGAGGTACCCAAATTAAGCGACCAATTGTGTAACCTCTTTTCATTGGTTTCCAACATCTTGTTTTCTTGACATAAACAAACTTGGACACAAATTGTCCACATGTCAATAGCTTTGCTTCACCTTATTCTCGATTTGCCATAAATCAAGATGTAAACATGAATTCAGTTATACTCGACTTTAGAAGGACATTGCCACTTTGTTCAAAGTCTTTGTAGTACACCGAGTTCTCTCCTTCCATGTGAAAAAACAATCTTTCAACGACCGATTTCCTTCCATGGATAAAATATGAAAAAATTCTCCAACACGCTTCACTTAGTAAAACATATCTACAATCAAAGTATTGTTTGATTTCGTCATTATTCCCTTCACCACTAGCTGCACTTGGAACAATAATAACTGATATTCTATCAAAACCCTTGTTGATATACTTAAAGAGATATTCAATATAAGTTCTTTGATTGAACCACTCCATGTTAATGTGTGCTTCATATTTCATAAGAAAATGTGGGTTGTGGGGCACAACATGACCGTTATGAAGCATGATTCCATTCTTCTTGATTGTAAAACTATTATCCATTCTTCTATAAATCGGATATTCGTCTTGATCAACTATGGTGCCATATTGGAACTTTTTGGATAATACTTGGTATACTTTCCATTGGTCATGGACAAGCATTTAGGGTTTTCCATTCCACAAGGGCAATGCACCATGTGGTTCTTCACAGGACCATACAACTTTGGTTGTTTTAAAGGATTTAGTACCTCGGCAGAAATGATCTTGTCAATGTCATCGGGTGATGGATATTTATTTGATGGATGTAAGAAGATTATATGGTGTACATGTTTGTATTGAAAAACATATATCATATTAAAACCAATGTAAAAAAGTCAAATTAAAAAAGTAGTAGATGTAAGTAAATGTAGTAAGAACGAAAAAGTATGAGCTTACACGCCAGAACTTTGTCTAAGACACCTTTCTTAGTCACGTAAGATAATAGGTTATCGAACTTCATTTTAAAAACTCTAACAATTATATCAGGTCTATCTTGTGGCTTCAATTTGAGAGGAAACAAAGCTCACTGAATCTCAGGCCAATTTGGATTGCAGGTGAAAGTAATGAATATATCTGGAAATTCGACTTTACAACAAATCGCCATGCCATCATAGTATAGTTGATCCATAAACCTCCTACTACCAACATAAGATAAAGGTAAGATGACTCGTTTTCCTATGCTTGACCCATGTGTTTGACTTTGGTCTCCTTCTTCATTAAGACTTCGATACTTTAAAACTCGAAACTTGGATTGATTGTTACTAAGCCATTTCAATCGTTCTCCCTCTAGCATGGTGTAACCGTTCACAAAAATTTGTCAAAAAAGTCTCCTAGATGACAAAAGAGTTTTACCTTCTTCATATATTGTTTGGATTCGAAAACCTAACCACTCTTCGTCAGCAGCATTGAACGTTCAATCCCTCGGCGCTCAAGTATTGCCAACGCAAATGGTGGTTTATCGGCGGTAACAGGGGCTGGAACTGTGATGTTATCACCAGCCCTTTCGCTTTCAAATACACTACTTGTTCCCTCTCTATCTCATAAGTTGTTGTCTGTGAGTCAAGTTACAAAAGACTTGAACTGTGTTGTGCTGATTTATCCGTTTTTTTGTTTCCTTCAGGATATTCTCACGAAGGAGATCATTGGGCGTGGTACTAAGAGAGGGGGACTTTACTATATGGAGGATTTTAGTGTAGGTCGAGCGCATCACATGCATTATCCAAGAAACAATAAAATGGAGCAAGTCTTACTTTGGCATCGCCGATTAAGCCATCCTTCGTTTGGCTACCTGAAACATGTGTTCCCAAACTTATTTTCAGATACATCTTTGTTGAACTTCAAATGTGAAGCTTGTATTTTAGCCAAGAGTCATCGAGTTACTTTTCCATCAAGTATGAATAAAAGTAATGCTCAGTTTGCTTTAATCCATTCTGATGTATGGGGTCCATCCCCAAAATCTTCTATCTCTGGTTATCGGTGGTTTGTAATATTTGTTGATGATTGCACTCGAATGACTTGGATTTATTTGTTGAAACAAAAAAATGAAGTGATACACATATTTCAACAATTCCATCAAATGATTCAAACTCAATACTCAAAGAAAATTAAGATCCTTCGCTCTGATAATGGTGGGGAGTTTGTAAATCATCAATTCCATGAGTATTTCAAAAAACACGGACTTATTCACGAAACCACGTGTCCACAAACCCCACAACAAAATGGTGTTGCAGAACGGAAAAATCGCCATATTCTTGAAACTGCTCGTGCTCTGTTACATGGAGCACATGTGCCTCACCACCATTGGACTGACGCTGTTACTACAGCAGTATATCTCATCAATCGGATGCCATCGAAGGTCCTTGAATTTAAAACTCCGCTGCAGACCTTGTCCACATTTGTACCGCTGCCTATAATACAAATGCTGCCACCTCGAGTCTTTGGGTGTGTTGCGTTTGTTCACCTACATAAAAACCAGCGTACAAAGCTTGATCCGTGTGCCATTCGCTGCCTGTTTTTGGGATATGGTGTACACCAGAAAGGGTATCGTTGCTATGACCCTATTACTCGACGCATTTATGTAACTATGGATGTTACATTCTTGGAATTCGACCATTTCTACTCATCTGTATCACCCAATTCTTCTCTTCAGGGGGAGACACCAGAAGAAGAGTCGAATTGGTCGACATTTGACTAGTTCAAAGATATTGATATACCTTCAGCTGAAGTTTTTGGTGATTCTTGTCAAACTCAAACAGACCATATGAGTCCTGAAGTTGAAGTATCGGAATTCCCCCCCTCTCCAGTACTCAACGATCCATCTCCTGAGAATATCATTGAGGTAAACTCTCCTATATCTCATAATAATAATAATAATTGTGATATCTCTGTTAGCTATGAATTACCTCACAGGCATAATCGGGGAAAACCACCGAAGCGTTACTCTCCAGAAGAAGAGGATCATAGATCAAGGTATCCAATTGCTAATTATGTCTCTATGAAGGACTTGTCTGAACCCCTTAAGAAATTTGCAAATGAGCTGTCTTCATACAGTGTACCTAGCAACGTTGAAGAGGCCATTGAAGATCCTTGATGGGTTCAAGCTATGAATGAAGAAATGGAGGCATTAAACAAGAATGCGACATGGACTCTTGTCCCTTTACCAAAAGGAAAGAAACCAGTGGGGTGTAAGTGGGTTTTCTCTATCAAGTACAAAGCTGATGGGTCTATTGAAAGGTACAAAGCAAGATTAGTGGCTAAAGGCTTTACACAAACATATGGCATAGACTATCAAGAAACGTTTTCACCTGTTGCCAAGTTGAGCACTGTCAGAGTCCTGTTATCTCTGGCAGTAAATCTGGATTGGCCATTGCATCAGTTAGACGTGAAAAATGCATTTCTCCATGGGCACTTGAAAGAAGAAATATATATGGATATCCCTCCGGGATACATGACAAATTATGAGACTAAGGTGGTGTGTAAATTGCAACGCAGTTTGTACGGCTTGAAGCAATCTCCTAGAGCGTGGTTTGGGAGATTGAACCTAGCAATGAAAAATATGGCTTCCAACAAAGCAACGCAGATCATACGTTGTTTCTGAAACATCGTCAAGGTAAGGTCACAGCTTTGATTGTGTATGTAGATGATATGATTATTACAGGAGATGACTCTGAGGAAATAGCAAAACTTCAAAAACAACTTGCAACCGAATTTGAGATGAAAAATCTAGGTGGGCTCAAATATTTTCTAGGTATTGAAGTTGCTAGGTCAAAGAAAGGCATCTTTTTATCTCAACGAAAATATATCCTAGATCTTTTATCAGAAGTTGGGCTACTAGACTGTAAACCTGTAGATACTCCAATTGTCCAGAACCACCAACTTGGAGAATATCCAGACCAAGTGCCAACAAACAAAGGAAGGTACCAGAGATTGGTTGGCAAACTTATTTACTTATCTCATACACGACCTGATATAGCGTATGCGGTAAGTGTAGTAAGTCAATTTATGCACAACCCGAGCAAAGATCACATGGACGCGGTAATTCGAATCATGCGGTACTTGAAGTCCTCGCCTGGAAAAGGCTTGATGTTCACAAAGAATAATCATGTACAAGTTGAAGGTTATACAGACGCTGACTGGGCAGGAGATATCACGAACAGAAAATCCACCTCAGGCTATTTTACATTTGTTGGAGGAAATTTGGTTACATGGAAAAGTAAGAAACAAAAGGTTGTAGCATTATCAAGTGCTGAAGCAGAGTTTCGCGGGATGGCTAAAGGTCTTTGTGAGCTTCTTTGGCTTCGAAGATTATTAATTGAAATTGGCTTTGCTCCGAAAAATGCGATGAACCTTTTTTGTGACAACAAGTCTGCAATTGAAATTGCTCATAATCCGGTTCAACATGATCGGACAAAACACGTGGAAATAGATCGACACTTCATTAAGCAAAATTTGGAGACCAAGATAATTCAATTTCCATTTGTTAAATCTGAAGATCAATTAGCAGATATACTCACAAAAGCTGTATGTAGTAGAGACTTCTACAACGCACTTGACAAGTTGGCCATTCGAGATCTCTATGCACCAACTTGAGGGGGAGTGTTGGCGTTAGCTATTATCAAGATTTTAGGAACTATAATAGGAATATAGTTATTAATTGTTAATTACCATGATTTGGCTATAATTATTCTGATTTACTTATAATTAGAAATAGGTTTTCTGTGTATATAAATATAACCTATTCCCTCCTTGTAATACACGATTGAAATAATATGAAAATTGTATATCAGTTTAACAAGTCTGTTTCTTGGGAATCGTCGAAGATATCGAGATCTTGGTGAGCGACATTTAATCTAGATCCATCTTCTCCGTATGGAAATATCAAAGGATATTGTTAAGCAAAATAGATTTCATGAAATTAATTAATATGTTTTAGTGTTCCCCATTATCTCTGCATAATAGTGTATCTTTCTTCAACTGTGTCAACATCACCAACTATTAAAGCAACAACCTCATAAATAGTTGGTTGATTGTACACTCTTTCATATGTAGATCTGTTTGCAATAAGTATGAGTTTGAAGTTGTGTAAATTCCCTTGATTAAATCTCTGCCTTGCCATGAGGAAACTCTTGGCATGTGTGTTATGAGTGTACAACATATCTGATAGATTATGTACGATGCTAGGATTAGTGGTTTTTTTGTTCCTAAAATTCAAATAATAAGTAAGTATATATGTAAGTAAGTTTTATATTAAGTTATTTTTTGTTGACCTGTAACGGTTTCGTCTCTACTGTCTCTGCCTTATTTTCGAATGGTTCTTCCATATTCGGTAAAAAAAAATCTGGAAACTTACGGCATGAACAGTAATAAAATTATTTTTCTGTTTTTGCTATGGCTGGGTATTAAATCCAGGTTCTGATCCATGACATTCATGAATGTTACCGCTAAGCTGCTTTGTTAAACATGTATTTTGATTCTGTTCATATCCATATGATTTCATTTTTACTGATTATTATGCCTTATTATTTGATCTTTGAATTAAATTTGTGCATAAATTAAAATTGATTTATAATATTATTATTTTGTTAAGCAATTGTATAAGAGATCTTATTTATTTAATTTTATTCTCTCATATAATTGAGTTACTATGTCTAGTGATCGTTATAATTTTGATTAATTTGGATTAGCCACAACATCCTTAAATTAATTGAGATTATTTTTTTAAAATTTTGAGATCACATAAATTATTAGACATAAGATTGTAATTAATTATACGTGGTATAGTGAATTTTATCCTACATGAATTTTTATTATATTTGTATGATTAATTAGGATAAAATGTCAAAATATTTTCATAACTTGTCCACAGGGATTATGAATTGGTACATAATTTGATAGTTTTATCATAAAGTATTAATTTTGGATAGAAAAACAAAATTATATCATGCACGTAAAGTGTGAGGTTTGAAAAATCTATCGCATTTTTTTTTAAATCTTATTACATTAAAATTTAGCCCACAGGTAATTTTTATGTTGCAAGATTTATTTTATGGTATGTTTATATTGATAATACATACAATTTGGGTAATATTTATGCCTCAAATTTTGACATCAATTTTGTTTATCTTTTTAGCTTCTCAACCTGCTAATTTTTCTGATATCCGATGTGATATTCCCGAGCTCAGAGGAGATAACTATAAGGTGTGGAAGGAAAGAATTCTCCTCCATCTAGGATGGATGGACATAGATTATGCTATTAGGAAAGACGAACCACCTGCAATTACATATGAAAGTACTCCAGCTACAATCGCATTATATGAGTGGTGGGAGAGATCCAACCGGCTCAGTGTGATGTTCATTAAGACTAAGGTCACATGTGGAATACGTGGTTTTGTCGATCAACATGAGAATGTCTGTGATTTGCTGAAAGCCATTGACGATCAGTTCGTCACTTTTGAAAAGGCTTTGGCAAGCACATTAATTATGAAATTTTCCTCCTACAGACTCACTAGTGTGAAAGGTGTGCGTGAGCACATAATGAAAATGCGTGACATTTCAACTCAATTTAAGAAACTTGAGGTTGATATGTCTGACTCCTTCCTGGTGCACTATATTCTGAACTCCCTTATGTCTGAGTATGGGCCTTTCAAGATCTCCTACAATACACATAAAGACAAATGGTCAATTAATGAATTAATGACCATGTGTGTTCAGGAAGAAGAAAGGCTTATAATGGAACAAAGTGAGAGTGCATTGTTGACAAGCACTCGCGGGAAGAACAAAGCTTTCAAAACTGACAAGTCATAAGCCAATCAGAAAGGGAAATTCAAAATACCACCGCAAGGTGATATCAAGAAAGAAGCAAAGTGTTACTTCTGTAAAAAGGGAGGACACATGAAGAAGAAATGTCCTGGATTCAAAGAATGGCTTGAGAAGAAAGGTAATTTATTCTCATTTGTTTGTTATGAATATAATATGACTTATGTTAATATTAAGACCTGGTGGATTGATTCTGGATCAACAATCCATATAACAAATTCCTTACAGGGTATGCAAAACCTAAGGAAGCCAATGGGAAGTGAGCAGACTGTCCTATCAGGAAGCAGGATGGGCTCACATGTGGAAGCTATTGGAACTTGCAATTTAATTTTGAATAATGGTTTTGTTTTGAAATTAGAAAGGACCTTTTATGTACCAAGTTTCTCACGAAACTTAATTTCAGTTTCTAGACTTGTACCTTTTGGATATTCCTTTAATTTTAAAGACACCTTGTTTGAATTATTTTATAATTCGGAATGTGTTGGGAATGGTATATTGTCTGATGGTCTTTATCGTACTAATTTACAAATCAAATCCATTTATAGTTCAATGCATGTTCAAACTGGCACTAAACGGTGTAATATTAATGAGAATTCTTCTATGTTATGGCATCAGAGATTAGGACATATTTCCATAGAGAGAATTCAAAGGTTAGTAAAAGATTGGGTACTTAAAACTCTAGATTTTGCTGACTTTGAAACTTGTGTTGACTGCATTAAGGGAAAGCAGACCAACATGTCTAAGAAAGGTGCCAATAGAAGTTCAAGTATATTAGAAATAATTCATACAGACATATGTTGTCCTGATATGGATGCACATGGTCAGAAATATTTCATCACTTTCATAGATGATTACTCACTATATACGAATATTTATTTGCTTAATAATAAATATGAAGCATTGGATGCCTTCAAAGTCTTTAAGGCTGAAGTGGAGAACCGGTGTGGAAAACAAATAAAGATAGTGAGATCAGATCGGGGTGGTGAATACTATGGTAGATACACTGAGAGTGGACAAGCACCTGGTCCATTTGCTAAGTTTCTTCAAGAACATGGGATTGTTGCCCAATACACCATGCCCGGTTCTCCGAACCAAAATGGTGTTGCAGAAAGAAGAAACTGAACATTATTGAACATGGTTCGGAGTATGCTTAGCAACTTTAATCTTCCTAAATCATTGTGGAATGAAGCACTAAAGAGGAATGTGTATATTCTAAACCGAGTTCCATCCAAGGTTGTCCCAAAGACACAGTTTGAGTTATTTAAAGGATGGAAGCCGAGTTTACGACATATGCGTGTTTGAGGATGTCCGTCTGAGGTGAGGATTTATAACCCACAAGAAAAGAAACTAGATCCGAGGACCATTAGTGGGTATTTCATTGGATATGCCGAAAGGTCTAAAGGTTATAGATTTTATTGTCCATCTCATACAACTAGGATTGTGGAGTCAAGAAATGCAAAGTTTCTTGAAAATCATTTGACTAGTGGGAGCGATCGAATAAAAAAATTTAATTTATGTGCATGATCATATAGAGTATGAACCTTCCACTTCAAGTAATAGATTGGTTACTATTTACAACATCCCTCAAGTTCAAATGGATATTGATCAACCAATCATCGAGACTCCACAAGCTACTGATGATCCAGTAAATCAAGTTGGTCATCAAGATGATGAACAATTAGTTGAACAACAAGATCCACAATAAAATGTTGATCAAACATTAAGAAGATTTACTAGGACAAGAAAATCAGCTATTCCTAATGATTACATTGTGTATCTACAAGAATCTGACTATAATGTTGGAGCTGAGAATGATCCTGAGAGCTTTAGACAAGCCATGAGTTGCAAAGAGTCAAATTTGTGGTATGATGCCATGAATGATGAAATGAATTCCATGAAAAACAACGACGTATGGGATCTTGTAAAGTTACCTAATGGGGCAAAGGCCATTGGTTGTAAATGGGTCTTTAAAACTAAGAAAGATTCATTAGGCAACATTGAGAGATACAAGGCCAAACTCGTTGCTAAGGGATTTACTCAAAAGGAGGGAATCAATTACATTGATACTTTTTCTCATGTATCTAAGAAAGATTCTCTTTGTGTCATCTTGGCATTAGTTACACATTTTGACCTTGAGTTGCATCAAATGGATGTGAAAACAACCTTTCTTAATGGTGATTTAGAGGAGGAGGTTTATATGAAACAACCTGAAGGTTTCTCTTCTAATAGTGGTGAGCATTTGGTTTGCAAGCTTAAGAGATCCATATATGGGTTAAAACAAGCCGCTCGTCAATGGTATCTTAAATTCCATGAAACAATATCCTCATTTGGGTTTATTAAAAACCCCATGGATCAATGTATATACTAGAAGGCCAGTGGGAGTAAAATTTGTTTTCTCATTTTGTATGTGGATGACATACTACTTGCAACCAATGATAAAGGTTTTCTACATGAGGTGAAATAATTCCTCTCTAAAAACATTGATATGAAGGATATGGGTGAGGCATCTTATGTCATTGGCATTAAGATCCACAGAGATAGACTTCGAGGAATTTTGGGTCTATCACAAGAAACCTACATCAATAAAGTTTTAGAGAGATTTAGAATGAAAGATTGTTCACCAAGTGTTACACCCATTGTCAAGGGAAATAAATTTAATTTGAATCAATCCCCTAAGAATTATTTTAAGCGGGAACAAATGAAGAACATTCCATATGCTTATGTTGTTGGAAGTCTTATGTATGCTCAAGTATGCACAAAGCCCGACATTGCATTTTCTGTTGGAATCTTAGGAAGATATCAGAGTAATCCAGGTATGGATCACTGGAAAGTTGCAAAGAAGGCGTTGAGATATCTTAAAGGAACAAAAGATTACATGCTAATGTATAGGCAGACGAACAATCTTGATGTGATCGACTATTCAGACTCCGACTTTGCTGGTTGTATTGATTCTCGTAAATCAACATCAGGATATATTTTTATGATGGCTGATGGAGCTATTTCATGGAGAAGTACTAAGCAAACCTTGGTTGCTACTTCTACTATGGAAGCCGAGTTTGTCTCCTGTTTTGAGGCTACTTCTCATGGTGTATGGCTTAAGAGTTTTATTTCTGGGCTTAGAATCATGGATTCTATTTCTAAACCTCTGAAGATTTTTTGCGATAATTCAGCAGCTGTCTTTATGGCTAAGAACAATAAAAGTGGAAGTCGAAGCAAGCACATCGACATAAAGTATTTAGCCATTAGAGAAAGAGTTAAAGATAAAATAGTAGTTATTAATCACATTAGTACTGATTTAATGATCGCTGATCCTTTGACTAAGGGCATGTCACCAATAAAATTTAAGGATCATGTAGAGAACATGGGACTTGCGTCCTCCTTATGATTGTATACATACAGTTTATTAATAAAACTCTTATATTGTGATGTTTTCTCATTTTCATTCGCACATCAGTTTGAGAAAATATGTTACATCTGGACCAAGAATAAACATTGGTTTATTCATCAAGTTAGTTACCATATTACAGATATATATATATATATATATATATATATATATATATATATATATATATATATATATATATATATATATATATATATATATATATATATATATATATATATATATATATATATATATATATATATATATATATATATATATATATACTTGAAAATAGACATGTTGTAATACATAGATGAGACTACTCGCTTTAAGAGGGACTATCTCTATGATTCACATATTTATTTCTTGAGTAAGTTTTCAATGACTCATTTATGCCAATAATCAGTTCTATGGACCAAGTGCGAGAATGTAACGGTTTCTTATTTTTATTATAATAATTATTAATAATAAAAAAACCAATTTTAATGTGGTCCATAGTTTTGGGATTTTGGTTCTAAAAAGGGGATGATTTATTTTGGTTTTAATGTAAATTGATATGACCATTTAATTGAGTGGTAATGAGTTTTAATGTCTTTAAATTCTTGATGGTAGAATCAAGCCTATAAATAGTCTTTGGTCCCCAAAGCTTTCTCTGATCAGAAAAGAAATACACCATCTATATTGAGAGAGCAAGAGCTTGGAAGAATCAAAGGCAGTGCACTCACAACACTGCAACAATGGCTGAAGGTAAAACCTCTAATTCTATTTCCGCATTTTGTTTTATTGATTTTGTTGTTCTCTTGTTATCAGGAACATATGATCCATATATATATATATATATATATATATATATATATATATATATATATATATATATTAATCTAACATGACCTTCAAGTGATAATAAACTCCCAATCCAGTGGAAAGTTTGACCTTGGATTCTTATTGTAGGTGGACCCCTTCCATTATTGAATTTGTTGTCCAATTTAGCGTCGAGTAAAGTGAATGCAAACATCACGTTGTATGTTCTTACTTGTGATTGGAAAATCTTAGTATCTTTGGAATCATGATTAAATAGAAGATGGGGTGATAAACTTGGAGTATGTTTCAAGAAAGGTAGTTCAACATTTCCATTACCACAACCTAATTGGTACTTGGAATTTTCCGTATGTTTATGATTGTCCATTCTCTCTTGATACCACATCTGTTGGTGCAAAGGTAGAATGAATGATGAACGGAAATATTCTATTAAGAGAATGACGGCTACAAAACATGATGATAAAAGTTACAATGATTGTCATCCTATTTATAAGCTAAAACTAGGGTTACTAGAATAGGATAAAATACTAAAATACCCTCTAACAAACTTAGGGGCTAAGAAAATAGTACAACTAATAAATATGAGTTACTTCTAATACCATCCCTTAATTCATATTCCATCAAAACTTGTAACACTAATTCCATCCCTTAATCTGAGAAATTGATCAGTCTTGATAGCTTTCGTCAGAACATCTGCCAACTGTTTCTGAGTGCTGCAGTGTACAACTTCTAACACTCCCTTCTGAACTTGATGTCTCAGAAAATGATACTTGGTCTCAATGTGCTTGCTTCTCCCATGCAACACTGGGTTTCTGGCAAGATTGATTGCAGACTTGTTGTCAATCATCAGCTTCAGAGGTTTGTTTACTTTAATCTTCAGATCCTGCAATAGATTCAGAATCCACACAGCTTGGCATGCAGTAACAGCACCTGCAATGTATTCAGCTTCACAAGTTGACAACGCCACAACAGGTTGCTTCTTGGAACACCAAGAAATGGGACCTCCCAGAAATTTGAATAAGTACCCAGACGTACTTCTTCTGTCAACTCTGTCTCCACACCAATCAGAATCTGAATAACTCAGAAGTTCTGACTCATCCTTTCTTCCAGAAGGAAATAATACTCCATACTTCAGAGTTCCCTTGATATACCTCAGAATCCTGACAGCAGCTTGGTAATGGGACCACTTAGGTTTACTCATGAACCTACTAACCATCCCAACTGAATAGCAAATATCAGGTCTGGTATTGCACAAATACCTCAGAGAACCAACCAACTGTTTGAAGGTTGTAGCGTCCACATCCTTTCCATCAGAGTCAGAATCCAGTTTCTGATTTGTATCAGAAGGTGTGACAACAATCTTACAATTCTTCAGATTAAATCTCTTCAGAAGTTCTAATTCATACTTGAGCTGATGCAAAATAATACCTTTCTCAGAGTATCTGAACTTCATCCCTAGAAAGTATGTCATTTTGCCTAGATCAATCATTTCGAATTCATTCATCAGAACTTTCTTGAACTTGGCTATCTCCTGTTCAGAACTTCCAGTCAGCAGTATATCATCAACATATAAACATACCAGAGTTATATTTCCTTCAGAAGTATGCTGAACATAGACACCGTGTAACACCCTTCTAAAATACCCCAAATATTTCAATTAAAATAGCAACATATCAATCAGAGTAATTATGCCCCGAAGGGTGTCACACAATCATTTCACAACCATCATCAGAATATCCTGTCATGCTCATTTATTTAATCCAAATTATAAAGTATCTGCATAATACGCAGCGGATAAAATCAATTCAATTATTCACATCATGTAACATATTACATGCAAAATGGTTCACAACCAATCAATAAAATATTCAAACATCCCTTCCCGATGTTACATCTATCAGAGCATGACCCACTAGGAGACTACACTAGACTCCAAGCACTAGCTCCTATTCAACTCACTGCTCGTTACCTGAAAAATAGGTGTAAGGGTGAGTTCCTCAATCAATATAATAAGCATTATACAACATTATGTAATGTTAAGTAACTAACGCATCAAATCACTCTAACCAGACTACACACTCAATAACGGCAGTATCAATTCAAACATCATATTCAATACCAATACAACTCATATTCATACTCAATATCAACACAAACACACGTATAATATTGGAATACATCCATTCATATTATACGCCATACACATATTATGCAATGAGACTCCATGCATGCGGTACCGACTATTTGTGAACATATAGTTCACCTCACCGTCCAAATCCAGGCACGGCTACCAAGTCCAACTAGTCCCACTCATTTGAGACCTAGTGACTCACTCACTAATTCCTCACCACGGGAATTAGCTACCACCCCTCAAGGGCTATGCTATGCACGCTAATTCACCTAGCATGCAAACATCGACAACAATCCATAATGACTAACTCACTAATTCCTCACAATGGGAATTAGCTACCACCATAAAGGCCACAATATGCATGCTAATCACCTAGCCATGCTACATCATCAACAACAATTCAAGAATAGACATATGCTCACACTCTAAGCCATAAAACAGTCTATTCACAAGTGCACACATAACTGATACATTCACAGCATCATGCATACCATCACACATCATCAGTATATTATCACATAAGCATATCATATCATGCCACATAATCAAAAACAGTATTAGCACACTCTACTAATGCCTATACTACTCAAGACCCAACAAAACAACAACAACATTACCACGATATCACATCTGGGAGTTTAAAACGCGAAATCTGCCCTTCAAACTGATATGGCGAACGCCATTAGGCTAATGGCGAACGCCATTAGCGTTACACGCTCTCATTCTGGAAAAACTGTCTGTCAAACTGATATGGCGAACGCCATTAGGCTAATGGCGAACGCCATTAGCGTTAAACGCTCTTATTCTGAAAAAAACCCAAACGGCGAACGCCGAAGGCATAATGGCGAACGTCATTTGGCTGTTATGTGCATAGATGTTAAATTTCTACGAATTCCCTTTCAATTATCATCTAATTTCATTCATCCACTGGCTGTTATGTGCATAGATGTTAAATTTCTACGAATTCCTTTTCAATTATCATCCAATTTCATTCATCCACTATTTCACAATTTCATCATACATCAATCTAATCAGAGATAAAACAATGGTTATCACTATCCAGTACATATTATCATATAATACCCTTTAACCGATGATAAACCCCCCTTACCTGAGTTAATCCGGCAAATCTCAAGCTTCAAGCTCTTCTCTTCTCCAACCTTCTTCCTCTTGCTCTGCCGTTGCCCTTTTCCTCTTTCACGATCGCTTCTCTGTTTTTCACGTAAAAACCTTTTTACTCCAAAATGGGACTTTTTCCTTAATTCCAACTTATATATATTTTCCAATAAATAATTATCCCAATAATTATTATTCCAAAATAATAGTAATAATAATCCCAAATTCCAATTATTCAATTAAATTAATAAAAAAAAATATTAATTTAAATTAAATAATTATCTTATTTTAATTGGGGTGTTACAACTCTCCCCCACTAAAAGAGTTTTCGTCCTCGAAAACATACCTCAAGCAAATAACTCCGGATAAGACTCCTTCATCTGACTCTCAAGTTCCCAGGTCACATTGCCACCTGCTGGTCCTCCCCAGGCTACCTTCACCAAGGCAATCTCTTTACCCCGCAACTGCTTCAACTCTCGATCCTCGATCCTCATAGGTGATGTTTCAACAGTCAGGTTATCTCTCACCTGTACATCATCTATTTGGACTACATGCGACGGATCATGAATGTATCTCCTCAACTGAGACACATGAAAAACATCATGCAAATTCGCAAGCGACGGCGGTAAAGCGATACGATAGGCTACCTCTCCTATCCTTTCTAAAATCTGATAGGGACCAATAAATCGAGGTGTCAACTTCTTTGACTTCAAAGCTCGACCAACACCAGTTATCGGAGTAACACGAAGAAACACATGATATCCCTCTTGGAACTCAAGTGCCTTCCTCCTCTTATCATGATAACTCTTCAGTCGACTCTGAGCAATTCTCATCTTCTCCTGAATCATCTTAATCTTGTCCGTAGTTTGTTGAACAATCTCCGGTCCAACCACAGCACTCTCACCGGACTCATACCAACATAAAGGTGTCCGACATCTCCTACCATACAAAGCTTCAAACGGTGCCATACCAATACTCGAATGAAAACTATTGTTGTAGGTAAACTCAATCAACGGTAAATAACAATCCCACGCACCTCTCTTTTCTAAAACACAAGCTCTCAAAAGATCCTCTAGTGACTGAATCGTCCTCTCAGTCTGACCATCAGTCTGCGGATGATATGCAGAACTCAATCTCAGCTTAGTTCCCAAAGCCCTCTGCAAACCTTCCCAGAATTTCGATGTAAATCTAGGATCTCTGTCCGAAACAATACTCGACGGAATACCATGCAAACTTACAATCTTCTCAATATACAACTCGGCTAATCTCTCTAACGGATAATCCATTCTAATCGGAATGAAATGAGCCGATTTCGTCAATCTATCAACAATCACCCAAATAGCTTCAAAATTCTTATTTGTCCTCGGCAAACCAGAAACAAAATCCATACTGATACTATCCCACTTCCACTCTGGAATAGCCAACGGTTGCATTAGCCCAGACGGCTTCTGATGCTCAATCTTTGACTTCTGACAAGTCAAACAGGAATACACAAAACTTGCAATTTCTCTTTTCATTCCCGGCCACCAAAATAACTTTTTCAAATCATGATACATCTTCGTAGCTCCAGGATGAACACTCAAACCACTACGATGTCCTTCTTCAAGAATGCTCTTCTTAAGCGCAGTAACATCCGGAATACACACCCGATTACCAAATCTCAAAACACCATTCTCATCAACTCTGAATTCACCACCTTGACCTTGATTCACTAGAGTCAGCTTATCAACCAAAAGCATATCGGATTTCTGACCCTCTCGGATCTCATCCAAAATACCATTCGTTAACTTCAACATTCCCAATTTAACACTATTGTGGGTACTCTCACACACCAAACTCAAGTCTCTGAACTGCTCAATTAAATCCAATTCCTTAACCATTAACATAGACATGTGCAATGATTTCCGACTCAGTGCATCAGCCACTACATTTGCTTTACCTGGATGGTAATTCAAACCAAAATCATAATCCTTCAGAAATTCTAACCATCTCCTCTGTCTCATATTCAGCCCTTTCTGATCAAACAGATACTTTAAACTTTTATGGTCACTGAAAACCTCAAATCTCGACCCGTACAAATAATGCCTCCACAACTTCAGAACAAACACCACAGCTGCCAACTCTAAATCATGCGTCGGATAGTTCCTCTCATGAACCCTCAGCTGTCTCGAAGCATAAGCTATAACCTGCTCATTCTGCATCAATACACCACCCAAACCCAACAATGAAGCATCACAGTAAACCTCAAATGGTTCCGACGAACTCGGTAATATCAGAATAGGAGCAGTAGTCAACCTTCTCTTCAACTCTTGGAAACCTTCTTCACATTTTGAGTCCCAAACAAACGCTTGCCCCTTTCTAGTCAACATCGTCAACGGTAACGCCAACTTAGAAAATCCCTCAATGAACTTCCTATAATAACCAGCCAAACCAAGAAAACTCCTTATCTTAAAAACTGACTTCGGAGCTTCCCACTTAGATACCGCTTCTATCTTAGAAGGATCAACAGCAACACCGCCTCTTGAAATCACATGACCAAGAAAACTAACCTCTTCTAACCAAAATTCACACTTTGACAGTTTAGCAAATAACTTCTTTTCTCGCAGAACTCCTAAAACCACTCTCAAATGCTCAGCATGCTCTTCTTCAGATTTCGAATATACCAAAATGTCATCAATAAACACCACAACAAACTTATCTAGGCACGGATGGAAAATCCTATTCATATACTCCATAAATACTCCAGGCGCATTAGTCACACCAAAAGGCATTACAGAATACTCATAATGTCCATACCTTGTTCTGAAAGCAGTCTTCTGAATATCCTCAGTCTTCACACGTATCTGATGATACCCAGATCTCAAATCTATCTTGCTGAACACACTTGCACCAACCAACTGATCCATCAAATCATCAATTCTCGGCAAAGGATACCGATTCTTGATCGTCACTTTATTCAGTTGTCTGTAGTCCACACACAACCTCATAGTACCTTCTTTCTTCTTAACCAATAACACTGGTGCACCCCACGGTGACACACTCGGACGAATAAATTTCTTATCCAACAGATCTTCCAACTGACTCTTCAACTCCGTTAACTCAACAGCAGACATACGGTACGGAGCCATCGATATCGGCCTAGTACCAGGTACCAAATCAATCGAGAACTCAACTTCACGCTCTGGCGGTAATTCATTCACTTCTTCCGGAAACACATCAGGAAAATCACACACCACCGCTAGATCGCCAATCACCAGTTTATCTTTAGCCTCCAAAGTCGCTAACAGCATAAACAACTCTGACCCATCTGCTACTTCCTCGTTCACCTGCCTGGCTGATAGAACCAAACTCTCTCCTTCCTCAATCTCAGGAAAGATCACAGTCTTCAACCGGCAATCTGCAGCCAAGTGACCACCTTTTCCACACTTGAAACACTTCTTCTCAGCACTGGTACACTCATGGACACGATGTCCAGCCTGACCACATCTGAAACACTTAGCAGGGGCACTAGAATCTCCCCCACTAGGCCTTTTCATCCCACTCTGCCTCTGAAAACCCTTGCCAGCTGCATACGGTTTCCCACGATCAATCTGATTCTTACCTTTCCTATCAACCCTCTGCTGATAGCTCTCTGCTCTAGCCTTGGAATCCTGTTCAAAAATCCTGCAACAGTCAACCAAATCAGAAAACACTCTAATCCTTTGATATCCAATAGCCTGCTTGATCTCGGGACGCAACCCGTTCTCAAACTTCACACACTTAGAAAATTCTCCAGCAGCCTCAGCATAGGGAGTGTAATACTTCGACAGCTCTGTGAACTTAGCAGCATACTCCGTACCAGACCGGTTACCCTGCTTCAATTCCAAGAACTCTATCTCTTTCTTCCCTCTGACATCCTCTGGAAAATACTCCCTCAGAAATCTCTCCCTGAACACAGCCCAAGAAATCTCAGCATCTCCAGCAGCTTCCAACTCAGTGCGGGTAGCAACCCACCAATCATCTGCTTCTTCTGAGAGCATATGCGTACCGAACCTGACCTTCTGGTTATCAGCACACTCAGTTACTCGAAAGATCCTCTCGATCTCCTTCAACCACTTCTGAGCGCCATCTGGATCGTATGCTCCCTTGAACATTGGAGGATTGTTCTTCTGGAACTCACTCAGTTGACGAGCAGCTCCCATCCCCACAACATTTGGATTTCCTCCAAGTACTCCAGCTAGCATACCCAGAGCCTCAGCAATTGCAGCATCATCTCTACCTCTTCCAGCCATCTCTATTCCGAAAACCCAAACAAACTAAAATAATAAGTACTGATAGGGTTACACAACACCTATCCCGTACAGGGGAAACAGAATAATTATGACTCGACTCGACCGACGATGCTCTGATACCACTAATGTAACACCCTTCTAAAATACCCCAAATATTTCAATTAAAATAGCAACATATCAATCAGAGTAATTATGCCCCGAAGGGTGTCACACAATCATTTCACAACCATCATCAGAATATCCTGTCATGCTCATTTATTTAATCCAAATTATAAAGTATCTGCATAATACGCAGCGGATAAAATCAATTCAATTATTCACATCATGTAACATATTACATGCAAAATGGTTCACAACCAATCAATAAAATATTCAAACATCCCTTCCCGATGTTACATCTATCAGAGCATGACCCACTAGGAGACTACACTAGACTCCAAGCACTAGCTCCTATTCAACTCACTGCTCGTTACCTGAAAAATAGGTGTAAGGGTGAGTTCCTCAATCAATATAATAAGCATTATACAACATTATGTAATGTTAAGTAACTAACGCATCAAATCACTCTAACCAGACTACACACTCAATAACGGCAGTATCAATTCAAACATCATATTCAATACCAATACAACTCATATTCATACTCAATATCAACACAAACACACGTATAATATTGGAATACATCCATTCATATTATACGCCATACACATATTATGCAATGAGACTCCATGCATGCGGTACCGACTATTTGTGAACATATAGTTCACCTCACCGTCCAAATCCAGGCACGGCTACCAAGTCCAACTAGTCCCACTCATTTGAGACCTAGTGACTCACTCACTAATTCCTCACCACGGGAATTAGCTACCACCCCTCAAGGGCTATGCTATGCACGCTAATTCACCTAGCATGCAAACATCGACAACAATCCATAATGACTAACTCACTAATTCCTCACAATGGGAATTAGCTACCACCATAAAGGCCACAATATGCATGCTAATCACCTAGCCATGCTACATCATCAACAACAATTCAAGAATAGACATATGCTCACACTCTAAGCCATAAAACAGTCTATTCACAAGTGCACACATAACTGATACATTCACAGCATCATGCATACCATCACACATCATCAGTATATTATCACATAAGCATATCATATCATGCCACATAATCAAAAACAGTATTAGCACACTCTACTAATGCCTATACTACTCAAGACCCAACAAAACAACAACAACATTACCACGATATCACATCTGGGAGTTTAAAACGCGAAATCTGCCCTTCAAACTGATATGGCGAACGCCATTAGGCTAATGGCGAACGCCATTAGCGTTACACGCTCTCATTCTGGAAAAACTGTCTGTCAAACTGATATGGCGAACGCCATTAGGCTAATGGCGAACGCCATTAGCGTTAAACGCTCTTATTCTGAAAAAAAACCCAAACGGCGAACGCCGAAGGCATAATGGCGAACGTCATTTGGCTGTTATGTGCATAGATGTTAAATTTCTACGAATTCCCTTTCAATTATCATCTAATTTCATTCATCCACTGGCTGTTATGTGCATAGATGTTAAATTTCTACGAATTCCTTTTCAATTATCATCCAATTTCATTCATCCACTATTTCACAATTTCATCATACATCAATCTAATCAGAGATAAAACAATGGTTATCACTACCCAGTACATATTATCATATAATACCCTTTAACCGATGATAAACCCCCCTTACCTGAGTTAATCCGGCAAATCTCAAGCTTCAAGCTCTTCTCTTCTCCAACCTTCTTCCTCTTGCTCTGCCTTTGCCCTTTTCCTCTTTCACGATCGCTTCTCTGTTTTTCACGTAAAAACCTTTTTACTCCAAAATGGGACTTTTTCCTTAATTCCAACTTATATATATTTTCCAATAAATAATTATCCCAATAATTATTATTCCAAAATAATAGTAATAATAATCCCAAATTCCAATTATTCAATTAAATTAATAAAAAAAAATATTAATTTAAATTAAATAATTATCTTATTTTAATTGGGGTGTTACACACCGTACTCCATCTCACATTTCTGAAAGCCTTGCTTCTTGAAAAATGAATCAATCTTCTGATTCCAAGCTCTGGGCGCTTGTTTCAATCCATATAGAGCTTTGTATAATCTGTACACCATCCCTTCCTGATTCTTTTTCACAAATCCAGGAGGTTGTGACACGTAAACTTCTTCTTCTAATGGACCGTTCAGAAATGCAGATTTTACATCTAAATGCATCAGAGGCCAATTCCTGTTAGCAGCTATTGCAATCACCATTCTGATTGTTTCATGTCTTGCTATAGGTGCAAACACTTCAGAGTAATCCAGCCCAGATTTCTGTAGAAATCCTCTGGCTACCAACCTTGCTTTATGTTTGCCAATTGAACCATCTGGCTTTAACTTCTGCTTGAAAACCCATCTGACGCTGATGGCTTTCTTGTCTTTTGGAAGTTCTGTTAGCTTCCAAGTCTTGTTTCTCTCTATAGCATCAAGTTCTTCTTTCATGGCCTTCAGCCAGAGCTTCTGCTTAAGAGCATCTTCTGTACTTATGGGTTCAGAGTCTACTAACATGGCACACTGAATAACTTCTCCTTCAGAGTCTACTTCAGTGTCTTGCAGCATGTCAAATTCTGCATATCTTCTGGGGATATTTCTGATTCTTTGTGGTCTCTGAACTTGTTCAGAGTCTTGAGCTTCAGAGTTTCTAGCTTCAGATGGTTGACTTCCTCCAGAGCTTTGATCATCTTCAGGGTCTGACATATTTCCAGAGTCTGAATTGCCACCAGAATCTGAATTACCATCAGAGTCTGGGTCATCAAAGTCTGGATCATCAGAGTCACCTTCATCTTCTGAGTCTTCTCCAGAGTCAGAATCACTATCAGAATCAGAATCAACGTCAAAGTTTACTCCAACTTCAGAAATTCTTAACTCTGACCTTTCTTCAGAAGTTCTAACATCAGAATCAGATTGAGACTTATCCCAATTCCAAACTTCTGATTCCTTCACAATCACATCTCTGCTGAATTCAATTTTATTGGTTTCTGGACAATAGAGTTTGTATGCACCTGTACTGTGGTACCCTATCAGAATCATCACTTTGCTTCTATCATCCAGCTTCTGTCTTCTGGCTTCTGGAACATGTTTATAGCAAACAGAACCAAACACCTTCAGATGACTAACACTTTGCTTATCTCCAGTCCACTTCTGTATTGGAACTATTTCCTTCAACTTCTTCGTAGGACATCGATTGAGTACATACGTTGCAGTGGCAACAGCTTCTCACCAGAGCTTCTGAGGAAGCTTCTTCTCCTTTAGCATGCTTCTCACCATATCAAGCAAAGTGCGGTTTCTTCTTTCAGCAAGACCATTGTGTTGAGGGGTATAAGGAGCAGTAACCTCATGCTCAATTCCATTCTCCTCACAGAACTTCTGGAACTCTTTGGAGTTATACTCACCTCCACCGTCAGTTCTAAGAATCTTCAACTTCTGACCACTCTGATTCTCAGCCTTCATTCTGAACTTCTTGAATTCATCAAACACCTCGTGTTTAAACCTAATAAGGGATACCCATGTCATTCTTGTGAATTCATCAACAAATAACACAAAGTATTTATTCCCTCCAATCGATGCTACTGGAAATGGACCACACACATTAGAATGTACAACTCCCAAGGCATGTTTTGCTCTTGGAGCAGTTTCTGACGCAAATGGCAATCGTGGTTGTTTTCCTTCCATGCAAACTTTGCATGACTTTTCAGGCTTCTTAATTGCAGGAATTCCATGTACCAACTTCTTTGAATTCAGATGTTTTAAGCTTCTGAAATTCAAATGACCAAATCTTCTGTGCCACAGCTCACTCTCCTTCTCAGCACTTGTTGCACTAAGACATTCTGAGTCTGCAGTTCTGACATTCACCTTGAATGTTCTATTCCTTCCCTGTTCTGACTCCATAATCAACTTCTGATTGCAGTCATACAGCTTCAGAAGATTGTCCTTCATGGTAACTGAAAAACCTTTCTCAATTAATTGTCCCACACTCATCAGATTGCTTCTGATGCCAGGTACATACCACACGTTCTGAATCAATGCTGTTTTCCTATTGTTCAGAATCACTCTGACATTTCCCATACCTTCTGCATTAAGATATTTGTCATCAGCACATCTGATCTTTGTCCTCTTTTCAGAGTCAAAGTCAACCAGCCATTTCTTGTTTCCAGTAAGATGATTTGAACAGCCAGTGTCCATATACCACCAGTCTATCAGATCCATATTATCAGATTCAGAGGCCATCAATAGCACATATTCGTCATCAGAACTTCTGGCTATATTTGCTTCTTTTGATTTTCTCTCCTTGTTTGACCAACAGTCTCTAGCAAAGTGACCAAACTTCTTACAACAGTAACATTGGATTTTCTTCTTGTCATACTTCTCTTTTCCCTTCTGAGCATTCTTTTGTCTATCAGAGGTTGAGCTTTCTGACTTCTGACCACCATCAGATCTTCTCCTGGCTTCTGACTGCTTCTGATACCTCCTATCAGAAGTTGCTTTCAGAGCCTGCTGCTCTACTTCCCTTTCAGAAGTTCTCTCAGTCAAACGCAACTCTTGCGCTTCTAGACTGCTCTGCAGCTCTTCAATTCTCATGGTGCTCAGATCTTTGGAATGTTCTATTGCTACCACAATGTAATCAAATTGAGAGGTAAGGGATCTCAATACCTTCTCCATGATTGTTTCTTCAGAAAGAGTTTCTCCACATGTTTTCATCTCATTAGTGATCAGAATCACTCTGGAGATGTATTCAGAAACTTTCTCATTATTCTTCATGTTGAGATTCTCATATTGCTTTCTCAAGGACTGAAGCTTCACCTTCTTCACTGATGTGTCACCACTATAACATCTAACCAGTGTGTCCCACACAGCCTTTGGTGTCGTTGAATCTGCAATCTTCTCAAACACATTTACATCAACACATTGATGAATGAAGAACAATGCTTTCTGATCCTTCTTCCTTACTTCCTTCTGTGCGTTTTTCTGTTCATCCGTCGCATCTGCTGCTACCGGAACTTAACCATCAGTGACAAGATCTAGAACATCTTGAGCACCGAACAGTACACGCATTTGGATCATCCAACGATTCCAGTTTTTACCGTCAAATACTGGAAGTTTGGTGTTCATGTTGCCGTTTCCGTTCATCTTTCTACCTTGCACAGTACACTCAGATTTCTCACAGTGTTTCCCAACCCACAGAATTAAAATTCTGATCAGATTTTGTTAAAGATTCAACACGAATCTAAGAATCAAAATCAAACACACAAGACCTCACGTTCACTCGTGTTTCCCGTGTTTCCCAATGAATCCGAACCAGGCTCTGATACCAATTGTTGGTGCAAAGGTAGAATGAATGATGAACGGAAATATTCTATTAAGAGAATGACGGCTACAAAACATGATGATAAAAGTTACAATGATTGTCACCCTATTTATAAGCTAAAACTAGGGTTACTAGAATAGGATAAAATACTAAAATACCCTCTAACAAACTTAGGGGCTAAGAAAATAGTACAACTAATAAATATGAATTACTTCTAATAACATCAATGTCTTACAATGTCTACACTCAATCATTGCATCATCTAAATTGTAATAATCTAGACATAATAAATAAAATTCAATGAATATATAACAACAGATAAAATTGTAAGCCATGAGTATATCAATAATGCATCTACCTAGAGTGTTACATGTCGATTCCTCTATTGTTGAATACGGTGGGAACATGTCGTCATTATCCAAACTTGAGTTATCTTCTTATTGTTGTGCTAATGTATTGAAAAGTATGTTAATAAATGTCAATTATAGTAAAAAAAAATGGTAACTCGAAATTTTTTCATACAATTATGAAGATATAATTCAAAATGTAATAAAAGTACCATATCACATTATGGATCAGGCCATTCATGGAAACGGAAACAAAGATAATGTCATTTATGAGTCACATTCTAGCAAGTGTAAAATCATATGTATGCCTGAAAAATCTATGAAGGGAAAATCGATTTAACAGTGAAACGTGTACATATCCAATGCAATGATAACAATACGTCTGCCACAGGGTAGATTTGTCATTTATTGTATCTAACCATCATTGATCAAAATTATTTAAACATATTTTACATTTTGCATTTTAAAATAAACAAAGTGTCTCAAATAAAAAAACATTTTTTTAAAATTTGATCAGATTACGTGTGTCATCGTATCAGACACGAGTGTGTGGGATACTATAACATACTTGTTCATTTAGAAATATATACTTGATATCTTCAAAGTGATCATGACCTTACAAATTAAAAATAATTTAGTAAAAATTAACTTAAAGTTAAAATCAATTCGTATTTAGTCTATGTAAAAATTAATGCACTATAAAGTAGAAACAAACAATGCTATTTTTTCTATGAAAATAAAGAATAGTACCTACCAAATAGTATTGAAACTTATGGACATTAGCAGAACTGTTTTTCAAGTAGAACATATAGCATGACAAGACAAGTTGGTGCATAAATTAGGCCACAAAAAAACACAAAAGCACATCACTTGTTTGACATGACAAGATAGTACAATTTTCAAATGCTCAATTCACGATTAAAATTGCATCAACTAGGAAGCCAGATATGGAATTTTGAGTGCTTGACTATAGCATCAATCGTACCTTATTCTAAGTGATGAACTTTGAAGGGACAAAGTAATAAGCTATAGCTTTGAGTAACATGGTGGTGAGTGTGTGTTAGTGGAGGAGTTTATTCTTGGAATATACCTCATTGTAGTTTCTTAGATATAATCATTTCCATTTTGATTCAATTTTGGGTTTCCATAAATAAACACCATTTCTCCTCCACTAAAAGTCAGCATGAGGATATTCAAAGTAAAAATGCTTGCATTTTGTGCCATTCAAATCATAGTGGTGAATGCACTCAAAATATACACCTATGTTCTAATGTTTTTTTTTTGTTAAAGTAGATATAGCTACTACTATAGCAATTATATTTATTTGTCTTGATTTTTGATGATCTCAATCCTAAGAATCATTAGGTTTAGAAGTAATATAAGATGATGCAATTTTGTTTCCAAAATAAAAAGCATGTTAATAATATTAATAATATGGAAAGTGCAACTTTGTTGTTGGTTGTGTTTTAATAATTTTAATTATAGCACTTTTTTCTTTATGAATGATTGAATTAATAGTACTTTGGCCCATCACAATCTCTTTTTTTTTTCTTGGCCATGTATGGTCCCTTTCCACTTTCAAGTATACTGTGTGTAATTTGTATAACATCATTTTGTTTCTACAAAAATGATACTTGGTTTGTATCTCATTGTGTACTAGAAAAGTCAATTAGAATTAAGAAGTTGACTTGTTGTCGAGTTGGAACACACTTTAAGAAATTCAAGAAATTAGGGTGTATGAAAATAAAATATATTATTGTTGTTTCTTGGTTTTTCTTGTAATTTTCAATTTCAATTTTTAAGTATAGTATATCAATTTAAGTAATTTTATTTTAAAGTTGTGTTGGAGTTTTTCATTGTTTAGTTTTCAGACCGTTACATATATAAATATGTTATCTTTATGTGATTTATATTTATTTTGCTAATACTACTTATATCTTATTGTACCTACGTTGTTTTTGACCATCATAGTTTCATTCAAATCAAACCAAATATATTGAAATTGATGGTTAATTCATTCAGCTACATCTTCTTTACGATGAACTTTGTTTTATCTCCGTTCACTTCATTTGTCAGAATCTTCTTAGGAGTAAATTTTGTCATATCCATTGACACTCTTGATCAACCTATTGATTTATTTTTTTACAAAATTTCATTCTAGTGACCGCTTCCACACTTTAGTATCCAAGTTCAAGTTTGTTACATCTCCATTCACTTAAGTTTAAGGGTAGATGTTACGATAAATTATAATTCTTTGATTTTTGTAATTTAACTATGTTAATATTAATTAGCTTTTATGTTAATTAATGTATTTGTTTCTTTGTCTACAATAGTATATTATAAATATAATCTTATAATATAAATAGGAGTACATACTTGTATATGAAACACATTGAATATACAATATTTCTCATGTCATCTAGAGTTTCTACATAATATTATAATTGGGTTAAGGATTGCAATCTGAGAATTAGAATTAGATTTTACTTTAGGTGTGAAGTCTCGTATTGTTTAGGTTACTAAACTGTTATATGCATAAATATGTTTCAGCTATTGAGAAAAATAAGTGTTAGTTGGAATGTTGGGATTCAAATGTGACTGACTAAAGTCTCACATTCTCTAGAAATGAAGGAAATGTTGGATATATAAGAGAAATGATACATACCCCTAATATCTTAAGATTTTGGGTGAATATTTGTTATGACTCTCACAATGTGTATTGCTCATAAAGAAAGACCATAATGAAAAATACTCCATATGAGTCGTTAGTTCGAATGAAGGACTGACTCACTTGTATCGAAAGTCATCCTCGCATGGTGGTGGGTAGGAGACATGTCCCTTTGAAAAGTGTCAACTGAGATACAAATTTATATAGATGAAAGATCTTTCGTTTGAGGGGAACATTATTGATAGACTAACATTTGAGAGGGAGTGAGTTGGATTGTTGGGATTTAAGTGTGAGTGACTAAAGTCCCACATCAAATAGAAATGAAGAAAATGTTGGATATATATAAGAGAAATAACACATACTTCTAATATCTTAAAATTTTGAGTGAATATATGATGTGACTCTCACAAGATACGTTGCCCATAAAATAAAATCTCAATAAAAAACACTCCCCCCAAAATTGATGATACAAAATGAACAACCTCATATTTTGAACTATCTTTTGAGATGAGAGTTTTTTTGGCACTTCTACTCACTCTCATATTTATTATGAATCAAAATATGGAATGTTTTTTATAAAATATTTTTTTGATAAGATCTTTGTGCTTATTATAAACCGGGTCGTGGAACATGTTTTATAATTTTTTTAAAGATTCACTTAACATTAAGTTCGTATTTTAAACATATTAATTTTTATATTCAAATTATTATTTTTCTTAAAACTATTATATGTTAATGAAATTATTTTTTATTATTATTATTATTATTATTATTATTATTATTATTATTATTATTATTATTATTATTATTATTATTATTATTATTATTATTATTATTATTATTATTATTATTATTATTATTATTATTATTATTATTATTATTATTATTATTTGATTGATTATATTCCCTTGTAATGGGCCGATATGGTAGGTTTGGCCCCTCACTTAATAAAATCTTATCTGAATATCTCATACTATTCCTCTAAATCTACATATAGTGCAATTTTGGAGTTTCAAACTATGTGTATGCTTGAAACTATTTGAGATTAGAAACACAAAATTTAACATGCTATTGTAGTCTCCCACTTTTAGTGGATCCTATATAAGTTTATACCAATTCATTTTAAAGATTTTTGTTTGTGAGTGGAATTTTTATCGATTAAAAAAACTAGAAAATGACAAAAGGCTTATGAATCAAAATGACACTAATAATTAGAGAATTTAATTTGTCATCTCAGTTAATTTAGCATCCCTCATAGGTTTAAAATTGTATAAGTTTTCCTGACAAAAAATTAAATCAAGTGTAAAACTTCTGATACAAACTAAATTTTTGATGAGGTAATTTAAATTTCCTATATCAGAATTTATGAAATTTTTGGACATTTACAAATAATACTGAAAATTCTAAAATTACCATTTTATATCGAAAATTTCAACCAAAGTGAAATTTGCAGTAATGTTATTTATTTGAAATTTTAAACGCTCAAGATTTTGCCGACACTTTTGGACGATTGTGATTGCACCGAGAATTTTGTGTGATCCAGAATAAATGTGAAGTTGTATAAATATGGGGGATCAACTGTTGTTTGATAAAAGATATCTCAAAATACATCTTCCTCAATTTTTAATTAAGGCGAAAATGTACTTCAGTGGAGTTTCACCTCTCGTAGAGTTCCGGCTTCCGGATGACACCACATCTCTCGCTGACTTGACGTTCAAGTTGAATAAATTATTGTCTGATACCGAAAACAGAAAGGTTAAAAAGATTGAATTTCATGAAGATTTGATTGATGCTGACTAAAGCTTGAAATACAGCCTTATTGAGTTGAAGACCGATGCAAATGTGAAAGATATGTGGAGATCATTTTGCTGTATGTTAACAAAGGGGACGATCGAGTTAGATGCTAAGATTTCAGGTACGCGGACGATATAATAAGATGATGAAACGTCTAGAATCATCTGGTAGTGTGTAGATTTTTTATTTATAATGTGTAGATTTTTTATTTATAATTGTTTTTTAAGTTATGTAATCCATTGTGAAATGTTAGTTTATGTAATGTTGCACCAATGGAAGATCAAAAATATTATCTAATAAAAAATTATGATGAAGATGTCTGAGTAATGTTACATGTAATATACAAAATATATAAATAATACATAAAAATAACAATAATGTCTAAATAGGCTCCCACTGGCTATGTGTGCAGCACGAGATAATCTAGTATAAACCACGTCATTTGGGTTTATCAAACCCATGAGGCTATCCATAATAACTGCAATCATCTGGAGGTGTTGTTGGTCATCGACGTCAGTTGTAGGAGGCGGCGGCACGTCTTCGACAGGTATCCTAGCATCATAAGGCCCGTCATCATCTGTATGCTCAACATGTGAGATGATGCGTGGGTGTGATACAGTGAGGTATCACTCTAAGTAACCATCCTCACACTGCGAGGCGTGGTGAACCGGAACTGCGCGATCTCTAATGGCACAACAAGAACTGATGATGTTACTCTGAAACCACATGTCAATGTTCGCGGATGGTATATTTGGAACTGGTCGTGGGATGCTCTAAACATAAATTAAAGTTAAATATAAAATATATATACCTTTCCCTACCATAATTGGTATGCCACATGGTCAACATACTCGATCAGCACCGATCGGTCAATGGGTCCTCTCGGAATCCTCCATCAGTATGCACAGAAGCCTCAGTTTAAGGATCCATAACCTCTATGTCAGCAGTAGCAGATGGGATCAGATCAGCAATAACGACATCTGGTTGGACGATCGGATCAGCAACAAAGGCATCTAGTTGGACCACATCATATGTCATCTCATTAGCAACTACCTTATCAGCAATCATCTCATTAGTAATATGTGCTGCATATATCTCGATAATTGGGTTATGAACAACCTCAACGTCATCTATAGGCTGCTCAACTGATCTAACTGGTTGGTGTTGAATGCTACGGGGTGCGCGGAATTGCACCTGCTCAGCCAAATGTTCCCGATGTGAATATGTTGGAACCACTCGTCTAACCCGTATCTTAGAAGACTCAGCCTCAACAACCCTTGTCTAGTCTTCCGCTTTATCTGTCACTCTACCTGCAATAGTGTCGTACATGCCCATGTATTCAATGCAAAAAACATAAAAAAACAAAAAAAAATCAATAAATGCCAGAAATTTACAATATTTCTAATTTTTCTAGAAATTCTGAAATTTCCTATAAAAAAAATTTTATAACTACCGAAAATTCCGGAAATTTCCAAGTCATTTTGTATCGCAAATTGTGAAATTTCTGTGGTAAATTACCGAAAATTTTGAAATTTACGACACATAAATCACACAAATTTCATAATTTTCTATAAAAGAATATATTGTTTTTCAAAATTTTGATAGGTGAATTTAAATTTCCGGTATCGCTCCAAAGAATTCAAAAATGCGCACATGAGAATTGAATTTGGAAAAATAAATGAAAAACTATCGCAGATACAACATTGTCTATTCATACAAAATAAGAGGGGTATCAGATTCAAGTGGGGATGATAAGTTAAATTCTCTAATAATCATTCTTCAACTATTTTGAAAAATTCTTGACTAAGATGAGGCACGTACTAACAAGTTATGATTTAAAAAAAAAATTATAACATAAAAAAGTAAATGAATAAAGTTCAAATGAAAAACTAATTTAAAAAGTGACATCTCTAAGGATATTAAAATATATTTAGGTGTTTAAGGTTTTATTTTATTCATTTGCATTTTTGTTTTATCTAAAAGAATGAGATGTATGCTAGGATGTATCTTTGACTATATTTTTTAAAAAATAATTTTATTGCTTGTTAAATAGTTAATGAGGGTTAAATAACATTTTATTCGTTAATATGTTTGTGATTTTATATTATCCATCCCTTATTTTAAGTTGGACTACCGTTATATTTGTTGGTTTGTGTATGTGGTGTGTGTTTGTTTTTGGTCAGAGAATTAGTCACACTTTTGTCCTTTAAAAAAATTTAATTTATTGCGAAAAAACACATAATTCAAGTGCAATCACTGGTTACTGCATTTTGGTAATTGGTTACAGCTGTTACTATTTTTGTCTATTTGAACTAGTGTAACAAGTTACTGCGTTTTGGTAATCGATTATCACTGTGTTACATTTTAATTGTTCAAACAGTTGCAACCAGTTACAGATTTTGCATAATCGATTACAGATAATTATTTTTAGTATTTTTAGTTTGTTAGTTGTGTCTCAATCCATTGAATTGTATATATACTTTGGAAGTATTATTGTATAATTTAATGCAAATGTAAATGTGCATTCTCACCCTCAATTATACTCTCTCTCTCTCTCTCTCTCTCTCTCTCTCTTGATACTCAATTACTCAATTTTTCACCAACCTTGTGGTTCTAAGTTCTAACATTTAGCATCAAGATCCTAGTTTGATTCCCCAAACACCTAGTGTGCAACATGAATTCAGTTTACAGTGAAAGAATCCCTCCCAACTTACACATCCTTGATGCAAAGAACTATGATAAATGGTGAAAACAAATGAATGTATTATTTTACTACCAAGATTTTCTTGAAGTGATCAAGAACGGTGTGAATCCTCTTGTCGAAGGTGCAACAGATGCACAACAAGAAACATATAAGGAAGAAAAGAAGAAAGATTTTAAGGCACTATTTTTTATCCATCTATGTGTGGATACAAACAACTTTGATAAAGTTGGTGACTCTGAAGGTGGTGAGGTTACAAACTCACAAACGTCAACTTGATTTGATTCAAATGGAGGAGAAGGAGACCATCAACGATTTCACAATGAGAATTACTTGGTTGGTGAACCAAGTAAAACCATGTGGAGAAACAGTCATGAAGCAGTATATTGTCGCAAAAATCTTCCGCTCTTTAACGCTACAGAACCATGTTGTAATCGGTTACGTAAATGCTTTAACTGGTTACACCAGAAGAAAATGCAATGGTGACTTTGGAAAAAGTAGTGCAACTCAACGATCAATGGTATTTGGACTCTAAATGTTCCACTCATATAACGGGGAGGAAATATTGGTTTGTCACAATCAATTGTGGCATGAAGAACAAAGTGAAGTTTGTGGATGACACCACTTTAGCGGCCGATGGGATCGGTGATGTTTTGATCATGAGAAGGGATCATGGAAACTCCTTGATCAAATATGTTTTCTATATTCTAGGAATCAAGTGTAACCTTCTAATACTAGCCAATTTCCTAAGATGGGTTACAAGATTCATATGGAGAATAAGGCGCTGCATGTTATAGATGCTAACGGGGTTTTGGTCCTAAAAGCTCATATGGATGCCGATATATATTTCAAGGTTGAGTTTAAGGTTATGGAGCATAGATGTTTTGCTACATAAGCTAGTCGAGAAGAGTGGATATGGAATTATAGACTTTGGTATATCAATTTTAGAGATCTCAATGCCTTACAAAAGAATGGAATGGTAATGGGGCTACCATTAATTAACATACCGACTGAATTTTGTGAAGAATGTATGCAAGTGAAGCAGCATAAGGGTAAATTCAGCAAGGATGCAAGTTGTAGAACCAAGCATCCGTTTGAGGTGGCGTATTCAGATGTGTATGGACCGATGCAAGTTGACTTGATTGGTGTCAATTGATATTTTATCACATGCATAGATGATCATAGTAGAAAACTATAGACATACCTAACCAAGAGAAAGGATAAGGTATTCGAAGTGTTTAAGAAGTTTAAATCCATGGTTGAGAGGCAAAACGGTCACAAGCTCAAAGTGCGCATAACGGATGGTGGAGGCGAATATGTCTCAAATGACATTGAGAGGATTTCTGATCAAGAAGGGATATTACATGAGGTTCTACCACCTTATACACCACAATAAAACAGTGTTGTCGAAAGGAAGAATCGGTCGATCATGACCATGGTGAGAAACATGTTAAAGGGGAAGAGTTTTCCGAAAGAGTTATAGGGAGAAGCGGTGTCCACGACTGTATATTTTTTAAATAGGTGTCCAATAAAGAAGCTTAAGAAGATAACTTCGGAGGAAGCATAGTCTAGATTCAAACCGAATATGAATCACTTGAGAGTTTTCGGTTTTGTAGCATATCAACATGTGTCAGGGAAGCTTAGAAAAGAGTTGAATGATAAGGGATAATTGATGATACTTGTAGGATATCACTCTACCGGTGGTTACAAGTTGTATGATGTAGTAAACATAAGGATTTTGATAATCCGAGACATCCTTTTGTTTATGAAATCAAGGAGTTGTAGCAGCATGTAACCGGTTACCTGAAAACTGTAACTGGTTATAGCGGTGCAAAATCAGTTTTTGCAGAGCTAGAAAATGGATAATCAACCCCCGTCAAAGCCCTAATTGAAGAAAATGTTAGAAGATAAACAAGGCAAAGAGTTTTGCCTCCAATATTGTGAGTTTTTCCGAGATGAAAAAATTCAATGATGATGGTGATTTCATCCATTTCTCACTTATGATTGAATTTGAACCCGTTAAAACATAAGAGGCCTTGAGTGATCCAAAATGGATTTGTGTTATGAAGGAGGAGATGAAATCGATTGTAAAAAACAAGACTTGGGAGTTAGTTGATCTACCGGAAGGAAAGAAGCCAAATAGTGTAAGATGGGTGTTCAAAATGAAGGAAAATTCCAAGGGTTAAATAAGCGAGCATAAGGCTCGAGTAGTTGAAAAGGGAAATTTGAAAAGAGAAGGCATAGACTTTGAAGAGGTATTTGCACCGGTTGCTAGAATTGAAAATATTAGGCTATTTGTTGGTATTGTGAATAACCACAATTGGTCTATCTACTAAATGGATGTGAAATATGCATTTTTGAACGGGCCGCTTGACAAGAAATTTTATGTAGAACAACTCCCTGGTTTTGTTATGAGAATCTGGGAGTCAGAGTTCTACAAGTTGAAGAAAGCATTGTATGGTTTGAAATAAGTTCCAAGATCTTGGAACGAGAGGATATATGGTTCCTTAAAGGAGATTTGATTCATGAAATGTGTATCCGAACATGGTGTGTATGTGAAGAAGGATACAAATGAATGGGTGATGATCCTTTATTTATACATAGACGATTTGTTGATTACATGCAACGACAAAGAGTGCATTTCTCAATTAAAGAGTGAGTTATGAAAGAGTTTGAGGTGATCGACCTTGGCCTCATGAGATACTTCCTTGGCATTGAGTTCCACAAGTCCAAAAAGGAACTACGCATGCACCAAAGAAGGTACTCACTTGAGATTCTGAAGAAGTTTAAAATGGAGAATTGTACTTCTGCTATTACTCCGGCTGAACTGAGGCCATAGTTGTCGAAGAATGAGGATGAGAAAGATGTGAATCAAGCTCAATATAGTTGGATGATTGGATCCTTGTGTTACTTGTGTTGGTGTAAGCCCTAGAGGCCAATACTTTTTGGTACTTGTATCGAATTATTTATTAATAATAAAAGGCATTTTCTTTATTATTTGGTTGATTAATAAAGTCCCTGGAATAGATAGTCCGTTTAATGTATTAAGTGTGACTTAATCATGAGAACACATTAAACATAAGGACACTATTCCTAAAGTATCCGTAGTCGAGCTTTAGTGTGAAGTGGGATAACATTAAAGCATTAAGACTATTATGTTTGTAGACTGATGATCACATCTCATGCATCATGGATAAAGAGTTATCAAGTCTTAAACATAGGTATGAATATTAGGAGTAATATTTATACCGGATTGACCCGCTATGAGAATACTATATAGAAAGTTATGCAAAGTGTCATAAGTTATTCTCATGGTGATAATGGTGTATACCACTCTTCGACCTGAAACCACTATGGACCCTAGATGTGGAGTCGAGTGCTTTATTGCTGATCCAATGTTGTCCGTAACTGGATAACCATAAAGACAGTTGATGGGTACTCCACGAAGCATGATGAGGGACATGAGTGACCTAGATGGAATTTGCCCATCCTGCATAACAAGATAAATGTCTATGGGCCCAATATTGAACTGGACAAGGATGACACGGTCTATGCCTTGTGTTCAATATAGACATAAGGGCAAAAGGGTAATTATACACATAAGTATTATCACAGATGGTTTTGTCAGATCACATGACATTTTCGTGTCTTGGGTAGCAGTGATGTGTTGCTAGATACCGCTCACTGTTTATTATGTTAAATGCGTGATTTAATATAATTGTCAACGTCGCGAAAACCTACAGGGTCACACACAAAGGACGGATTGATGAGAGATAGAGTAACTAAGGAATACCGTAAGGTACGGTGCCCTTAAGTGAATTATAGAACATCGTAAGGTACGGTGTACTTGAGTAGAATACGAAATATGGTAAAGGTACCATGGGCTTAAGTGATTTTGGGCATATTATAAGATATGGGCCAAAATACACTTAAGTGGGCTTTTTAGCTTGAAGCCCACATGAGTGTACGAGATGGATGATTAATGTTGACTATGCTTCGGTACCGACATTAGTATGGTGAAGCAGCGATACATCGATCGTCCATATGTTACGCAATTGAGACCGATCAACTTATATATGATATAAGTAATCCTAATGCAAAGTACGGTATATGTGATATACCGTTTCTGTTTCGTTCATTCAAACACTAAGTGGTTGTTTTCCTTTGAGCGATCAATGGCCATTTGCCTCGGAATCCGACATTAGTATGGTGAAGCAATGACCTGTTGATCAATCATACTGAATCAACAATCGAGGTGTGTTTGACGGTCTGAAATTGGCGCATTAGGGTTGGTGACGGCGCAAGGGTTGTGCCGTCAAAGAGTTGTGAATTTAGGGTTTTTGGAAGAAGTCTGTAGACTGTTTCAAAGTTCCGTTATTTTGGCCGCGTGACGTTCGTCACGAGCTTGTGACGAGCGTAACAAGCTGGTTGTGACGGTCGTAACGTACCCTGTGACGGTCGTCACACTCACATGGCCTGTGACGGTCGTAACGTGCTTTGTGACGGTCGTCACACTCACATGGCCTGTGACGGTCGTCACCGCCTGTGACGGTTGTCACACTCACAGAGTCAAAATTTTGGGGTTTCTGTTTTGTGACTACGCAAGGGTTGTGTTGATGTGAAACAATGTCCATTTCAAATGAATTGTTCATTAAAAATTTTGGACAGGAGCGCTGCCCCTCCAACCCCACAAGGGCGCTGCCCCTTGACCCCGTCCGCTGATCGGTCAGCGGAACCACCGTCCGCTAACCGGGCAGCGGAACCCCCGGCTAACTCTGCGTAGTGTGATCGGTCGCCGAAATTTAATTTTGTTTTAATTAATTAAAGGAATTAAAATTAATAATAATAATAATGTGTTTATTATTATTGCCTTGTGGTGATCAGTTATGGCCTTAGTTATCCTTTATTTTGTTTTGGATTTTAAAATACGACCTGCGTGTCGTGCCTCTCCTTTTGATCTCTTAATGTAACTTCTTTTCTCATCTCAAACCCTCGTATGTAAAACGAGTTTCTTCTGGAATGTAATGCTATGAAGAAAGAGAAGATTTCAATATCAAAGGAGGACAACCTTGAATATTAAAGGAGGACAACCTTGAAGATCTTGCTTGGAGAAGCTTAGATCGTTATTAGGTTAGCTTAGGTTCTCTCATTGGCTTGGGAGAACAATTGCGCTAGGGGCCATAACTGTTTCATTGTATATGTATGTTGATGCATGTGTATGTATGTTGATGCATGTGAATGTATGTTGATGCATGTGAGAGACGATTTATATGATAAATAAGCCGGTGAGATCATAACAATTACAATTCCCTCAAATTAAATATTAAGTTTATGCTTTCCAAGTTTTAACACTCATCAAGACTAGTAATGGATAATGTAGGTTTCGCCTACGCGAGGTGCATGATCTATATATTAGTAAGGTGCGATGGGATAATTGTAATATCCAACTGTTAAAACAATGGGTCAAACTTAACTAAACAAATTATGAGAATATTATATATGTTTGCTTTCCAAGTTTTAGCACTCATCAAGACTGGTATCGAATAATGTAGGTTTCGCCTACGCGAGGTGCATGTTTTGTATTAGTTAAGGTGCGATGGGATAATTGTAATATCCAACTGCTAAAACGATGAGTCAAACTTGATTATAATTTTCTTATATATGTTTAGAAGCAAGAGTTGGGAATGATCCATATGATGGATTGGAATAAGGAGTTATTCACCCAACTGAAATTTTCGAGAGTTGTATGAGATACAATTGGAAGGAGTTCCTACCTAAATAACCTAGTTTTGTGTAATCCGCCTACGCGGACTTAGAACGAAGTGAAATATGGATCTCGACCCACTAGAAAATCTTCCAACGGGATTTTCCGAATCAGATGATGAGGGTCATTTGTTTTGAGTAAAATAGTGGGAGCATATTTGATTAAAGGCCTAATTAAATATGTCAATGATACTTATATTTTCTTAATCCTTATGTAGATAACCATGACAGCAAACACCTCTAACAACATCTTGCGACCAATCCTTGACAAAGAAAAATTGTCTGGGACAAATTTTCTGGATTGGCACCGAAACCTGAGGATTGTCCTCAAACATGATAAAAAGCTGTATGTCTTGGAGACACCTGTTCCTGAAGAGGAACCTCCTAGTTCTGCACCTAAGGCAGAAAGAGATGCTTATAAGAAGCATGTCGATGATGCCAATGAAACTGCTTGTCTCATGCTAGCTACCATGAACTCAGAATTGCAAAAGCAACATGAGAACATGTCAGCGTTCGATATGATCGAACACCTGAAGCTGCTCTATCAAGAGCAAGCAAGGCATGAGAGGTTTGAAGTTTCAAAAGCCCTTTTCCAAAGCAAGTTAGCTGAGGGAGCCCCTGTAGGTCCCCATGTACTCAAGATGATTGGGTATGTGGAAAACCTTGAGAGATTGGGTTTTCCCCTCGAAAAGGAACTTGCGACTGATTTGATCTTGCAATCGTTGCCAGATAGTTTCAGTCAATTTGTCCTAAATTTCAATATGATTGATATGGACAAATCTCTTCCTGAACTGCTCGCCATGTTAAGAACTGCCGAGCAAAATCTGAAGACAAAAGGGAAATCTATTCTGATGATCAGAAATGGAAAGAGACAGAACAAAAGGCCCACCAAGCAGGGTGATAAACGGAAGGGCAAGGAAGTTGCCAAACCCAGACCCACTGTTGCTGCTTTGAAACCTAGTGGAGGCATAACAAAGGCAGGCACATGCTTCCATTGCGGTAAGACCGGACACTGGAAGAGAAACTGCCCAAAGTACCTGGAAGATATGAAGAATGGAGTAGAGACTTCAACTTCAGGTATTTTTGTTATTAACTTATCTACTTCTGCATCATGGGTATTAGATACTGGATGCGGTTCTCACATTTGTACAAATGTGCAGGGGCTGAAAAGGAGTAGAGATTTCGCAAAAGGTGAAGTTGACCTACGAGTTGGCAATGGAGCAAAGGTTGTTACTTTAGCCGTAGGATCTTATGTATTGACTTTACCTAGTGGTTTTATAATTCAGTTAGAGAACTGTTATTATGTACCTGCAATTAGCCGGAATATTATTCCCATTTCTTGTTTGGACAAGTTTGGTTTTTCATTTATAATAAAGAACAATTGTTGCTCAATTTATTTAAATGATATATTCTATGCTTCTGCACAAATGAACAATGGACTATATGTCCTTGATCTCATAATGCCAACTTATAACATTAATACTAAAAGGATGAAACCTAATGAGTTAAATCCATGATGAGTCACGCCGATCTTCCAAACTCCATTTGCGGACATGCACTATTGACAGCAGCTTACACACTTAACCAAGTTCCATCCAAAAGGGTTGATAAGACACCATATGAGATATGGAGTGGTAAGAGACCACATATGTCTTACATGAAGATTTGGGGTTGCGAAGTTTATGTGAAACAACAAATTTCAACTAAGCTTGAGCCCAAATCTGACAAATGCTTATTTGTGGGGTATCCTAAAGAAACAAGAGGATATTACTTCTACAATCCTTCTGAGGGCGAAGTGTTTGTCGCTCGAACTGGAGTTTTCCTAGAAAAGGATTTTATTTCCAAAGGAACCAGTGGGAGGAAAGTAGAGCTTGAAGAAATTCAAGAATCACAAAGCATCGATACACCTATGGAGGAATTGGAGCAGGAAACACAAGTAGTTGTGTAAGAGCAACCTGCTCAAGTAGAACAAGACCAACGTAGGTCAGGCAGGATACGTTACCTACCTGAGATATATGGATCAAGGTGATGTATTACTCATGGATCAAGATTAGCCTGTGACCTACTCATGGAATCTTCGATTTGATGAAACAATAAATCAATATGGATTCATCAAGAACGAAGATGAGCCTTGTGTCTACAAGAAGGTTAGTGGGAGCATGATCGTATTCCTGGTATTATATGTAGATGACATATTACTCACTGGAAACGATATCCCTACCCTGCAACAAGTAAAGTCTTGGGTGGGGAAATGCTTTTCTACGAAGGACCTAGGTGAAGCATCCTATATATTAGGAATCAGAATCTATAGAGATAGATCATAAAATGCTTGGCCCAAGTCAGAGTACATAGATAAGGTGCTGAGACGCTTTAATATGAATGATTCCAATGGTTATGTGTTTTGCTGAAATGGTGGCGCTGTGAGCTTGAAAAGTTCAAAGCAAGATACAGTTGCTGATTCAACAACCGAGGCCGAGTATATTGCTGCCTCAAATGCAGAAATGGGAGTTGTTTGGATCAAAAAGGTTCATTAGTGAACTTGGCACAGTCCCTAGCATTGTGGATCCCATTGGTCTCTATTATGATAACAATGGTGTTGTCGCACAAGCTAAGGAGCCTAGATCTCATCGACGATCCAAACACATACTCAGGCGTTATCATCTCATTCGAGAGATAATAGATAGAGGAGATGTGAAAATATATAAAGTACATACACTTGACAATATAGTTGACCCACTGACAAAGCCTCTTGCGCAGCAGAAGCATGACGGCCATACTAGATCAATGGGCATACGGGGTATGCCTGATTGGCTCTAGTGCTAGTGGGAGATTGTTGGTGTAAGCCCTAGAGGCCAATACTTTTTGGTACTTGTATCGAATTATTTATTAATAATAAAAGGCATTTTCTTTATTATGGTTGATTAATAAAGTCCCTGGAATAGATAGTCCGTTTAATGTATTAAGTGTGACTTAATCATGAGAACACATTAAACATAAGGACACTATTCCTAAAGTATCTGTAGTCGAGCTTTAGTGTGAAGTGGGATAACATTAAAGCATTAAGACTATTATGTTTGTAGACTGATGATCACATCTCATGCATCATGGATAAAGAGTTATCAAGTCTTAAACATAGGTATGAATATTAGGAGTAATATTTATACCGGATTGACCCGCTATGAGAATACTATATAGAAAGTTATGCAAAGTGTCATAAGTTATTCTCATGGTGATAATGGTGTATACCACTCTTCGACCTGAAACCACTATGGACCCTAGATGTGGAGTCGAGTGCTTTATTGCTAATCCAACGTTGTCCGTAATTGGATAACCATAAAGACAGTTGATGGGTACTCCACAAAGCATGCTGAGGGACATGAGTGACCTAGACGGAATTTGCCCATCCTGCATAATAGGATAAATGTCTATGGGCCCAATATTGAACTGGACAAGGATGACACGGTCTATGCCTTGTGTTCAATATAGACATAAGGGCAAAAGGGTAATTATACACATAAGTATTATCACAGATGGTTTTGTCAGATCACATGACATTTTCGTGTCTTGGGTAGCAGTGATGTGTTGCTAGATACCGCTCACTGTTTATTATGTTAAATGTGTGATTTAATATAATTGCCAACGTCGCGAAAACCTACAAGGTCACACACAAAGGACGGATTGATGAGAGATAGAGTAACTAAGGAATACCGTAAGGTAAGGTGCCCTTAAGTGAATTATAGAACATCGTAAGGTACGGTGTACTTGAGTAGAATACGAAATATGGTAAAGGTACCATGGGCTTAAGTGATTTTGGGCATATTATAAGATATGGGCCAAAATACACTTAAGTGGGCTTTTTAGCTTAAAGCCCACACAAGTGGTTCTATAAATAGAACCCTTGTGCAGAAGCATTCATTGCGGTTGCATTAATTTCATTTTCTCTCTCTCTCACTCAAAGCCTTCACTCGTACCAGCTAGCACTGAGATTGAAGGAATCCGTTCGTGTGGACTGAGTAGAGACGTTGTCATCGTTCAACGTTCGTGATCGCTTCGTGGATCTGCATCAAAGGTTTTGATCGTCACAAGAGATCTGCACCAAAGGTTTCAACCGTCACAAGAGGTAAATATTCTATCACTGATCATGACCATTCGTAAGGATCTCTAAAGGAGAAAATTTTAATTTCCGCTGCGTTTTGGACCGCAATTCTCCTTCAACTTGTGCAATATGCGAACGAATTTGGCATATATTATCTATACTATGAGTAGATTCATGGAGAGACCCAAGGTGTCTCACTTGACAATAGTTAAGAGGATTCTAAGATATGTCCAAGGATCTATTGGCTGCAGAATTCTTTTCCCCACAATAAACATGGGCAGAAAATGCAATTTTCTCAGTTTTACCGATTCCAATTAGCTCAAAGATAAAGATAAAGTCTATAATTGGATACATATTTATGTTATGCGAAAACCAATCTTATGGTGTTCGAAGAAGTAACCATTATTAGCATTATCTTCTTGTGAGACCGAGTACATTGCCGCTTCGTTGTGTGTGTGCAAAGTCGTGTGGCTAATGAATCT
Organism: Lathyrus oleraceus; assembly: GCF_024323335.1. Lineage (NCBI taxonomy): Eukaryota > Viridiplantae > Streptophyta > Magnoliopsida > Fabales > Fabaceae > Lathyrus > Lathyrus oleraceus. The sequence continues at coordinate 638,649,664 of NC_066583.1, forward strand.
ATTGAAGGAGTTGGGCAGCGATAAGGGTGACACTGTAATGCTCATGGTTGATAATATTTCCGTTATAAACCTTGCTAAGAACCCAATTACACATGAGATGAGCAAGCATATCGAGATGAGGTTTCACTACTTAAGGGAAGTCGTTAATGAAGGAACGTTGAGATTGGGATATTGTAGAAGTGAAAACCAAATGGCTGATTTGCTGACCAAGGGACTCATAATTGAAGTGTTCAAGAGATTTAATAAGAACATGGTCACGAAAGACTTGGAGAACTTGAGTTAAGGTGATGTGTTGTGACAAATCACATAATTCAAGTGATGCAACCAGTTACCTAGTTTTGGTAACCGATTACAGTTGCTACTATGTTTGGTTATTTGAACTAGTGTAATTGGTTACCATGTTATGGTAATAGATTACCACCGTGTTGCATTTTAATTGTTTAAATAGTTGTAACCAGTTACAGGTTCTGTGTAACCGGTTACAGAGAGTTAGTTTCAGTTTTTTCAGCTTGTTACTTGTGTCTCAATCCATTGAAATTATATATATACCTTAGAGGTATCATTGTATAGTTTAATGTAAATTTGAATGTGCATTCTCACCCTAAATTATACTCTCTCTAATTCTTTCTCTCCCTATCTCCCTCTCCAAACTCAATTTTTCATCAACCTTATGGTTCTAAGTTCTAACATAATTGAATTAAGAAGTGTAAGTGTTGTATATAAACTACATTTAACTTTGATTCTCAATTAATGTGTTTTCAAAGTGTACCAGAATAAAATGTAAGTTCATTAATCTAAGTATGCTCCCTTTTTTAAGTGAAAACTTTTTCATTCGGCACACTTGCACCATATTCGACACTCACCACATCAATAGAACACATCATTTGACTAAGGCTGACAATGGAATAAGTTTGGACAATGTAATATAATATTTGTTTCCATACTTGTATTTTGAAAAAAATCCTCGTACTAAAGCTCATACTCGTGTGGACGTCAACTCAATACTCATTTTTTGTCAGTATTTAAGTATGGGTTAAACTGATATCCCTACATCTTACCATCTTTGTTAGAAAGACTTTCAATACATGAAATTGATCATTTTAATAATCGTCTACTCTTAAATAATTTTAAGTCAAGAAGGGAGTCTGAAGATCTTTTCATTGTATTAAGGATAACCCTAAAGAGAATTTGACATCACATTTTCACACAAAATTTAAAAATATTAGATGTATAAGTCATCCGACTTATTGTTCATAATTTAATTTAATTTTCCATCGAATGACACTTCTAACTCAAACTTAACACAACAATATTTATTCAATAATATATTTTTAGCTTATAAAATTACAATAAGACTTACTTTTCTTACGAAAATACCATGTAAATAAATAATTGTAATAGTTCTTTAAACTCTAAAGTCATATATATATTGGATCGAACTCTAGTATGATCGAAGGGTAATTTTTTGGTTCGATAGGACCTTGGCATGTCGTCGAAGTCTGTTCACGTGTTGTAGTAGAAATATGCTAGGATTATTAACATGTCGAATTGGGCTTGTTCGTTATGCACAATTGTTTAAGTTAGCTTGTTCTCTAAGTTAGCTTGTGTAATGGACCTGTGTGTAAAAGCCCATTAGTTTAGTGTGTTAGTGTTCTTATAAATAGCATACTAGTCCTTCGTCATTGTATAACGCAAATCCTAATTAGGGTGAGAGAGGTTATTTTCTATGATGTAACACTTGTAATCTTGTTTTAAAAGAGAAACTAAAGAATACCATTTTATAACCAACTTGTTGTATTCTTCTTGCTTCCCTTTTCTATCCTTGTGGATTTTTTATTGATCAAGAAACTAATTATACTTTGTTATTCTAGTATCATTTTCACAACAAGTTGGTATGGTGATCATGGAGAAGATGTCGTCAACAAAGTATGAGATTGAAAATTTCATCGGAGTGAACGATTTCGGTATGTGGTGCTTGAAGATGAAAGTCATACTGGTTCAGTAGGTTGTTTAGAAGTGTTGAAGGGATATGAAGCCATGAACGTTGCGTTAATGGACAAAGAAAAAATGACTATGGTAGAGAAATCCCACAACGCCATCTTATTGAGCCTATGTGATATGGTTCTTTGACAGGTTACAAAGGAGACGACAGTGTCGGGGTTATGCATGAAACTGGAAAGTTTGTACATAACCAAATCGTTGGTCAATCACCTCTACCTGAAGCAAACTCTATATTCATTTAAGATGAGTAAAGATAAAGTTCTGGATAAGCAGTTGGATATGTTCAACAAGCTGATTCTTGATCTTGAAAATATCGATGTCAAGATCGAGGATGAAGATCAAACGATGTTGTTGTTGTATGCTTTACCCAAATCACATGCTCACTTCAAAGAAACTCTCTTGTATGGAAGAGAGTCTCTGACCTTTGAATAAGTTCAATCATCCTTGTATTATAATGATTTCAACAAACAAAAGGAGCACAAACCATCTTTGATTGGTGAAGGCCTGTCAATTAAGGTGAAATTCACAAACAGAGATGACAAGTTTGACAAGAAGAAGGGCAAAAGTTAGTAGAAGTCTTACAATGGTGATGCATCTGGTATTCAATGTTATCCCTGTAAGAAGAAGGTTCATACAAGAAAAGTGTGCCCTGAACGCCTGAAAGATCATAAAGGTAAGGATAATGGCAACACAACCATTGTTCAAGATGATTTCGACTCATATGATGTTCTTGTGGTTTCAAGTGACGACTCAAGTAGAGAATGGATTATGGATTCAGGTTGCACTTGGCACATGACTCTGTAGCACCTCAAATTTGCACCCCCCCATTCATGCATTCATTTCACATTTTTAGGTCATTGACATTACATTAACATTACATTAACATTGCATATTGCATTGCATCTTGGCAACTAGATTGGCATCAAGAGAATTCATCTGTGCAAAGAGAGCAAGTTTTGCTTGAGTTGAGGGCCACATGATTGTTCTAGAGAGCTTACATGAATCAAAGTTCATTTTGAAGTAACTTGACCAAGTGTTAGAGGCTCAAGGTCATCAGTACATGTCCAGGTCATCTGGGGCCCATAAAAATCAACTGAAAGTCAACTGAGGACTAGGAGGTGGAGAAATGATTTGAGACACTTCATTCATGTCCAAGAGAGGCTCATTCATCATGACAAACATCTACATTGAAGATTTTGAAGCCAGATCAAAAATTTCCCAAAATGGAAAGTGACTTGTAATTTCAAGTTTCCAAAAATGGCAAGTTTTTGGACCAACTTCAACTTGACTGTCCAATATCAAAGAAGCTTCAAATGAAATTTTGTCCAACATGAAAGTTGAAGATCTTTCTCTCCCATTTCCAAAAAGTCCAAGATCATGAATTTATGATGAATTGTTAAGGAGTTATGATCCATTGACTGCAAAGTATGCATGAACTTCAACAAGCCATATCTTTTGAACCAAAACTCCAATTTGAGTGCCTCTTTTTGCAACATGCTCCTTATGGCCAATACTTTCCAAATCATTCATTGCCTTGCATGGAAGAAGCTCACACCATCATGTGCTCACATATATGCATTTTGGAAGGAATTTGGATATTTTGAATTGTGTGAATCATGCCAGCCTAATTCCAATCCCATACTGATTATTTTGTGATTTTAAGTGGATTTGGGCTTCAGCATGGCACTGTTCACGTGCACCTTGGCCATGCTAGGTGTATTTAGCATTTTTGCAACTCACCTCTATTTTCAAGAATCTCAATTAACCATTGCTTAAAATTAATTTCAGTGTGATTAACAGGAGGTATATAAGGTTAATTGCAACTGTTTGGCTCAGAACAGAGGATTCTAGATCTAGAATTTGAGTTTTCTCCAAAAAATTCTCTCACAAAAAACTTCAAAATTCTTCACATAAACACCAATTTTCGTGGTAGATTGGTGATCCTGGTGCAGTTTAGAGCAAGAATCAACCGTTGCTTTGTCCAATTCGTGCCAGAATCATGCACACACCAATCTTAAAGACGAACATGGAACATGGAGTTTGAGTTGGATTCAAGTGGATTTAAGCATTCATACATACACAAAGCTTCATATCAGAGTTGATAGAGTGGATCTGGACGTTACTCGAGCACTGAACACACTATTTCCTCACATTGTTCTTCAAGAAGGTGAAATTTCGAATCTCACTATTTTCCATTATTTTGCCATGTTTATGTAGATCCTTACTTGCTGATCATGCTGATAAAAATTTCGTGTGAAATGGTGGCTTATTGGCTGAGATATGCTTGATTGAAGTTTTGTACATCAAAATGTTTTGTTTCGATTTGCAATGTATGTGATGAATTTGACTGAATTGATGCTGGATTTGTATTCCTCATAGTCTAAGCTTTCGATTGGTATAAGCATTGCATCATTCTGGAAAAAAATTTGTGGATGCATACTGTTCATCCACCGTCTTCATGAGGAAGACGGTGGTTTCCACCGTACACGGCCAGGCTAGGGCTTTGCTGGTTCGTTCATGGTACATGCACTGTAGAAGCGCCTCTCACCATTAGCTCGTGTGTTCGATTCCTCTTATTGCATATTATTTCGTTTATTTCATGCTGATTCAGCGCTTGCATGGCGCATCCGTGTCGCTTCCGTTGGCTGTAGATTCTTTGACCTGTCCACGCTAGCATTGACTCTGATGTGGCTAGCCACATCAGATTAATGAAACGGAGCATTTTGAGGCGCACGGTTCGATCCTGCATGGAAGCATTTTCCATTTTCATCAATTCATTTCATCTCTTTTCATGTGCTTGCAATGTTTATTTCATTTTATACATGATCTTTGAAAAATCATAAAAAATAGCTTGATGATCCAATTAATTCCCAACTTTTTTCTACTTGTTCATGAGAATGTCTAGAATTTTATGGTGTTGATTCTAGGGTTTTGTCATTTCTGGAAATTAAATTGTGTTGAATTGGTTGAACATGTATGCATATGTGACATGTTTCATTCATCTTATTGTGAAATGCTCATAAATGATCCAATTGCCATGAAATTTTGCATGATGATTCTTAACATGTTGATGGATTTGTGTGATTTTATTTGGAATTTTTTGCTATTTCCTTCCCTGTTTTGGACACATGGACTTATGGTCTGACAATGTGTGTCACACAATTGGATGTTGATCTTATTCATTTTCATTGCCTTATCAAATGAGCTCCTCTGTTTCCAATTTGTTACATGATGAATGTGTGTAATATGTTGAGCTTGCACAAAAAGTTTCATGATTATTGGATGTGTTTTTTATTTAATGTGCATTTTCTCTTCTTGATGATCAAGTGTGACCACCATTGTGTGTCTTTGCCTTCTCTTGCTCACTACATGATTTTGCTTAATGCTTTTGACTTGGTCCTTTTTAGGACATGTTCATGATAGAGTAAATGTGATTCATGTTGAGTTTTAGTTTCTGTTTTGACTTTTTGCCCCACCTTTGACCCTAGCCTTTGAGCTAGTGGTTTGTTCTCATCTTTTGGACTTTGTATTTCAGGTTTCAAGCAATTAGCCACATTGGTTGACATGATCTCATCACTTGAGATACAAGTTATTTTGGTTGACTAATCTTGCTGTTTTGTAGGTCTTGTGGATGATGAATCAATTTAGTTTGCTTGCATCTTGTGCCTTGCATTGATGTTGTCTGATGATTGGTTGTCTCACTGTTGGACTTTCTGTTTGATTTGTCTGAATACTATACTGATTGTTTGGTTGTTTACACAGGTACTTTAGTAGCTTTAACTCATTGCTTGAGTTGCTTTGCCTTGCTTGTGGTTGGCATACCACCTAGGTAAACACTCTTGTACTTCATGTAGTCTGGAAGACCTGCTATCTTTGGCAGGCACCTGTCTGAAGCCCTCCTTAAGAGGCAATGTTTGTGCTTGTTTATCTTTGTGCCTTGTAATTTAAGTCCTCCTAAGTGAAGAGGCAATTGGCAGATAGAAGGGATGTGTAATCCATCCCCTGCTATTCAGTTGAGTCATTCATCTTGCTCGCACTACGTGCTGATGCATTTTGAATAAACACCCCAAGATCCTTGTATATAGAGTCAGTCAAGTGGAGTAGGATCCCACATTCTGGATCCCCACACTTTCATTGAGTCAAGCTCACCCAGGCCCGGGTTAAGAGCTATGAGGTCTTATCCTCATTACCTTTCATCTGCTCACCCTGACAATCAATGTCAGCGGTTAAGAGCCTCAGACACCCCTTCCAGTTGGCTTGTTTGTCGAGGTTGACATGACCCCTTGACTAAAGCCCAGCCTTGTTTGAGACATTTGTTTGCATATAGCGTGTGATACTTGTTCACCTGTGATTGCTTATTTGCTGTTTAGGCTAGCTTGTTTCCTGTGCGAGTTAGGATCTGATTAGAGACCTCAACATAGGGATCGTTTGCATGACAACTTTTAGGCTCGAGTCGTAGTCTCCCTATTAGTCTGTTATCTCCCTAGTCTCTGGTTAGGATAGAAACTTTTTCCCTGTTAAGGGGAACTACGTCGCCCTGATCCTCATACCAGATGAGGTACGTAGGCAGGAGATTGAGCTGATCTCTCCAGGCAACCTTTTTGTTTTGTTTGTGTGTGTGGAGTCTGATGTAAGTCCAGCGATTGGCATTCGGTTTCCCGTTAGTTTGTTGTGTGCTTGGAGTCTGACGTAAGTCCAGCGATTGGCAGTTGGTTTCCTGTGTGTGTTTGCTTGTTCGGAGTCTGATATAAGTCCAGCGATTGGCATTCGGTTTCCCGTTCGTTTGTTTGTTGTTTGTTTGGAGTCTGACGTAAGTCCAGCGATTGGCAGTCGGTTTCCCGTTCGTGGTTGTTTTGTCTGGAGTTAGATGTTAGACCAGCGATTGGCATTCCGTTTCTAGTGGTGTGTTTGCTTTGACGTCTCAGCGTCTCCGTTTAGTGTTTGTGTGGCGTGCGTTAGCCGAGCTACGAGTGCTCTGATTCTTTCTCTGGTTAGAGAAGATACGTATGCATAGGATGTGATATCCTAGCGAGCACGTTTCCCCTTTCCCCGAACTACGTCGACTCTGATGTTTGTGTCTGACAAACTACGTAGGCCCAGGATGCGACATCCTGCCGAGTCCGCTTTCTCCGTCTTCGTTCATCTGTGTTTTGTTCCAGTCGTGCAGTTTTTGAGCAGTTATTCAGTAACCTTTTTTCTATTCTTTCTGAGCGTGGATCCCGTCGAGTACGACGGATGCGTAGGGGTGCTAATACCTTCCCTTCGCATAACCGACTCCCGACCCTATCAATCTCTGGTCGTGAGACCATTTCCTTTCCAGGTTTACTTCAAGTGTTTCCTTTCCCTCCTTTGGGATAAATAACGCACGGTGGCGGCTCTGTGTCTTTTTTCCCGCCGGTTTTTCGTGTAATGCGACAGACTCCAAACAAATACTTGTTCGAGGAACTATGTGATCAAGATGGTGGATCTGTATTGCTTGGAAACAATAAAGCTTGCAATATTGCACGTGTTGGATCAATGAGATTCAAGCTTCATGGTGAATCAATAAGGTTGTTCACTGAAGTCGGGTATGTACCTGATTTGAAGAGAAATTTGATTTCTCTTGGTGAATTGGACAAGAAAGGATATATTTTCCAATGAGAGAAAAGTATTCTAAAAGTCATGAAGGGGTCGAAGGAAGTCTTAAGAGGCGTGAAGAAACAAGGCTTATATACCCTTGAGGTTGAAGTTGTCAGTGGCTCTACATATATTGCATCCACAAAACCTTTGTTGAAGACAAAAATTTGGCACATGAGATTGGGCCATGCCAGTGAAAGGGGTCTGGTCGAATTAGGGAAACAAAATCTACTTGGTGGAGAAAAAGTCGAAAAGCTAAAGTTTTGTGAACCCTGTGTACTTGGAAAATCTTGCAAAGTGAAGTTCAATAAAGGCAAACAAAGAACATATGGATCCCTTAATTACATCCATGCTGATCTTTGGGGGCCGACAGGGTGTCTATCACATTCAAGAGCAAGGTATTTTCTATCCATAGTTGATGATTATTCCAGAAAGTTATGGGTATTCATCCAGAAGACTAAGGATGAAACTTTTGAGAACTTCAAAAGTTGGAAGACTCTGGTCGAAAATCAAACTGACAGAAAGGTCAAGAGGTTGAGAACCGACAATAGCCTTGGATTTTTCAATGAGGCGTTCGATAATTTTTGTGCAGCCTCTGGTATTGCAAGGCATATAACTACTGCAGGTACTCCCTAACAAAATGGTTTGGCTGAAAGATTTAATCGAACCATTTTGGAAAGAGTTAGATGCATGTTGACTAGTGCTGGGTTAAAGAAGGTGTTTTAGGAAAAGGTTATTTTGACAACAACATATCTAATAATCAGATGTCCTTGAATGAGTTATATATGAAAACACCTAAAAAAGTTTTGTCGGGACACCCACCTGATCTCGACAAACTTAGAGTATTTCGATGCATAGCCTATGCTCACATTAGGCAAGACAAGGTTGAACCTAGAGCTCTGAGATGCATGTTCCTGGGATACCTTGAAGGAGTCGAAGCTTATAGGTTATGGTTCCTAGATCCAAGTAATAAGAGGTGTATCACCAGTCGAGATGTAGGTTTCGATGAAGATGAGATGGATTTCAAGAAAACTGATGGCGTTAGTCGAAGTGCATAAATATTTGAAGAATAGATGGAACAAGAATAAATTCCTTTAGAGGTGGAGCATGTAGATGTTGAACTATGTATCCCATATCAAGTCAAATAAGAAGCACAAGATACTGAAGATACTAAGGAAGTTGAGGAAACTGTCGATGACTACCTGTTGGCAAGAGATAGGCCAGGAAGAGTCATCAAGCCACCTCAAAGACTTGGGTATACAGATCTCATAACTTATACCTTAATCTCTACAAGTGAGGTTCTAGGTGAAGAACCTAGAGGTTATAAAGAAGTTATGAGGAGTCAAAATAAGACTGAATGGTTGAAGGCCATGGACGATGAGATAAAGTCTCTTCATGATAACCATACTTAGAAACTAATCAAGAAACCTGCTGGAACCAAGTTAGTTAGTTGTAAGTGGATTTTCAAAGTTAAGGAAGGAATCAAAGGAGTGACGTTGAAGAGATACAAGGCAAGATTGGTTGCAAAGGGTTTCACTCAGAAAGAAGGTGTCGACTTTAATGATGTGTTCTCTCCTATTGTGAAGCACATGTCTATTCAAATGTTACTTGCCATGGTGGTAGAGTTCGACCTAGAATTGGAATAAATGGATGTGGAGATTACTTTCTTGTATGGAGATCTAGAAGAAACAATTCTGATGAGGCAACCTGAAGGATATGCAGAAAAGGGAAAGGAAGATTATGTGTGCAAGCTGAATAGATATTTATATGGACTGAAACAATCTCCTCGGTAATGGAATATGAGATACGACAAGTTCATGGCACACATAAGCTTCATTAGATGTTAGTTCGACCAATGTGTTTACTTCATATTTTGACCTGGAAATTCATTTGTTACTTTGTTGCTTTATGTGGATGATATTCTCATAGAAAGCAACAATGTCGATGATGTAATGAAGGTGAAGGTTGAACTCAATAAAGAGTTTTATATGAGGATCAGGGAGCTGCATCCAGGATTCTTGGGATTTACATCCGAAGAGATAGAAATTAGTCAAAATTATGCTTATCTCAAGACACATACCTACTGAAGATTCTTGACAAGTTTGGCATGTCGAATTCAAAGTCTGTTGTGACTCCGACAAATCCTCAATTCAATCTGTCTGCAAATCAGTGTCCCAATACTAAGGTCAAAAGAGCATATATGAATAGAATCATATATGCTAACATAGTTGGTTATTTGATGTATGTTATGGTTTGTACTATATCTGACATAACATATGCAGTAAGTCTTGTAAGCAGGTACATGGCTAATCCTGGAAAGACTTACTAGCAAGCATTGAAGTGGATCCTAAGGTACATAAATAAGTCTCTGAACAGAGTCTTGGTTTATGGTAAAGCATATGGTGAAAGTAGTAAAGCATCGACTATAATTATGAAGGTTGTATGGATTCCAAAAAATCCATTTCTGAATATGTGTTCACTATGTTTGGCATATCAATCGGTTGGAAAGCAACACTTCGGAAGGTTATTGCCTTATCAACCACTGAAGTGGAATATATCACCCTCACTGAAGTTGTGAAAGAAGCATTGTGTCTTAAAGGTTTTGCTAAGGATTTAAAACTTCAAGGTCGAGTTATCATTGTTAAATGAGATAGTCAAAGTGCTATACACCTGCCGAAGAATTCAGCTTACCATGAGTGAACCAAACACATCAATGTGAGGTTGCATTTCATCAGAGGGGTAGTAAAGCATGGAGAAGTGCAAGTGTTGAAGGTTTTGACAGATCATAATGTTGTTGGTATGATCACAAAGACATTACCAAGTTGTAAGTTTTTCCACTATATGCAGTTGATAAAGCTACATGAAAAAAGCTAGTTTGTTCCCTTGATGTTATAGAGTTTGTTCCAAGGTGGAGATTTGTGAGATATTGGATTAAACTCTAGTATGGTTGAAGGGTGTCTTCTTGGTTCGACAATCCAACAAGACCTTAGCATGTCGTCAAAGTCTATTCACATGTTGTAGTTGAAATATGCTAGGATTGTTATCACGTCGAATTAGGACTATTTGTTATACCAAATTGTTTAAGTTAGCTTGTTGTCTAAGTTAGCTTGCGTAATGGGTCTGCATATAAAAGCTCATTAGTTTAGTGTGTTAGTTTTATTGTAAATAGCATACTAGTCTCTGCTCATTGTATAACACAAATCCTAATTAGGGTGAGAGAGGTTATACGTTATTCTATAACACTTGTAATCTTGTTTCAAAGAGAAAGTAAAGAATAATAGTTTATAATTGTTGAATTGCAATTCCTTGTGTCAAAGCAGGTAGTGGTTTGTTCTCATCTTTTGGACTTTGTATTTCAGGTTTCAAGCAATTAGCCACATTGGTTGACATGATCTCATCACTTGAGATACAAGTTATTTTGGTTGACTAATCTTGCTGTTTTGTAGGTCTTGTGGATGATGAATCAATTTAGTTTGCTTGCATCTTGTGCCTTGCATTGATGTTGTCTGATGATTGGTTGTCTCACTGTTGGACTTTCTGTTTGATTTGTCTAAATACTATACTGATTGTTTGGTTGTTTACACAGGTACTTTAGTAGCTTTAACTCATTGCTTGAGTTGCTTTGCCTTGCTTGTGGTTGGCATACCACCTAGGTAAACACTCTTGTACTTCATGTAGTCTGGAAGACCTGCTATCTTTGGCTGGCACCTGTCTGAAGCCCTCCTTAAGAGGCAATGTTTGTGCTTGTTTATCTTTGTGCCTTGTAATTCAAGTCCTCCTAAGTGAATAGGCAATTAGCAGATAGAAGGGATGTGCAATCCATCCCCTGCTATTCAGTTGAGTCATTCATCTTGCTCGCACTACGTGCTGATGCATTTTGAATAAACACCCCAAGATCCTTGTATATAGAGTCAGTCAAGTGGAGTAGGGTCCCACATTCTGGATCCCCACACTTTCATTGAGTCAAGCTCACCCAGGCCCGGGTTAAGAGCTATGAGGTCTTATCCTCATTATCTTTCATCTGCTCACCCTGACGATCAATGTCAGCGGTTAAGAGCCTCAGACACCCCTTCCAGTTGGCTTGTTTGTCGAGGTTGACATGACCCCTTGACTAAAGCCCAGCCTTGTTTGAGCCATTCGTTTGCATATAGCGTGTGATACTTGTTCACCTGTGATTGCTTATTTGCTATTTAGGCTAGCTTGCTTCCTGTGCGAGTTAGGATCTAATTAGAGACCTCAACATAGGGATCGTTTGCATGACAACTTTTAGGCTCGAGTCGTAGTCTCCCTATTAGTCTGTTATCTCCCTAGTCTCTGGTTAGGATAGAAAGTTTTTCCCTATTAAGGGGAACTACGTCGCCCTGATCCTCATACCAGATGAGGTACGTAGGCAGGAGTAGAGCTGATCTCTCCGGGCATCCTTTTTGTTTTGTTTGTGTGTGTGGAGTCTGATGTAAGTCCAGCGATTGGCATTCGGTTTCCCGTTAGTTTGTTGTGTGCTTGGAGTCTGACGTAAGTCCAGCGATTGGCAGTTGGTTTCCTGTGTGTGTTTGCTTGTTCGGAGTCTGATATAAGTCCAGCGATTGACATTCGGTTTCTCGTTCGTTTGTTTGTTGTTTGTTTGGAGTCTGACGTAAGTCCAGCGATTGGAAGTTGGTTTCCCGTTTGTGGTTGTTTTGTCTGGAGTTGGATGTAAGACCAGCGATTGGCATTCCGTTTCCAGTGGTGTGTTTGCTTTGACGTCTCAGCGTCTCCGTTTAGTGTTTGTGTGGCGTGCGTTAGCCGAGATACGAGTGCTCTGATTCTTTCTCTGGTTAGAGAAGATACGTATGCATAGGATGCGATATCCTAGCGAGCACGTTTCCCCTTTCCCCGAACTACGTCGACTCTGATGTTTGTGTCTGACAAACTACGTAGGCCCAGGATGCGACATCCTGCCGAGTCTGCTTTCTCCGTCTTCGTTCATCTGTGTTTTGTTCCAGTGCGTGCAGTTTTTGAGCAGTTATTCAGCAACCTTTTTTCTATTCTTTCTCCGCGTGGATCCAGTCGAGTACGACGAATGCGTAGGGGTGCTAATACCTTCCCTTCGCATAACCGACTCCCGATCCTATCAATCTCTGGTCGTGAGACCATTTCCTTTCCAGGTTTACTTCGAGCGTTTCCTTTCCCTCCTTTGGGATAAATAACACACGGTGGCGGCTCTGTGTCTTTTTTCCCGCCGGTTTTTCGCGTAATGCGACAGCTGGCGACTCTGCTGGGGACTAAAGAGAAGTTGACCTCTTGCTGGTCCATCTTCCCTAAGCGAGTCAATCCTAGCGCTCTTTAGGATAGTTTTGGTTGCTTTTACTGTTTTATTTATTGCATATATGATTATTATGCTGTGATTGTATATGTTTGCATATATGTCTGCATCTGTGTTTGCATGCATCATATTATCATTATGCTGGATGTGTATCTGTTTCTCAGTTGGGTGGGAGTCACAAGAGGTAAAAGGCCCAATACCCAGGCTATGAGTGAACTCTAGGATACCTAGGAATAGAGTGATTCATGGGAAGCGGGTGGTATGGCGCCACTTAGCGGAATATGATATCACGAGCAGTTCAGATTCTGATGGGGTATTATCATTGCATACATCTGGTGTGCATATGATGATATTCTTGAAAGGATTGTTTATCCTGCGTTTCTCTTGACCTTACCCTGGCCTAGATGACACCCGTGAGTGGGGCATGATTGAATTATTTGCAGGTACTGATGGTGACTATGGTTCAGATGGATTTATGGATTTATTTCTGAGACGCCGGAATGCTGTCCGTGGTACTTATCAGCGGGTTCCGTTTATTTCGGATCCCTGGGTTGAGTTTGAAGGCGCCTGTTTAGAGGATCTTGTGGCTATCTGTCCAGTGTTTGTCCTGTGATGATTAGTGATATATCCCCCGGTTCCGTTTATTTCGGGACCTCCCAAGTTGGATTTATGGTTACTCGGGCCCTCAGATGATTGTAATCAGTTCAGAGACCGGTCCAGTACAGTTGATCCTCAGATGGCTTGGAGGATGCACAGTGACTTGCATTCATGCATCTACATCATTCACATTTTGCATTCGTCTGCATCCAACCCATGTCTATCCGTACTCAGGGTCCATTTTCTGATTGAGATCCTGGTTGAGAGACATCCAGATGTCAGAACGTTATTGTCAAATTATTATCCGTCTCGATGAAGCCAGAATCGAAGGACCGAATGTTCCTAGTACGGATAGACATTGCATGTGTGAGTCATATTAACCTGTTTTCTGTTTTGTAGGTGTCAGTATCTAACCTGTTTGGTTGACAGAAGAATCACTGCTCCCGTACACCAGATCTTCCCCCGCGCATAGCTCGTCCACTCCGATACCCTACCAGACTCAACAAACCCAGAAGGATGAATCCATCCAACGCCGACATTCTCGAATTGAAAGAGATGATGAGGGAGTTGTTCAATGTCGTGCAAGGGCTCGCCTTGGGGCAAAAAGCAATTGCTGAGAGGTTGGAGAGGATTGAAAACTGGCTGAGAATGGAGAAAGTTCAAGGAGACGTTTCGTCGTCTGGAGTAAAAAGGCCCTCAGGTAATGGTCAGCACAAGAAGGAGGGTGAATCAAGTGGTGTGCCTACCAGAAAGGAACATGGTAGAGATCGTTACCACCTGTATGCTGCTACATCAGCGATTCCTGCTAGTAATCAATCTGTCCAACAGCAACAGCAGCCACCTCAACAGAAAGCACAGAAAGCTGGGTGCCAAGTGAAGAAGGGGACGACGGATCGTCAGTTTGACAAGCCACCCGTGACTTATACCCTTCTGTTTAAGAGGTTGAGGGATCTTGGGTTAGTTCAGCCGAGGATATTGGTTCCTGTAGAACTAAACCGGAGGCCTGCGAATTACGATGAGAACGCCAGGTGCGAGTTCCATTCTGGGGCACCCGGACATCACATTGAGGGTTGTAGAGCTTTTAAGCATGTCGTCCAAGATTTGGTAGATTCTAAAGCCATCAATTTCGCACCGACACCGAATGTTGATGCTGACCCCATGGGAGTGAATGTGATGTCAGAGGACAAGAACAAGATAGAGATGACAGATGTGGATCAGTTAAGAACTCCAATGTCCGTGGTCCAGAAGCATCTGATGAAGAGTGGAGTTTTCCCTGGTTGTGATAATTGTTGTGCGGTTGTCGCTACAAATGGGTGTGCAATGATGAGGGAAACGGTCCAGAGAATGATGGAGGTGAATATGGACGAGGAAATATTTGAAGCACCATGTCAGGCAGTTGAAACCGTCAAGGGGGAGAACGCCATTGTCGTTGATAAAGAGGAAATGTCGTCCATTTCTTCTTACAAACAGGCCATGGAAGTGGTGAAGAATGGAGGGGTCCCAGGCTGGGGAAGAATGGTAGACATTACAGTCAAAGCAGATAGGTTCGGGGTTGGTTATCAGGAAGACCAAGACTCGTCTGGGCAAAATAGAAGACGTCGTCAACCGTTCCCGTTCATCAGTGCTGGAATGCTGGATCCAGGTCACGCCTGTGCGGTGGGTGAAGAGATTGACAGTGGCTGCGAGCTTGACTCGTGGATAAAATCGTGCGTACCAGGGAACTGGAAGGCCTCAAAGAGCATCACTGTCACTCATCATGAAGAGTAATATTTCTGTTTTTCAATTTTGTTTGCATGAAAGCCATACGTTTTGCCCGAAACGTAATGGTTCATTGTAAGGGCCACCTCATGTGTTTCATTTTGCAACACTTTGCATCATTAATGAATGGATGTTTTTGTAGTAAAAGCGGTGTTCCCTGTTTTTCATTTATTTTTGCAGTTTTAAAAAATAAAAATGGTAATGTTTGTTTTCATTTTCCTTCCTTTTGATTTGTCTTGTTCCGACCTCAAAAGCAATGCATGAATCCGCATTCATATAGATGCGACTATTCTCCTGATAACAATTCGGTTACACCTTTGTATGACTTCGACAATTCGATCTATCATGCCGAAGAAGAAGGCGAAGAAGATTGTGATCTGCTGGAAGATTAGCCAGGTCGTTGAGCAAGAGGAGAAGGTGATTCAACCGCACGAGGAGCGAGTTGAGATTGTCAATTCAGGCACCGAGAAGGTCAAGAAGGAAGTGAAAGTTGGGGCCGCCTTGGAGGCGAGTGTCAAGAGCGAAGGTGATGCCATTCGGTCTCAAGAACGCCGATGCCACGTCTCAGAGAGCTATGGTGACTTTGTTTCGTGATATGATTCATCATGAAATTGAATGCTATATTGATGACATGATAGCAAAGTCCCAAACAGAATAGGGACATCCGGTATACACACCAAGTTGTTTGATCGGCTGAGACAATTCAGACTGAGGTTGAATCCGAGTAAGTGCACTGGCGGAGTGCGGTCCGGTAAGTTGCTGAGGCTTATTGTGAGCGAAAGAGGAATCGAGGTTGATCCTACTAAAAAAAAGGGAAAAAGTAATACCAGAAATGCCTGAACCGAGAACAGAAAAAAGACGGTTCGTGGTTTATTAGATAGATTGAACTGCATTTCACGGTTCACATCTCATCTAACAGCCACGTGTGAACCCATATTAAAAAAAAAGAGATCAAACGGTCAGGTGAAGTAATGATTGCCAAGGGGCATTGAAAAATAAAAGAATATTCGCAGGAGCCTCCGATTCTGATGCCTCCCGTGGAGGGACGACCGTTAACTATGTACTTGACAGCCCTCGAGGGGTCTATGGGGTGTGTATTGGGGCAGCATGACGAGTCTGGTCGAAAAGAGCATGCAATTTGCCTTAGCAAAAAGTTTACCGACTGTGAAACAAAATATTCACTGCTCGAGAAAACTTGTTGTACTTTGGCATAGGCTGCTCGCCGACTGAGACAGTATATGCTGGTTCGTACCACTTTGTGGATTTCCAAGATGGATCCGATCAGGTATGCATTTGAGAAGCCAGCATGAGAAGTCGGCATTGACCGGACGGGTTGCGAGAGGGCAAATGATTTTGATTGAATACGATGTTCAATATACCTCTCAGAAAGCAATAAAGGGGGAGTGTACTGTTCGATTACCTCGCCCAGCAGCCCATTGATGATTGTCAACCGATGAAGTTTGAATTCCCTGATGAGGACATCATGGTTCTCAAATCGAAAGATTGTGAGGAACCGATCCCGGAGGAGGGGCCTGACCCTGAATCCGAACGGCTTTTGATGTCTGATGGGGTCGTTAGCGTGAATGGAAGCAGAGTTGATGTTGCTTTGGTTACGCCAAAGGGATCCCACATTGCCCGAATAACATTTGAATGCACCAACAGTGTGGCTGAACACGAAGCTTGTATCCTGGGTATCGAACCTTGGTGCGTACATCTACTGGGGCAAAACCTTTCTCGCTGTGTATGGATGGAAGCCGTGCTACCAGTCGAGGTCCAAATTCCGTCAGTGAGAGTCCCGATGGATGAGAAATCGGAAAGGCCGAATGGATAAAGACTCGGTACGAAGAGTTGAGCCTAATTGAGAAAAAGAGGCTGGCAACCGTTGTCATGGGCAGTTGTGCCGACAACGAATGAAGCGGGCTTTGGACAGGAAAGTGCGACCTCGTGGGTGTCGTGTGGGATGACGTGGTGTTGAAAAGGATCCTTCCTCCTCAGAACGATCATAGGGGCAAGTGGACACACAGTTATGAATGTCCATTCGTGGTCAAGAAGGTGTTCTCTGGCAGAGCCTTGTTATTGACGACCATGGATGGTGAGGATTCTCCATCCCCTGTGAATGCGGACGCAGTTAAAAGATACTTCGTAAAAGAGACCCGCTGGACGAAAAGAATAAAAAAGTCCAGGCAAAAAGGGCATCCCGGCGAACCAAGAAAAAAGAGAAAAGGTTCGGGAAAAAATTAGGGATAAAAAGAAAAACTGTACACCCGGCAAGTCGAAAACCCCCACAAGGGCGGTTTGGGCAAAAAAGGGTATCCCGATGGACTGAAAACCCGAAAGGGCGGTCCAGGAAAAAGAGGGATTAAAACGAACAACTGCGTCCAGCATGATCGTTTGTACTTTGGTTAAGACACATGGATAATCCCTGGCGAAGAACGATCGGAAGCGTCTTATTCAGGCAGAAAGTGCGGAAAGTCTTGAGGATATATGGGGTGTAACCGAGTTGGAACTCGATGAGATCACGGTTTCACATTGCCATTAGGATAGATTTTTTCCTTTTGTGCGCAATTACCTCTTTTCAGGGATTGCTTCCTGTGTGCTGCTCGATTATGAGCCACACCTTTTTCAATCAATAAAATGCATATTCAGTCAAATAGTTGTGTTTTTTGTTTTCATGACCGCTTTGATTGCAAAAACATCTGTTTATTTTGATAAAGAATCTTTGCATTTTGAGACATAGAGGTCCCTTCCGATGCATGCTTATAAGATTGAGAACGTGAAATCTCGTTCGGAAGTTTGAGTGACCTAGGTGTTGAAATCTTGGCACGCCTGGGGCACGCTTTTATCTAACGATCTCTTTTGCAGGTGCTGTTAGAAATTTTCGCTCACTTACAGGTGATGATGTGAAGCGTTTTGACAAGAGTTCCCCGCAGAGTCCAATCAGGGGAAAGGGATAGAAGAACGGTGAAAAGACGGCGAGAGAATCGCGACGATCCTAGAGGGTAATCAAGAAGACTCTTTAAAGTCTGAGGATTAGAGAGTTGGCCCAAGTCTGAGGAGATCGATTGCCTCGAAGTAAAGAAAAGCCGAGAATACAAGGTGACGAATCAGAAGAGATCAGATGAGTCTGGGAGCTCTCAAAAGTGGAAAGTTGACACTGTGGTTGAATGGTGAACACCATTGTTCGACGAGTTGACGGGCGATCCGTGTCCAATAGGCTGTATCTCCCCAGCGGGTTCGAGGTCGTTATCTCCCCAACGGATTCGAGATCAGTGTTTCCTCGACAACCATGCCTGAGATTGATTATTTTCCCCAGCAGGGTTGAGAATGTAATCCCCAGCAGGGTCGAGAAGAGTATTTCCCCAGCAAGTCTGAGGACTGTTAGCGTCCCCAGCGAGCCCGAAGGTTGCCATATTCCCAGCAGAGGTATCAGTGGGTAGATTGTTCCTCAACAGCCAGGTCTGAAGTGTTGTAATCCCCAGCAGGGTTGAGTTTGCAGTCCCCCCAGCCAGGTCTGGAGTTTGCTGTAGTCCCTAGCAAGGTTGAGAGGGGCGTTTCCCCAGCAAGTCTGAAAGATTGTTGTCTCTCCAGCGGAGTTTGCATTGGCAGCTTTTCCCCAGCGAAGTCCCCAAACGGATCGGGTTCAGTGGAGATCGTCCCCTGTGAGGATTATCCTTTACCCAGCAGCAGTGCTATTCCCCAGCAGGGTGGAGATTGGAGTAATATTGAGTTCCTCAGCAGAGTTCCTCGAGCTCCCCAGTGTTGTCCCTAGAGGGGACATTTTTTTATGCATTCATCATAAGCATAGCATATTGCATCATTAACTGCGTAGCATTTCCATGGTTATGGAGCATTACGCTGAAAAAATTCATGCATCAACATTGCAAGCATAAACTAGCCCTAAGTCGTGGTTACCGTTCAAGAATTTGTTTAGCCAGTTGGTAAAGATGATACTCCGAAGAGCTTAGCATCGAGACGTTGGGTTATCTGGGTCGATTTCAGAATTTGCTTCTCCCGCATGGTTGAGAGGTTGGTGTTTCCCCAACAAGTGATTCCCTAGTTGAGTTGGTTTCTCTGCCGTCTCAAGGATGGCTGATCAGCAAGGTCCCTAGCAGCAGTGCTACTCCCCACAGAGTTGGAAGATCGAATCAGAGATGGTGTGCTCAGCAAAGTGATCGTTAGCTTTCCCAGCAGGAGTTTTCCTCCCTCGGTATCTTGCAAGATTGGATTGGTTCCCCAGCAGAGGTGAATCATTGTTCAACACCTGTATTGCACGTTTGCAGCGGTTGCTCTTGACAGCATTCAGGATTGGTAATCCCCAGAGAGGTTCATTTCCTCACCCGTCCGCGAAAGGAAAGCGTGACTCCCCAGAGTAGTCCCCGGCAAGTGTCTGGCCTTGTCGTAACATATGGAGATGTCATCCTTGTGATACCAATGAGTGTCGAGTTGATCCCCACGTGGGTCTCCTTGTCTCCTTTCTTTTGGTGTCAGTAGACATCATCTTTCGATGTCCGTAACATCGAGTCTCTTCCCAGACATCATCTTTCGATGTCCGTAACATCGAGTCTCTTCCCAAACATCATCTTTCGACGTCTGGTCGTGGTTTCTTTCTCCCGTTCATCCGTTGATGTATGGTCGAGTTTTTTCCCATTCGTCCGTTGACGTCTGGTTGTGTATCTTCTTTTCCAGTCATCGGTAAATGTCTGGTCGTCCTTTTGTTGGTGTCGGTAAACATCATCTTTCGATGTCGGTAAACGTCGAGTTTTTCCCATTTCGTCCATTGACGTCTGGTTGTATATTCTTTTTCCAGTCATCGGTAAATGTCTGGTCGTTTTTTTTTGGTGTCGGTAAACATCATCTTTCGATGTCGGTAAACGTCGAGTTTTTCCCATTCGTCCGTTGACGTCTAGTTGTGTATCTTTTTCCCAATCATCAGGTAAATGTCTGGTCATCCTTTGTTGGTGTCGGTAAACATCATCTTTCGATGTCGGTAAACGTCGAGTTTTTTTCCATTCGTCCGTTGATGTCTGGTTGAGTCTTCCCAGTCATCGGTAAATGTCTGGTCGATCCTTTTTTGGTGTCGGTAAACATCATCTTTCGATGTCGGTAAACGTCGAGTTTTTCCCATTCGTCCGTTGACGTCTGGTTGTGTATCCTTTTTCCAGTCATCGGTCAATGTCTGGTCATGTATCCGTTCTTTGATAAATGTCAAAATCCCCAGTAGAGTCGTCGGTAAACGTTTTGTCTGGTTTCAGTTGTAAACATCTCTTCCTCCCCAGTCGAAGCCGCCATCGGTAAATGGCCCCGCTTTCCTTGATATCAGTGTATATCAAGTCGACTGTTCCACCAGCAGCCATCGGTAAATAGCCTCGCTTTCCTTGATATCAGTGTATATCAAGTCGACTGTTCCACCAGCAGCCATCGATAAATGGTCTCGCTTTCCTTGATATCAGTGTATATCAAGTCGACTGTTCCACCAGCAGCCATCGGTAAATGGCCTCGCTTTCCTTGATATCAGTGTATATCAAGTCGACTGTTCCACCAGCCGCCATCGGTAAATTGCTCGCTTTCCTTGATATCAGTGTATACCAATTCGACTGTTCCACCAGCCGCCATCGGTAAATGGCTCGCTTTCCTTGATATCAGTGTATATCAAGTCGACTGTTCCACCAGCCGCCATCGGTAAATGGCTCGCTTTCCTTGATATCAGTGTATATCAAGTCGACTATTTCAAGCCGCCATCGGTAAATGGCCCCGCTTTCCTTGATATCAGTGTATATCAAGTCGACTGTTTCTTTGATCATCGCCCGCAGAGTGCAAATTCTAGGTTCTTTTGGTATTCAATCCCTGTTTACCTTGAAGGTCTGGCAGCCGTTGCTCTCATCCGTTCAGGTTCCCAGTTGATTGATTAGGGGCAGCTGTAGCACCTCAAATTTGCACCCCCTATTCATGCATTCATTTCACATTTTTAGGTCATTGACATTACATTAACATTGCATATTGCATTGCATCTTGGCAACTAGATTGGCATCAAGAGAATTCATCTATGCAAAGAGAGCAAGTTTTGCTTGAGTTGAGGGCCACATGAGTGTTCTAGAGAGCTTACATGAATCAAAGTTCATTTTGAAGTAACTTCACCAAGTGTTAGAGGCTCAAGGTCATCAGTACATGTCCAGGTCATCTGGGGCCCATAAAAGTCAACTGAAAGTCAACTAAGGACTAGGAGGTGGAGAAATGATTTGAGACACTTCATTCATGTCCAAGAGAGGCTCATTCATCATGACAAACATCTATATTGAAGATTTTGAAGCCAGATCAAAAATTTCCCAAAATGGAAAGTGACCTGTAATTTCAAGTTTCCAAAAATGGCAAGTTTTTGGACCAACTTCAACTTGACTGTCCAACATCAAAGAAGCTTCAAATGAAATTTTGTCCAACATGAAAGTTGAAGATCTTTCTCTCCCATTTCCAAAAAGTCCAAGATCATGAATTTATGATGAATGGTTAAGGAGTTATGATCCATTGACTACAAAGTATGCATGAACTTCAACAAGCCATATCTTTTGAACCAAAACTCCAATTTGAGTGCCTCTTTTTGCAACATGCTCCTTATGGCCAATACTTTCCAAATCATTCATTGCCTTGCATGGAAGAAGATCACACCATCATTTGCTCACATATATGCATTTTGGAAGGAATTTGGATATTTTGAATTGTGTGAATCATGCAAGCCTAATTCCAATCCCATACTGATTATTTTGTGATTTTAAGTGGATTTGGGCTTCAGCATGGCACTGTTCACGTGCACCTTGGCCATGCTAGGTGTATTTAGCATTTTTGCAACTCACCTCTATTTTCAAGAATCTCAATTAACCATTGCTTAAAATTAATTTCAGTGTGATTAACAGGAGGTATATAAGGTTAATTGCAACTGTTTGGCTCAGAACAGAGGATTCTAGATCTAGAATTTGAGTTTTCTCCAAAAAATTCTCTCACAAAAAACTTCAAAATTCTTCACATAAACACCAATTTTCGTGGTAGATTGGTGATCCTGGTGCAGTTTAGAGCAAGAATCAACCGTTGCTTTGTCCAATTCGTGCCAGAATCATGCACACACCAATCTTAAAGACGAACATGGAACATGGAGTTTGAGTTGGATTCAAGTGGATTTAAGCATTCATACATACACAAAGCTTCATATCAGAGTTGATAGAGTGGATCTGGACGTTACTCGAGCACTGAACACACTATTTCCTCACATTGTTCTTCAAGAAGGTGAAATTTCGAATCTCACTATTTTCCATTATTTTGCCATGTTTATGTAGATCCTTACTTGCTGATCATGCTGATAAAAATTTCGTGTGAAATGGTGGCTTATTGGCTGAGATATGCTTGATTGAAGTTTTGTACATCAAAATGTTTTGTTTCGATTTGCAATGTATGTGATGAATTTGACTGAATTGATGCTGGATTTGTATTCCTCATAGTCTAAGCTTTCGATTGGTATAAGCATTGCATGATTGTGGAAAAAATTTTGTGGATGCATACTGTTCATCCACCGTCTTCATAAGGAAGACGGTGGTTTCCACCGTACACGGCAAGGCTAGGGCTTTGCTGGTTCGTTCATGGTACATGCACTGTAGAAGCGCCTCTCACCATTAGCTCGTGTTTTCGATTCCTCTTATTGCATATTATTCCGTTTATTTCATGTTGATTCAGCGCTTGCATGGCGCATCCGTGTCGCTTCCGTTGGTTGTAGCTTCTTTGACCTGTCCACGCTAGCATTGACTCTAATGTGGCTAGCCACATCAGATTAATGAAACGGAGCATTTTGAGGCGCACGGTTCGATCCTGCATGGAAGCATTTGCCATTTTCATCAATTCATTTCATCTCTTTTCATGTGCTTGCAATGTTTATTTCATTTTATACATGATCTTTGAAAAATCATAAAAAATAGCTTGATGATCCAATTAATTCCCAACTTTTTTCTACTTGTTCATGAGAATGTCTAGAATTTTATGGTGTTGATTCTAGGGTTTTGTCATTTCTGGAAATTAAATTGTGTTGAATTGGTTGAACATGTGTGCATATGTGACATGTTTCATTCATCTTATTGTGAAATGCTCATAAATGATCCAATCGCCATGAAATTTTGCATGATGATTCTTAACATGTTAATGGATTTGTGTGATTTTATTTGGAATTTTTTGCTATTTCCTTCCTTGTTTTGGACACATGGACTTATGGTGTGACAATGTGTGTCACACAATTGGATGCTGATCTTATTCATTTTCATTGCCTTATCAAATGAGCTCCTCTGTTTCCAATTTGTTGCATGACGAATGTGTGTAATATGTTGAGCTTGCACAAAAAGTTTCATGATTATTGGATGTGTTTTTGATTTAATGTGCATTTTCTCTTCTTGATGATCAAGTGTGACCACCATTGTGTGTCTTTGCCTTCTCTTGCTCACTACATGATTTTGCTTAATGCTTTTGACTTGGTCCTTTTTAGGACATGTTCATGATAGAGTAAATGTGATTCATGTTGAGTTTTAGTTTCTGTTTTGACTTTTTGCCCCACCTTTGACCCTAGCCTTTGAGCTAGTGGTTTGTTCTCATCTTTTGGACTTTGTATTTCAGGTTTCAAGCAATTAGCCACATTGGTTGACATGATCTCATCACTTGAGATACAAGTTATTTTGGTTGACTAATCTTGCTGTTTTGTAGGTCTTGTGGATGATGAATCAATTTAGTTTGCTTGCATCTTGTGCCTTGCATTGATGTTGTCTGATGATTGGTTGTCTCACTGTTGGACTTTCTGTTTGATTTGTCTGAATACTATACTGATTATTTGGTTGTTTACACAGGTACTTTAGTAGCTTTAACTCATTGCTTGAGTTGTTTTGCCTTGCTTGTGGTTGGCATACCACCTAGGTAAACACTCTTGTACTTCATGTAGTCTGGAAGACCTGCTATCTTTGGCAGGCACCTGTCTGAAGCCCTCCTTAAGAGGCAATGTTTGTGCTTGTTTATCTTTGTGCCTTGTAATTCAAGTCCTCCTAAGTGAAGAGGCAATTGGCAGATAGAAGGGATGTGTAATCCATCCCCCGCTATTCAGTTGAGTCATTCATCTTGCTCGCACTACGTGCTGATGCATTTTGAATAAACACCCCAAGATCCTTGTATATAGAGTCAGTCAAGTGGAGTAGGGTCCCACATTCTGGATCCCCACACTTTCATTGAGTCAAGCTCACCCAGGCCCGGGTTAAGAGCTATGAGGTCTTATCCTCATTACCTTTCATCTGCTCACCCTGACGATCAATGTCAGCGGTTAAGAGCCTCAAACACCCCTTCCAGTTGGCTTGTTTGTCGAGGTTGACATGACCCCTTGACTAAAGCCCAACCTTGTTTGAGACATTTGTTTGCATATAGCGTGTGATACTTGTTCACCTGTGATTGCTTATTTGCTGTTTAGGCTAGCTTGTTTCCTGTACGAGTTAGGATCTGATTAGAGACCTCAACATAGGGATCGTTTGCATGACAACTTTTAGGCTCGAGTCGTAGTCTCCCTATTAGTCTGTTATCTCCCTAGTCTCTGGTTAGGATAGAAACTTTTTCCCTGTTAAGGGGAACTACGTCGCCCTGATCCTCATACCAGATGAGGTACGTAGGCAGGAGATTGAGCTGATCTCTCCAGGCAACCTTTTTGTTTTGTTTGTGTGTGTGGAGTCTGATGTAAGTCCAGCGATTGGCATTCGGTTTCCCGTTAGTTTGTTGTGTGCTTGGAGTCTGACGTAAGTCCAGCGATTGGCAGTTGGTTTCCTGTGTGTGTTTGCTTGTTCGGAGTCTGATATAAGTCCAGCGATTGGTGTAACACCCTTCTAAATACCCCAAATTATTATAATTAAAATACACATATATTCATCAGAGTAATTATGCCCCGAAGGGTGTCACACAATCATTTCACAACATTTATCAAAATATCCTGTCATGCTCATTTCTTTAATCAAAATAAGATTCTTTGCATAAATCGCAGCGGAATCAATTCAACATCAATGTAAAACATGTACACAATACATGTCAATCATTCAACAACAGAAATCGAATTAATTAAAACGTCCCCTCCCGATGTTACATCTATCAGAGCATGACCCATAAGAAACTACTCTAGACTCCAAGTATTAGCTTCTACTCAACTCATTTCTCGTTACCTGAGAAATAGGCGTAAGGGTGAGTTCCTCAATCAATATAATAAGCATTATAGAACAATATGTAATGCCAAGTAATTAACACATTAATTCACCCTAATCAGACTACGCATTCAGCAACAGCAATATTCGTTCAAATATCATACTCAACAATAACATATGGCATATATATAATCTCAAACCATACTCAATGACCACACACAACAATACCAACACAAACACACGTGTAATATTGGAATACATCCATTCATATTACACGTCATACATATATTATGCAATGAGACTCCATGCATGCGGTACCGACTATGTTGTGAACATATAGTTCAACCTCACCGTCCAAATCCAGGCACGGCTACCAAGCTCACTAGTCCCACTCATTTGAGACATAGTGACTCACTCACTAATTCCTCACCATGGGAATTAGCTACCACCCCAAATGGGCCATGATATGCACGCTAATCACCTAGCATGCAAACAACAACAACAATCAACATGATTTACTCACTAATTCCTCACCATGGGAATTAGCTACCACCCCAAATGGGCCACAACATGCATGCTAATCACCTAGCAATGCAACATCAACAATAATCAAGAATAGACACATGCTCACACTCTAAGCCATAATACAGTCTATTCACACATGTATACATTCACATCATCATGTATACCATCACACATTATCAACATAATTAATCACAAAAGCATATCATATCATGCCACATAGTCAAACACAGTATTAGCACACTCTACTAATACCTACACCACTCAAAACAACGGGAATTGATCCCTACAACATCATATCTCAGCTAAGTACATCACTTAGCCTAAACAACCAAAAACTGCACAACAACAGTTCAGGAAAATCCCAACTCTGCCCATACGCGTACTGCCCATGCCATACGCGTATTGCCCAAACCTGGCCAACTCCATACGCGTAATGCCCACTCTCATACGCGTATTGCGCCTTTCCTCGCTCAACTCATACGCGTATCACCTGTCTCATACGCGTATGCTACGCGTAACAATATCCCATTACGCGTACTACCAGAGACCAATTCACGTTCAAAATGTCATCTTTCTCTCCCATACGCGTAAGGCTTCCCCCCATACGCGTACCAACATCTCATACGCGTATTGCCTAGTGCCATACGCGTATGACCAGAGATCAGAGCTCGCAGATCTGCAATGGCTTTTCTGCTACGAGTTCTATCCGATCTAACCTTCCACAGTCCAATTTCGCACATAATTCCTTCCTATTGTCTAACACAACACAGATCCTATCCAATTCCACAACGTCTAACAATTTCCACGCCTAATTCCTACGAATTCTTCAATTATAATCCAATTTTCGTTCATCTCAATAGTTCACAAATTCAACATATATCATCCAAATCAGAGGTAAAACAATGGTCTATTACTACCCAGTACATATCATCCCATAATACCCGTTAATTGATGATAAACCCCCCCTTACCTGAGTTAATCCGGCAGCTTCCGAGCTCCAAGCTTCTCCTCTCTTCAACCCTTGTTCTCTGGTTCTCTTTTTGCCCTTTCTCTTTCAGCCGTTTCTCTTTTCCTTTTCACGTGAAAACCTTTTTCCAAAAATTGGGACTTTTTATTAATCCAACTTATATATCCAATAATATTATTCCACTAAATAATTATCCCAATAATTATTATTCCAAAATAATAATAATAATTCAAATATTCCAATTAAATTAATAAACATATTATTAATTTAATTTAAATAAATACTTATTATTATCGGGGTGTTACAACTCTCCCCCACTAAAAGAGTTTTCGTCCTCGAAAACATACCTCAATCGAACAACTCCTGATAAGACTCCTTCATCTGGCTCTCAAGTTCCCAAGTCATATTGCCACCTGCTGGTCCTCCCCAAGCTACCTTCACTAAAGCAATCTCTTTACCCCGCAACTGCTTCAACTCTCGATCCTCGATCCTCATAGGTGATGTTTCAACAGTCAGGTTATCTCTCACCTGTACATCATCTACTTGGACTACATGCGACGGATCATGAATGTATCTCCTCAACTGAGACACATGGAAAACATCATGCAAATTCGCAAGTGACGGCGGTAAAGCGATACGATAGGCTACCTCTCCTATCCTCTCCAAAATCTGATAAGGACCAATAAATCGAGGTGTCAACTTCTTCGACTTCAAAGCTCGACCAACACCAGTTATCGGAGTAACACGAAGAAACACATGGTCTCCCTCTTGAAACTCAAGTGACTTCCTTCTCTTGTCATGATAACTTTTCTGACGACTCTGAGCAATTCTCATCTTCTCCTGAATCATCTTAATCTTTTCTGTAGTTTGTTGAACAATCTCCGGTCCAACCACAGCACTCTCACCGGACTCATACCAACACAAAGGTGTCCGACACCTCCTACCATACAAAGCTTCAAACGGTGCCATACCAATACTCGAATGAAAACTATTGTTGTAGGTAAACTCAATCAAAGGCAAGTAACAATCCCAAGCACCTCCTTTTTCCAAAACACAAGCTCTCAAAAGATCCTCTAGTGACTGAATCGTCCTCTCCGTCTGACCATCAGTCTGCGGATGATATGCAGAACTCAATCTCCGCTTAGTTCCCAAAGCCTCCTGCAAACCTTCCCAAAACTTTGATGTAAATCTAGGATCTCTGTCCGAAACAATACTAGACGGAATACCATGCAAACTCACAATCTTCTCAATATACAACTCGGCTAATCTCTCTAACGGATAATCCATTCTGATCGGAATGAAATGAGCAGACTTCGTCAATCTATCCACAATCACCCAAATAGCCTCAAAATTCTTAACTGTTCTCGGTAAACCCGAAACAAAATCCATACTGATACTGTCCCACTTCCACTCTGGAATAGCCAACGGTTGCATTAGCCCAGACGGCTTCTGATGCTCAATCTTCGACTTCTGACAAGTCAAACAGGAATACACAAAACTTGCAATTTCTCTTTTCATTCCCGGCCACCAAAATAACCTTTTCAAATCATGATACATCTTCGTAGCTCCAGGATGAATACTCAAGCCACTACGATGTCCTTCTTCCAGAATACTCTTCTTAAGCTCAGCAACATCCGGAATACACACCCGGTCACCAAATCTCAAAACACCATTCTCATCAACTCTGAATTCACCACCTTGACCTTGATTCACTAAAGTCAACTTATCAACCAAAAGCATATCGGATTTCTGACCCTCTCTGATCTCGTCCAAAATACCACTTGTTAACTTCAACATCCCCAATTTAACACTATTGTGAGTACTCTCACACACCAAACTCAAGTCTCTAAACTGCTCAATCAGATCCAATTCCCTAACCATTAACATAGACATATGCAATGATTTCCGACTCAACGCATCAGCCACTACGTTTGCTTTACCCGGATGGTAATTCAAACCAAAATCGTAATCCTTCAAAAATTCTAACCATCTCCTCTGTCTCATATTCAGCTCTTTCTGATCAAACAAATACTTTAAACTCTTATGGTCACTGAAAACTTCAAATCTTGACCCATACAAATAATGCCTCCACAACTTCAGAACAAATACCACAGCTGCCAACTCTAAATCATGTGTCGGATAGTTCCTCTCATGAACCCTTAGTTGTCTCGAAGCATAAGCTATAACCTGCTTATTCTGCATCAACACACCACCTAAGCCCAACAATGAAGCATCACAATAAACCTCAAATAGTTCCGACGAACTCGGTAATATCAGAATAGGAGCAGTAGTCAACCTTTTCTTTAACTCTTGGAAACCTTCTTCACATTTTGAATCCCAAACAAACGCTTGTCCCTTTCTAGTCAACATTGTCAACGGTAACGCCAACTTAGAAAATCCCTCAATGAACTTCCTATAATAACCAGCCAAACCAAGGAAACTTCGAATCTCAGAAACTGACTTCGGAGCTTCCCACTTAGACACCGCTTCTATCTTAGAAGGATCAACAGCAACACCACCTCTTGAAATCACATGGCCAAGAAAACTAACCTCTTCTAACCAAAATTCACACTTAGACAGCTTAGCAAATAACTTCTTTTCTCGTAGAACTTCCAACACCGCTCTCAAATGTTCAGCATGCTCTTCTTCAGATTTCGAATACACCAAAATGTCATCAATAAATACCACAACAAACTGATCTAGATACGGATGAAAAATCCTATTCATGTACTCCATGAATACTCCAGGCGCATTAGTCACACCAAAAGGCATTACAGAATACTCATAATGTCCATACCTTGTTCTGAAAGCAGTCTTCTGAATGTCTTCAGTTTTCACACGTATCTGATGATACCCAGATCTCAAGTCTATCTTGCTGAACACACTAGCACCAACCAATTGATCCATCAAATCATCAATCCTCGGTAAAGGATACCGATTCTTGATCGTCACTTTATTCAGTTGCCTGTAGTCCACACACAACCTCATAGTACCTTCTTTCTTTTTAACCAACAACACTGGTGCACCCCACGGTGACACACTCGGACGAATAAACTTCTTATCCAACAGATCTTCCAACTGACTCTTCAATTCAGTTAACTCAACAGCAGACATACGATAAGGAGCCATCGATATCGGTCTAGTACCAGGTACCAAATCAATCGAGAACTCAACTTCACGCTCTGGCGGCAATTCATTCACTTCTTCCGGAAACACATCAGGAAAATCACACACTACAGCGAGATTGCCAATCACCAGTTTATCTTTAGCTTCCAAAGTCGCTAACAGCATAAACAACTCTGCCCCATCTGCCACTTCCTCATTCACCTGCCTGGCTGATAGAAACAAACTCTTTCCTTCTTCAATCTCAGGAAATATCACAGTCTTATCAAAGCAGTTGATAGAAACTCGGTTGAACACCAACCAGTTCATACCCAGAATAACGTCAATCTGCACTAATGGAAGACACACAAGATCTATCCCAAAGGCTCTACCAAAAATATTCAAAGGACAACTCAGACAAACAGAAGTAGTAGTCACTGAACCCTTCGCAGGAGTATCAATCACCATACTACCCAACATCTCAGATATCTCTAACTTAAGTTTCACAGCACAATCCAAGGATATAAAAGAATGAGTCGCACCTGTGTCAATAATAGCTACAAGAGGAAAGCCATTAATATAACACGTACCTCGGATCAAACGATCATCTGCAGAAGTCTCAGAACCTGATAACGCAAAAACCTTGCCTCCTGACTGATTCTCTTTCTTCGGCTTAGGACACTGTGGACTGATATGACCCAACTCTCCACAGTTGAAGCAAGTCACAGTCTTCAACCGGCAATCTGCAGCCAAATGACCACCTTTCCCACATTTGAAACACTTCTTCTCATTACTGGTACACTCATGGATACGATGTCCAGCCTGACCACACCTGTAACACTTAGCAGGAGCACTAGAATCTCCCCCACTAGGCCTCTTCATCCCACTCTGCCTCTGGAAACCTTTGCCAGCTGCATACGGTTTCCCACGATCAATCTGATTCTTACCTTTCCTATCAACCCTCTGCTGATAGCTCTCTGCTCTGGCTTTGGAATCCTGTTCAAAAATCCTGCAACAGTCAACCAAATCAGAAAACACTCTGATCCTTTGATATCCAATAGCCTGCTTGATCTCGGGACGCAACCCGTTCTCAAACTTCACACACTTTGAAAATTCCCCAGCAGCCTCAGCATAGGGAGTATAATACTTCGACAGCTCTGTGAACTTAGCAGCATACTCAGTAACAGACCGGTTACCCTGCTTCAATTCCAAGAATTCTATTTCTTTCTTCCCTCTGACATCCTCTGGAAAATACTTTCTCAGGAATCTTTCTCTGAACACCGCCCAAGTAATCTCAGCATTTCCAGCAGTTTCCAACTCAGTGCGGGTAGCAACCCACCAATCATCAGCTTCTTCTGACAGCATATGTGTACCGAACCTGACCTTCTGGTTATCAGCACACTCAGTTACTCTGAAAATCCTTTCTATCTCCTTCAACCACTTCTGGGCACCATCTGGATCGTATGCTTCTTTGAACATTGGAGGATTGTTCTTCTGGAACTCACTCAACTGACGAGCAGTTCCCATTCCCACAACATTCGGATTTCCTCCAAGTACTCCAGCTAGCATACCCAGAGCCTCAGCAATCGCAGCAGCATCTCTACCTCTTCCAGCCATCTCTATTCTGAAACCCCAACAACTAAACAATAAGTACTGATGGTGTTACACAACACCTATCCTGTACAGGGAAAACAGAAAACTACGACTCGACTCGACCGACTATGCTCTGATACCACTAATGTAACACCCTTCTAAATACCCCAAATTATTATAATTAAAATACACATATATTCATCAGAGTAATTATGCCCCGAAGGGTGTCACACAATCATTTCACAACATTTATCAAAATATCCTGTCATGCTCATTTCTTTAATCAAAATAAGATTCTTTGCATAAATCGCAGCGGAATCAATTCAACATCAATGTAAAACATGTACACAATACATGTCAATCATTCAACAACTGAAATCGAATTAATTAAAACGTCCCCTCCCGATGTTACATCTATCAGAGCATGACCCATAAGAAACTACTCTAGACTCCAAGTATTAGCTTCTACTCAACTCATTTCTCGTTACCTGAGAAATAGGCGTAAGGGTGAGTTCCTCAATCAATATAATAAGCATTATAGAACAATATGTAATGCCAAGTAATTAACACATTAATTCACCCTAATCAGACTACGCATTCAGCAACAGCAATATTCGTTCAAATATCATACTCAACAATAACATATGGCATATATATAATCTCAAACCATACTCAATGACCACACACAACAATACCAACGCAAACACACGTGTAATATTGGAATACATCCATTCATATTACACGTCATACATATATTATGCAATGAGACTCCATGCATGCGGTACCGACTATGTTGTGAACATATAGTTCAACCTCACCGTCCAAATCCAGGCACGGCTACCAAGCTCACTAGTCCCACTCATTTGAGACATAGTGACTCACTCACTAATTCCTCACCATGGGAATTAGCTACCACCCCAAATGGGCCATGATATGCACGCTAATCACCTAGCATGCAAACAACAACAACAATCAACATGATTTACTCACTAATTCCTCACCATGGGAATTAGCTACCACCCCAAATGGGCCACAACATGCATGCTAATCACCTAGCAATGCAACATCAACAATAATCAAGAATAGACACATGCTCACACTCTAAGCCATAATACAGTCTATTCACACATGTATACATTCACATCATCATGTATACCATCACACATTATCAACATAATTAATCACAAAAGCATATCATATCATGCCACATAGTCAAACACAGTATTAGCACACTCTACTAATACCTACACCACTCAAAACAACGGGAATTGATCCCTACAACATCATATCTCAGCTAAGTACATCACTTAGCCTAAACAACCAAAAACTGCACAACAACAGTTCAGGAAAATCCCAACTCTGCCCATACGCGTACTGCCCATGCCATACGCGTATTGCCCAAACCTGGCCAACTCCATACGCGTAATGCCCACTCTCATACGCGTATTGCGCCTTTCCTCGCTCAACTCATACGCGTATCACCTGTCTCATACGCGTATGCTACGCGTAACAATATCCCATTACGCGTACTACCAGAGACCAATTCACGTTCAAAATGTCATCTTTCTCTCCCATACGCGTAAGGCTTCCCCCCATACGCGTACCAACATCTCATACGCGTATTGCCTAGTGCCATACGCGTATGACCAGAGATCAGAGCTCGCAGATCTGCAATGGCTTTTCTGCTACGAGTTCTATCCGATCTAACCTTCCACAGTCCAATTTCGCACATAATTCCTTCCTATTGTCTAACACAACACAGATCCTATCCAATTCCACAACGTCTAACAATTTCCACGCCTAATTCCTACGAATTCTTCAATTATAATCCAATTTTCGTTCATCTCAATAGTTCACAAATTCAACATATATCATCCAAATCAGAGGTAAAACAATGGTCTATTACTACCCAGTACATATCATCCCATAATACCCGTTAATTGATGATAAACCCCCCCTTACCTGAGTTAATCCGGCAGCTTCCGAGCTCCAAGCTTCTCCTCTCTTCAACCCTTGTTCTCTGGTTCTCTTTTTGCCCTTTCTCTTTCAGCCGTTTCTCTTTTCCTTTTCACGTGAAAACCTTTTTCCAAAAATTGGGACTTTTTATTAATCCAACTTATATATCCAATAATATTATTCCACTAAATAATTATCCCAATAATTATTATTCCAAAATAATAATAATAATTCAAATATTCCAATTAAATTAATAAACATATTATTAATTTAATTTAAATAAATACTTATTATTATCGGGGTGTTACAATTGGCATTCGGTTTCCCGTTCGTTTGTTTGTTGTTTGTTTGGAGTCTGATGTAAGTCCAGCGATTGGCAGTCGGTTTCCCGTTCGTGGTTGTTTTGTCTGGAGTTAGATGTTAGACCAGCGATTGGCATTCCGTTTCTAGTGGTGTGTTTGCTTTGACGTCTCAGCGTCTCCGTTTAGTGTTTGTGTGGCGTGCGTTAGCCGAGCTACGAGTGCTCTGATTCTTTCTCTGGTTAGAGAAGATACGTATGCATAGGATGTGATATCCTAGCGAGCACGTTTCCCCTTTCCCCGAACTACGTCGACTCTGATGTTTGTGTCTGACAAACTACGTAGGCCCAGGATGCGACATCCTGCCGAGTCCGCTTTCTCCGTCTTCGTTCATCTGTGTTTTGTTCCAGTGCGTGCAGTTTTTGAGCAGTTATTCAGTAACCTTTTTTCTATTCTTTCTGAGCGTGGATCCCGTCGAGTACGACGGATGCGTAGGGGTGCTAATACCTTCCCTTCGCATAACCGACTCCCGACCCTATCAATCTCTGGTCGTGAGACCATTTCCTTTCCAGGTTTACTTCGAGTGTTTCCTTTCCCTCCTTTGGGATAAATAACGCACGGTGGCGGCTCTGTGTCTTTTTTCCCGCCGGTTTTTCATGTAATGCGACAGACTCCAAACAAATACTTGTTCGAGGAACTATGTGATCAAGATGGTGGATCTGTATTGCTTGGAAACAATAAAGCTTGCAATATTACACGTGTTGGATCAATGAGATTCAAGCTTCATGGTGAATCAATAAGGTTGTTCACTGAAGTCGGGTATGTACCTGATTTGAAGAGAAATTTGATTTCTCTTGGTGAATTGGACAAGAAAGGATATATTTTCCAATGAGAGAAAAGTATTCTAAAAGTCATGAAGGGGTCGAAGGAAGTCTTAAGAGGCGTGAAGAAACAAGGCTTATATACCCTTGAGGTTGAAGTTGTCAGTGGCTCTACATATATTGCATCCACAAAACCTTTGTTGAAGACAAAAATTTGGCACATGAGATTGGGCCATGCCAGTGAAAGGGGTCTGGTCGAATTAGGGAAACAAAATCTACTTGGTGGAGAAAAAGTTGAAAAGCTAAAGTTTTGTGAACCCTGTGTACTTGGAAAATCTTGCAGAGTGAAGTTCAATAAAGGCAAACAAAGAACATATGGATCCCTTAATTACATCCATGCTGATCTTTGGGGGCCGACAGGGTGTCTATCACATTCAAGAGCAAGGTATTTTCTATCCATAGTTGATGATTATTCCAGAAAGTTATGGGTATTCATCCAGAAGACTAAGGATGAAACTTTTGAGAACTTCAAAAGTTGGAAGACTCTGGTCGAAAATCAAACTGACAGAAAGGTCAAGAGGTTGAGAACCGACAATAGCCTTGGATTTTTCAATGAGGCGTTCGACAATTTTTGTGGAGCCTCTGGTATTGCAAGGCATATAACTACTGCAGGTACTCCCTAACAAAATGGTTTGGCTGAAAGATTTAATCGAACCATTTTGGAAAGAGTTAGATGCATGTTGACTAGTGCTGGGTTAAAGAAGGTGTTTTAGGAAAAGGTTATTTTGACAACAACATATCTAATAATCAGATGTCCTTGAATGAGTTATATATGAAAACACCTAAAAAAGTTTTGTCGGGACACCCACCTGATCTCGACAAACTTAGAGTATTTCGATGCATAGCCTATGCTCACATTAGGCAAGACAAGGTTGAACCTAGAGCTCTGAGATGCATGTTCATGGGATACCTTGAAGGAGTCGAAGCTTATAGGTTATGGTTCCTAGATCCAAGTAATAAGAGGTGTATCACCAGTCGAGATGTAGGTTTCGATGAAGATGAGATGGATTTCAAGAAAACTGATGGCGTTAGTCCAAGTGCATAAATATTTGAAGAATAGATGGAACAGGAATAAATTCCTTTAGAGGTGGAGCATGTAGATGTTGAACTATGTATCCCATATCAAGTCAAATAAGAAGCACAAGATACTGAAGATACTAAGGAAGTTGAGGAAACTGTCGATGACTACCTGTTGGCAAGAGATAGGCCAGGAAGAGTCATCAAGCCACCTCAAAGACTTGGGTATACAGATCTCATAACTTATACCTTAATCTCTACAAGTGAGGTTCTAGGTGAAGAACCTAGAGGTTATAAAGAAGTTATGAGGAGTCAAAATAAGACTGAATGGTTGAAGGCCATGGACGATGAGATAAAGTCTCTTCATGATAACCATACTTAGAAACTAATCAAGAAACCTGCTGGAACCAAGTTAGTTAGTTGTAAGTGGATTTTCAAAGTTAAGGAAGGAATCAAAGGAGTGACGTTGAAGAGATACAAGGCAAGATTGGTTGCAAAGGGTTTCACTCAGAAAGAAGGTGTCGACTTTAATGATGTGTTCTCTCCTATTGTGAAGCACATGTCTATTCAAATGTTACTTGCCATGGTGGTAGAGTTCGACCTAGAATTGGAATAAATGGATGTGGAGATTACTTTCTTGTATGGAGATCTAGAAGAAACAATTCTGATGAGGCAACCTGAAGGATATGCAGAAAAGGGAAAGGAAGATTATGTGTGCAAGCTGAATAGATATTTATATGGACTGAAACAATCTCCTCGGTAATGGAATATGAGATACGACAAGTTCATGGCACACATAAGCTTCATTAGATGTTAGTTCGACCAATGTGTTTACTTCATATTTTGACCTGGAAATTCATTTGTTACTTTGTTGCTTTATGTGGATGATATTCTCATAGAAAGCAACAATGTCGATGATGTAATGAAGGTGAAGGTTGAACTCAATAAAGAGTTTTATATGAGGACCAGGGAGCTGCATCTAGGATTCTTGGGATTTACATCCGAAGAGATAGAAATTAGTCAAAATTATGCTTATCTCAAGACACATACCTACTGAAGATTCTTGATAAGTTTGGCATGTCGAATTCAAAGTCTGTTGTGACTCCGACAAATCCTCAATTCAATCTGTCTGCAAATCAGTGTCCCAATACTAAGGTCAAAAGAGCATATATGAATAGAATCATATATGCTAACATAGTAGGTTATTTGATGTATGTTATGGTTTGTACTATATCTGACATAACATATGCAGTAAGTCTTGTAAGCAGGTACATGGCTAATCCTGGAAAGACTTACTAGCAAGCATTGAAGTGGATCCTAAGGTACATAAATAAGTCTCTGAACAGAGTCATGGTTTATGGTAAAGCATATGGTGAAAGTAGTAAAGCATCGACTATAATTATGAAGGTTGTATGGATTCCAAAAAATCCATTTCTGAATATGTGTTCACTATGTTTGGCATATCAATCGGTTGGAAAGCAACACTTCGGAAGGTTATTGCCTTATCAACCACTGAAGTGGAATATATCACCCTCACTGAAGTTGTGAAAGAAGCATTGTGTCTTAAAGGTTTTGCTAAGGATTTAAAACTTCAAGGTCGAGTTATCATTGTTAAATGAGATAGTCAAAGTGCTATACACCTGCCGAAGAATTCAGCTTACCATGAGTGAACCAAACACATCAATGTGAGGTTGCATTTCATCAGAGGGGTAGTAAAGCATGGAGAAGTGCAAGTGTTGAAGGTTTTGACAGATCATAATGTTGTTGGTATGATCACAAAGACATTACCAAGTTGTAAGTTTTTCCACTATATGCAGTTGATAAAGCTACATGAAAAAAGCTAGTTTGTTCCCTTGATGTTATAGAGTTTGTTCCAAGGTGGAGATTTGTGAGATATTGGATTAAACTCTAGTATGGTTGAAGGGTGTCTTCTTGGTTCGAAAATCCAACAAGACCTTAGCATGTCGTCAAAGTCTATTCACATGTTGTAGTTGAAATATGCTAGGATTGTTATCACGTCGAATTAGGACTATTTGTTATACCAAATTGTTTAATTTAGCTTGTTGTCTAAGTTAGCTTGCGTAATGGGTCTGCATATAAAAGCTCATTAGTTTAGTGTGTTAGTTTTATTGTAAATAGCATACTAGTCTCTGCTCATTGTATAACACAAATCCTAATTAGGGTGAGAGAGGTTATACGTTATTCTATAACACTTGTAATCTTGTTTCAAAGAGAAAGTAAAGAATAATAGTTTATAATTGTTGAATTGCAATTCCTTGTGTCAAAGCAGGTAGTGCTTGATAGAAACAAGGATGTGTCGAAACATGTAGTGTGCGTCGAGTTGTATTAGATGTCAAAGTGTCGAAGCAGATTGCTTGACACATGATTTCGACTTAGACTAAAATATGTATTTTAGACCTTTGTAATTTTTTGGCTTTAGATTAGGGAGCAATCTAGCTCAATTATAAACAGGGGGAGTAACCCCTATTTTCATAACAACATTCTAATCACTTGTAGTTACAAAATTAACGAGATTTTCCACAGGTTATGGGCAGAGAGAGACTCTGCATAAATCATCTTCTTCCATAATTTTTGTCAAACCATAATCTTCTTTCTTATTCAATTTTCTTTTCTTGTTTTCATCATCATTGTGCAACGATACAATCTTGAAACCAAGGTTGGTTGATTCACTCGAGTGAAGAGTAAAGAACAAATGGGGATTTGATCGGTTGATTGAATCTTGTTCATCAAGATTGACTCAAAATTACTCAAAGTTTTGGGTTTAATTCCAACATCTGGTATCTAGAGAACTGGCTGAGCGGTTCGTGGGATGCAATGCGCGATGGTGATGAATCATCCGAACGGGAATTTTCCGGCGAGTCTCCCAATTCTTAAGAATCCGAATTATGAGAATTGGTGCAAGCAGATAAAGATTGTCTTTTTCTATCAAGATCTTTGGTATCTTGTGAAGGAAGGAGTGACACCGCTTGCAACAAACGTGGCAGATGAAGAAAAAGCTGCACACAAAGAATTTAAGAAGAAATATTATAAACATCTCTTTATAATCCATCAATGTGTTGATTCTGATAATTTTGAAAAGGTTAGTGATGTTGAATTAACGAAAGAGGCATCGAAAATTCTGTAAAAATCATTTTGAGTTAGAGTGAAGGTGAAAGAGGTGAGGTTAGAAACTCACAAAAGAATGTATGAATTGGTTGAAATGGAAGACAATGAAAGCATAATTGATTTTTTCACCAGAGTTACAAAACGGGTGAATCAAATCAAGGTATGTAGGGAAGTGTTGACATCAAGATCAGTTGTTTCAAAGATCTTGAGGTCATTGGCTCCAAATTTTGACCACGTGGTAGTAGCCATATAAGAGTCAAAAGATTTGTCAACATTTACAAAGGAATAGCTTCAAGGGACACTTTAATATCATGAACAAAGAATGGCTGAAAGAGCTGCAGGCAAGTCGAAGTGTGATGTGGCTTTGCAGGCGCAATCGACAAGAGAAAAGAAAGGCAAAAGGGAGTGACTCGACAATAAAGGTAGAAGAGGCTACAACAATTCGACTAGTCGAAATCAACAAGAAGGAGGTTGGTCGAACCAGAGAAGACCCTCAT
This sequence comes from Lathyrus oleraceus, assembly GCF_024323335.1. Classification (NCBI taxonomy): domain Eukaryota; kingdom Viridiplantae; phylum Streptophyta; class Magnoliopsida; order Fabales; family Fabaceae; genus Lathyrus; species Lathyrus oleraceus. The sequence continues at coordinate 638,689,091 of NC_066583.1, forward strand.
ACCAAAGCAACCAAAGAGGTGGTGGTGCAGGTAGAGGAAGAGGCGATGGTCAAAAACCTGACAAAAGTCACATTCAATGTTTCAACTATCAGAAGAATGGTCACTACTCTAGTGATTGTCCTAAAAACAAAAGAATAAAAATGATACAAAGTTTACAAAGCATGACGAAGAAGAGATGTTGTTGATGGTCACAACAAGAGATGGAAAAAAATTCCAGGACCAATGGTACTTGGACTCAGGATGCTCATCACACATGACTAGTAGGAAAGATTGGTTTGTCAACATGAAACCCTCAATGAAGAACATGGAAAAAATTTCGAATGACAATACTCTAGTAGCTTAAGGTATTAGTGATGTTCTGATTATGAGGAAAAATGGCAAAAGGTCAGTAATTTCCAATGTATTGTACATACTAGACATGAAAAGCAATTTTCTTAGCATATGTCAGTTGGTCGGAAATAACTACAAAGTTTCAATCAAAGACAAGATGATGAGAGTTCTCGACTCAGGTGGAAGGTTAATCTTGAAGGCACCTATGTCTCAGAATAGAACCTTCAAGATTGAACTTAATGTGATGGAGCACAAGTGCCTTGCAACTGAAGCTAGTAGGGATGAATGGATATGACACTATAGACTTTGCCATCTCAATTTCAAAGACATCACAAATATGAAGAGAAGGAATATGGTTTCAGGGTTATAGGAAATCGACATTCCAAATGAAGTGTGTGAAGAATGTGTCCAGGTGAAGCAACACAAGAACAAGTTCAACAAGGATGTAGGAAGCAATTCGAAGGCAATTCTTGAAATCATATACTCTGATGTGTATGGTCCTATCCAGGTGGATTCGATTGGAGGTAGCAAATACTTTGTCACATTCATAGATGATTTCAGTCAAAAACTATGGACTTAGCTGATCAAGAAGAAAAGTGAAGTGATCGAGGTATTTTCCAAGTTTAAATATATGGTCGAAAGACAAAGTGGTCAAAAGCTCAAGATTATAAGGACTGGTGGTGGTGGAGAGTATGTATCGAAAGACTTCGACAAGTTATGTCAGAAAGAAAGGATTGTGCATGAGGTGGTGCAACCCTACACTCCACAGCAGAATGGAACGACAAAAAGGAAGAATAGAACCATCATGAAGATGGTGAGAAGTATGTTGAAAGGAAAGCATCTACCCAAAGAATTATGGAGAGAGGTTGTGTCGACAACAACATATATTTTGAACAGATGCCCGACAAAGAAGCTAGATGGAATTACGTCAGAAGAATGTTGGTCTGATGTCAAGCCTAGCTTGAGTCATCTGAAAGTATTTGGATCTACAACACATAGACATGTGCCTGATCAATTGAGAAGAAAACTTGATGACAAGTCGAGTCAGATGATCCTAATAGGATATCATTTGACTGGAGGTTACAAGTTGTTCGACCCAATGAACAAGCAAGTAATGATCAACAGGGACGTGATGATAGATGAGCTTAAGGAATGAGATTGGACTGAAAATGTCAAGAAAGATTCAGTGAGAATCTTATATGCAGAACCAGTAATGAATTCGAAAGAGAAGTTTGACAAGAAGAAGTCAGAGGTCAAGCAAGCACAAGCAGACTTAAAATAACAAGACACATGCCTACAAGGTTGTAAAAATGTGTGATTACATCAGATGATGTGGTCGATGATGAAGGTGAATTGGTACATTATGTTTTCTATGAACATGTCGAACCAGTCAATACAATTGAGGCATTGAAGGATTCGAAGTGGGTGAAAGAAATGAATGGGGAACTGAAGTCCATAGAAGACAACGACACATGTTCACTTGTTGAATTGCCTCAAGGAAATAAGGTAATCAATATGAAGTGGGTATACAAGGTGAAGTTGAATCCAAAAGGTGAAGTAACTCGACACAAGGTAAGACTTGTGGCAAAAGGATTTCTTCATAAGGAAGGAGTCGACTTTGATGAATTTTTTGCACATGTTGCTAGGATCGAAACAATCAGGTTGGTTGTTGGTCTAGAAAACGTGAACAACTGGCACACATGTCAGATGGACGTGAATTATGCGTTCCTGGATGGCCCCTTAGATGAAGAAGTGTATGTTGCACAACCCTGTATGGAATTAAGCAAGCTCCAAGAGCTTGGAATAAGAAGATAGATAACTTTATAAGGGAAAAGGAATTTGCTTATGCTATGTGTCTATGCCGATGACCTGTTATTAACAGAAAGTTGCAAGAAGTAGATCGAAGATTTCAAACATGACCTAAGTGAGGAGTTTGAAGTGTCTGACTTGGGAAATATCTCATATTTCATTGGCATTGAATTCTACAAGAGTGGTAGAGGTTTGATGATGCACCAAAGAAGATATGCAGGTGAAATACTCAAGAGATTTGAGATGCAAGATTACAACCCAACTTCGACTCCAGCTAAGCCCAGATTGTAACTGTCGAAAGACACAAATGAAGATGATGTCGATCCAACGCAGTACATAAGACTTATTGGATCATTTTAGATACCTTTGTCACACAAGGCCTGATCTAACATACAGTGTAGGTATAGTGAGTAGATTCATGCAGAAGTCAAAGATATCACACCTAGAAACGACGAAGAGGATACTAAGGCATCTGAAAGGAACTCTCGACTATGGAATTTTGTTTCCTGCAAATGATGAAGGAAAAGAATGCAAGCTAGTAGGATACACCAACTCAAGTTGGTGTAGAGATACTAAGGATGGAAAATCCATAGCTGGTTATGGGTTTATGATAGGTGGTGCACCAGTTGCTTGAATTTCGAGAAAGGACCCAATAGTGGCACTATCGTCGTGTGAAATAGAGTACATAACTGCTTCTCTTTGTGCATGTTGTCGCAGCCTGAAAAATATAGAGTGCGAAAAAACAACCGGCGAGAAAGAAATGACAGAAGAGTCGCCACCGTGCGTTATTTATCCCAAAGGAGGGAAAGGAAACGCTCGAAGTAAACCTGGAGAAAGGAAAGGAAAAGACAAGGTCTCGCAACCAAATCTTGGGTTCGGGAGTCGATTATGCGAAGGGAAGGTATTAGCACCCCTACGCATCCGTAGTACTCTACGGGATCCACTCTTGTTGTTCTTGTCTAAAGGGTGTGTGTAATATCTAATGTACTATTTACTAAAAGAAAGGTCAAAAGAAAAATGACTCGCACGGATGTCGCATCCACTGCATACGTATCTCATCTGAACATGAGAATCAGAGTCTTCGTAGCTCGGCTACCTATGGGCTAAAGAGAAGTGTGCTCGCTAAGACATTACGTCTTATGCTTACATATCTCATATGGAATGAGAATCAGAGCAAAACGTAGTTCAACAAACTACGGGTACAAGGGTCTCGATTGCAACTAGGGCAAGAGAAAGGGAATGTCTCGATCGCAACGAGGGCGAGAGAAAAGATCGCAACGACGGCGAAAGCAAACAAAGATTAGTTGTTAATTGTCAATCAAAAACTCGACAAGACATCGCGTCTCGTGCCTACGTATCTCATCTGGAATGAGAATCAGAGTTGCCGTAGTTCGGCTAACTACGGGTTTCCATCTGAACATGGACTTACAAAGGAGGACACCAGTTGTGTCAAAGGAGAGTGGGCAATGTGTTCACGTCCTAGCAGCAGGTGTCGCAGCTCGCTGAATCGAGTCTTAGGCAGTTACCTCTTTACAATAGGACGGAGTGACATGCCACAGGATCGGAGACGCACAGAAGGTCTAAAAGAATGGGGAAGCTCTGCCCTAGAGTTGTCATGCAATGTGGACTTAAGTGTTAGGATTTACAAATGGGAACATCTACCTAATGTTAGTATGCAAAGTAAGAGGGGATTCTACCTATGTTATCATACAAAAGAATGAGGGAATTCTACCTATGTTATCATACAAAAGAATAAGGGAATTCTACCTATATTATCATACAAAGGGTTCTACCTAATGGGTGCTACCTAAACGGAACAAGAATCGACGATTGGAGCAAGGAGAGGATAAGGGTAGATGGCGATGCATGAAGCAATCGACTTACAGGTGGTAGATGGCGATGCCTGAAGCAATCGACTTACAAGAGAAATGGTGATGCATGAAGAAATCGACTTACAAAAGGAATGAATGAATACGTGTTGGTTCTGTTAGGTTTTGAAAATGATTACTCGACGTTGGATCGAGATTTTAATCTTGTTATGAAATGGTTATCGGACGTTCATTTTATTTCTTGTATTAACAGATGAATAAAGAATGAAAGAATAGACATTATACACTTCAATGGGAGAGGGGTACATTTGTTATGAATGGGGATTGTTCATGGCAATCAAACAATAAAAATATAAGCCTCATACACCATACAAGTAGGCCACAATTAACAATCAATAAGATATATAAACAAGTGTATGATCAAATCAAATAATAAAAGAATGAAATGAATGAGCATTAAACAATGCATAAACATTATAAACATGTTAAACAATCAAACAATGGAAGCATGGATGAAAGAAACGAGTATAACAAATATCAGATGAATCGGACAAGTGAAACTATGCACACAAAGAACCAATGAATAATTTATCGGGAAATGATGCAAGGATCAAATAAAATCAAGATGAAAGGCCTCTAATATGTGGCACATGAGATGAACAAGGGAGGATCAAAAGATCTCTTCAATTGCCCTAAGTAATCCCTATGTTAAACATCAATCATAGAAAAGTCAACCGAAAAGTCAAGTCAACTTAAAAAATATATCAAATAAATAGTAAATTAATTCAAAAAATTATTAAAAAATAAATTAAATGAGGTGGGGTCAGGACATCATCATCCCCTAAAAAGATTTCAAAAATAATGAAAATTGGTTATTGAATTAATTGAATCAAAATAAAGGTCAAACCGAAAGTCAAACAACAAGACTAGGTTAGAAATAAATCAAGAATAAATAGTAAATTAATCACAAAAATTATGAAAAATTAAAATAAATAAGGTGGGGTCAGGATATCATCATCCCCCAAAAAGATTTCAAAAATAATGAAAATTAGTGTACAAATTAATTGAAATAAAACAGAAGTCAAATGAAAAGTCAACCAAGCAAACTAGGTCAAAAATAAATCCAAAATAAATTGAAAATGAGAAATAAAATTCCAATAAAAGGTCACGTTGACCATGAGACATTGGTCAACCCTCATCCCAAAAATCAGAAGTTAAAAATAGTTCTAAGTCATAAAAATAAAATAAATAAATAAATGTGTGTTAAAATGGACTATTTGAAACAAATAATTAATTTAAAATATTAACATTAAATAAAATATGAAAATAAAAATTAAATAAATTAAATAAAACGTTAAGAAATGTAAAAAGTATTTTTGATATTTTTATGAACAAATAAAATATTTTTATTAATTAAAATGAAAACAGAAATTAAATGTGGAATTAAAAAAGGAAATAAATGTGAATGTGGTATAATAGCAATGGGCCAGGCATATGGGGTGGAAATAGCAGTGGGGCGCCAAGGCCCAGTCCATGAAGAATTCTGGTGTGACCAAAATAATAAAAAACTGAACATTTAAATAAATTATGTGAACATCAAGTCAATTGGTCATGGGGAGCTTTAGTCACATGAGACAAAAAATGAGGTGGACGGACAAGATGAAGAAACAGGCGGGCGATCGAACCGCTGTATGGAGCGCCACGTGGCCGTTCTTCAAGGAACAAAAAAAACTCAGCATGCATGCATGAAAGGAAACGCAAAAACGCAGGAAATTTTCTCCAACTTCCACACATCATATCTCACGCTACAGTGCTCCAAATGAGATGATGTAAAAAATCAAAGTTCAAGTATGGAACATGTAGAACACAATGGTGCTTTGTTTCATGAAAAATAATGACTCTAACATGTAGAAAAGCGAACAACAAGGGGGCTTCATGCACCCGGATTCAGCACACATGAAAAATGCAGCTCATTTCCTCCATTTTCAAAACAACATAACTAATGCTACAGGGCTCCAAATGAGGTGATGTAAAAATCAAAGTTTGAGTTTGGAACATGTAGAGCACAATGGTGCTTTGTTTCGTTAAAAATAATGACTTTAGCATGTAGAAAAGCGAACAACAAGGGGGCTTCATGCATCCAGATTCAACAAAAAATAAATGTTACCAAATTCCAACTTAAAGCAAAGTCTCATATTGAAGGGTTCATGGACAAGCATGGCACAATAACAACATAAACAATAAGCATGGAAATAATGGCATGGCATGGAAAAAGAAAAAAGTTGCAAGCATAAGCATGGTAAGTATTAATGGTGAGCATGAAATATTAATGAGCAAGCATGATGTTCATGGCCATGGAAGAGAATGAGTGAACTTACCTAGTGGATGCAAGGTCCACTGCCTCTTGATGTTGGAGAGGATGGAAGAAAAATGGAAGCTTTGAAATTTCAAGAAACTTATGAAATGGAAGATGACACTTGATCTTTCTCTCCTTGCCTTGCCTCCTTTGAAAATAGCAGCCTCTATTCTGATTAGGGTTTTTGATGTTTATATATGTAGGGTTTAATGATGGCTAATGGGCTTGAAATGTTGGTTTTGAGTCATGAACAAAATGTGCAAAAATGGGGTGTGAAATGAAATGGCTAAATGTGGCAAAACTTAAGTGAATGAACCAAAAGCAAATGGCCAAATGAGGTAAAAAGTATGTTGGTCGTTTTTGGTGGTCTGACTTGGTTTGGCTTGTGCAACACAAAAATAGTCCACCAGGGTGACTTTAAGACCTTGTATCTTGATGAATATGTAACCAAATGGCAAGGCAATGCAAACATTAGAAATAGGGCATGGAGATTAACATCTTTCATGTTGAACACAAGTTGAAATGATGAGTGGAAAGAGGTGAAAAATAGCAATAAAGTTCAGGTTCCATAGCTGCAAAATGGTTGGGCCAGTTTGGCCTAAATGTTGTCAAAAAATTCAGCCTATGATACCAACTTTAGATGAGTGTATCTTCCAAAACAATGATCCAAATGGGGTGGTTCCAAAAAGGTGTGAAAGAGGACATATCAAGGTACAACTGTCATGAAGAAAGTATTTTCAAAAGATGCCTTGAAGTGAAAGAAATCTGGCCCATAAGTCTTGACAAATCTAAAATAATGTCTCACTTTGACCAAGCATAAATTTCTCAATTTTAATCCAAATGAAACAAAATTTATATCTATAGAAAGCTTGGAACAAGAGGAACAACTTTTATGTTGGAGAAATTTTCAAATGGAGCTTGTATCTTGATGGAATATAGGCTTAAAGTGGGTGCAAAAACCTTGAAAACTTGCCTTAAATGGAAAGTCAACTATTTCCAAATTTAGTAACTTTTCAAACTCCTGATTAAATGATGAATCCATGATCCAACCTTGATCAAATTTCACATGTAGGATTCCTTAGGCCTGAATTTTGAGATTCCACTTTCAAAATGTCAGGAGTTGACTTTTCTGGCCCCATAGTTGACTTTTCCCAAACTGTCTGATTCCTGATTCCATTGATCAATTGAAGCACCTTTGGCTCAAATAAAGAGCTGATTTTTTGTATGTGGACCCTTGTGAACATATGGAGGGTCATGGAAATAATTTTCACCCAAGGAATCAGAAATAAACCGATTTTATGCCAAAACCCTAGTTTAGGGCAAAAATGACTAGGAACTGATTGTCAATGGATCTTTGTGAGATAATTGTGAATCTTCCTAGGCCAAGATGCCTCTATAATCATGACATGAATGACACCCTCTACTTCCAATCAAACATTGCCTGTTGCAGATATCCATGAAACCCTAATTTCTTGATTAAATGCAGATGCACACTCTGAGAGCTCTGAATCTTCCACTGAAGAACTGGGGACCATAATAAGACATATGGAACCCCTTGAGACTTGTATATTTGGAGAATGAAGTTCATTTCTCAGTCTTGCTTTGTGTAGGCTCCTTCTGGTGAGGAGTGACCAATCAAACCCTGATTTCCCAAGTCACTAATGTAGTATGCAATGAGTATGACCTAGTATGATGCTAATGCGATGTGAAACAAAATCCCATGCTTCCAAGAAAAATGAAGGGTAAATTTTGGGGTATTACACATGTCAAGAAACGTGGATGGTTCGAAGAGATTATAAGTAAGAACCAGGGAGCAATTGCCATGAAGATCGACAACATGTATGCTATCAATCTAGCAAAGAATATGATAGCACATGGACGAAGCAAGCACATCGAAATGAGGTTCCACTATCTTTGAGAGTAGGTAGCAGAAGCGAAGCTGAACTTGGAATACTGTAGAACCGAGAATCGGATTGTAGATATCATGACGAAAAGAGTGCATGTCAAAACGTTTAAGAAGTTAAGATCTATGATGAATGTAGATAGCTTAGACATAATGAATTAGGTGGTGTAGTGAATTGTAATTCCTTGTGTAGAAGCAGGTAGTGCTCGACAGAAACAAGGATGTGTCGAAACATATAGTGTGCATCGAGTTGTATTCGATGTCGAAGTGTCGAAGCATGTTGCTTGGCACAGGATTTCGACTTAGACCCAAATAAGTATTTTGGGCCTTTGTAGTTGTTGGGCTTTAGCTTAGGGAGAAAGCTAGCTCAATTATAAATAAAGGGAGTAACCCCTATTTTGATAACAATCTTGTAATCACTTGCAGTTGCAAAATTAACGAGATTTTTCATAGGCTGTGGGCAAAGAGAGACTCTGTAGAAATCATCTTCTTCTCCAATTTCCGTCAAACCCTAACCTTCTTTCTTATTCAATTTTATTTTCTTGTTTTCGTCATCATTATGCAACAATACAATTTTGCAACCAATATTGATTAATTCACTCGAGTGAAGAGTGAAGAGTGAAGAGTGAAGAGTGAAGAATAATTGGGAACTCGATCGGTTGATTGAATCTTGTTCATCAAGATTGACTCAGAATTACTCAAAGTTTTGGGTTTAATTTCAACAATAACCATCTTGTTTTGTTCTTCTTGTTTCCCTTTTTTCTACCCTTGTAGGTTTCTTCCCGATCAAAAAACCAACTATACTTTGTTATTTCGGTATCGTTATATATATATATATATATATATATATATATATATATATATATATATATATATATATATATATATATATATATATATATATATATATATATATATATATATATATATATATATATATATATTATATATATATTATATATATATATATATATATATATATATATAATATATATATATATATATATTATATATAATTTGAAATTTTTAGAATTTTCTGAATGTTCACGGGTAAGATTGGATAAGTTTTGGTCAGTGTTTTAGAAATTGGCCATGAGACTGGTAGGTCAAATTTCGGAGGGGTCATCAATTTGATTTGATTGTTCGATCAAATAAGTTATTGAACCAATATGAACCGGTCAAAATCGAAAAATTGACGGTTATGAAAAATTGACGGAATAAATGCTTATTTTTTTTCTAGACAAAACAACACCGTTTTGATAATATTTTTATTGATAATTTAAAAATAAATTAAAATATAAATAGACTTTATTTAAAACTTATTTGAAATAAATTTTCTTTTTTAAAATTAACCTTATTAGACAATATATTATTTTTTTAATTTATGTTTAATTAAACTTTGCTCAAAATTTATTTGAATTTGTATTTTGTATTATTTTATTGTGTGTGATGACTATGTTTAAAATTAATAAGTGTTGTGATTTTTTTAAAGATTGAGTCATCTGATTCAATCAATTGAATAACCATATAATTTTGTTTTAGAAATCGGTTTATTCAACCGAGTTATCTGTTTCGGTTTGATAACCAATCCGATTTTTAAAACATTGCTTTTGATTAAATTCATTATTTAATCTAATTATATTTTATTAGTCATTTTGTAAAAATATATCTTTTATTATTTATGTTGTTTTATTTTAACTTTTAATTATATTTTATATTATGTTTCTTACTTAATTATATATATTATTTATTTTATAATTTGCAAACACTTAACATAACACAAATATTTTGTGAGTTAATAAAAATAAATTTAATTAGTAAAAAGTTGACTCATATTCCATAAAAATAAAATTCAGAAGGAATTATTTATAATTTCACTTGGTTTGTTGGAGGTATCAGAAGTAGGTGTGGGGGTGTAATTAGTTTTTCTTTCTATGATCAAATAAGATTTTGTTGGATGAGTTTTGTAATACTTTTATTCACGTTGAAAAGTCATGTTAAGAAGCATCGTAGCTCTATTTCTTTCCCACAAAATGTTGAATCAAGAGGACTAAGATATTGACTGACAAATATCAATAGAGAGATGAATCTTCTTAGAAGTTAAAAACAAGTGCACTGAATAAACTCATTTTCCTCCCATCACATGCATGATATCTTAATAGATAAGTAATCATAATAATTTGATAGTGACTAAATAATTGTTCATAAATTAGTCAAAGTTTAACAATACATCAACTTTGAAGTTCATAAGAAAAAAAACTCTTCATTTCTTAACTGCAAAGCATCCTTAACTATATAAACACAAAAATACTCCAACCAAATCCAACATCTTCTACCACTTAATAACGTTCTAGCAATCGTTTGGATCAACAATTCAATTTGAAACCACCAAATTTCTAATATGGTTAGTCATAATTTATGTAGTTTATTGAACTTAATCATGTTTAGTCTTTTTAAAATTTTCTTCCAAATTTTCTTCCTTAATTTTTTATGAAACTTTAATGACGCATGTTCAAGTAATTTTTTTAATGACATGATTAATAAAATTGCTTCTTATGTCGTTGATTTTGTAGGAACAAACTCTCTCCCTTGAAATTGAGGTATTACACTTTTTTTAGATTATCTATTTTATAATCAAATTATTATTATTATTATTATTATTATTATTATTATTATTATTATTATCAACATTTTGTTGTTAACTGTTTTTTTTTATCAGCATGACTTTGTTCAAAACAGTGAAAGAGTGAAATCTGTTGATATGCATCCAACTGAGCCATGGTAATTTTTTTAATATATATTCTCTTTTATATGACATGAGAATAAACATATTCATATTATCAATTTTTCTCGTGAAAATTCTGAGTGTAACATTTAGTTGTTATTATTACAAGCACTTACATATATTATTTTTTTTCATGCAGGGTTCTTCTAGGTTTATATTCAGGAACTATTTCTATATGGAACTATCAAACAAAGGTAAATAATTAAACTTGAGCTTTGAACCGAAAAATAATTATTTTTCATGCAAATAACTAATTTTAAATTGTTGAAGAAGTTATATTTGACATTAATTTTGTTACTGTGACACAGGTTGAAGAGAAGTCTCTCAAAATTAGTGAATCACCAGGTAAATAAATGTCACAATGTAACATTATTGTTCTTAGTTTAAGTTATGTTGATGTGTTTCTTATTTGTTATTGTTTGACCTATAGTGAGATCTGCAAAGTTTATTGTTCGTGAAAATTGGATAATCGCAGCGACGGACGACAAATATATTCGCGTCTACAATTACGAAAAAATGGAAAAGATAATAGAATTTGAAGGACATAAAGATTATATAAGGAGTTTGGATATACATCCTTTTCTGCCATATGTGGTGTCAGCTTCTGATGATCAAGTTTTGAAATTGTGGAATTGGAAGAAAGGTTGGTCTTGTGATGAGACTTTTGAAGGTCACACACATTATGTAATGCAAGTGGCATTTAACCCTAAAGATCCATCAACCTTTGCTAGTACATCTCTAGATGGAACTCTAAAGGTATCTAAATTTGATATTATCTTGATGTTATTTTCTAGATTGCACTCATATATATTTATTTTAAATTTTCATTATTTGTCTCTCTTTTTTTAGATTTGGACTATTGATTCTTCAACTCCAAATTTCACCTTTGAAGGACACTCGAAAGGAGTTAATTGTGTTGATTATTTTGAGAATAATGAAAAGCAATATCTTTTAAGTGGTTCTGATGATTACACTGCCAAGGTTTGCATATAAGTTACTCTTTTTTTAGTTCATTCATCTTTTTGAGGTATTTAATTTTATCCTAAGGTAAACTTATATTTCAACAGATATGGAATTATGATTCTAAAGAATGCATAAAAACACTTGAAGGACACAAAAACAATGTTACAGCAATATGTGCTCATCCTGAGATTCCTATAATAGTTACAGCTTCAGAGGATTTTACTGTTAAAATATGGAATGATGCCACATTCAGGTATATAAGTATTTTTTGGAATTTGTTATATTTTTTTTTACTAGTGTGTTGAATAATAACTTTATGTTAGTTCATATTTATTTTTTTAATAGCTATCTCTAATAATTTACAGGCTTGAAACTTCATTGGATTTTGGTCTTGAGAGAGTATGGAGTATTGGATACAAAAAAGGATCATCTCAGTAATTTTTTAAACTCAATATTGTTTTGACAATTAACAATGAATTCTATTTTTTAGTTTACTAATTGAGCACACATTGCTATATTTTGCAGACTTGCTTTTGGTTGTGACAAAGGATTTATCATCGTTACTGTGAATCTTGCAAATTTTCAAGTGAAACAAGATTAAACAAGCAAACAAAGATGTGCCATTTGAACTTGAAAGCATACTAGAATATAACTCATGTTGTTCAATATAACTTATAAAGAGTGTCTTAAATTTTGTTGTTTATGTTAGTTCCTCTAGTAATAATGATCAACATCTAGTTATGTGTTCTAGATACAAATAAATAACATGTTATTGTCATACCTTTTATTCACCATATATTGTGACTATTTTGATGTATACTACTTTTGTTTATTAAATAATTTCAGGTCCTATTTACTTTTCAATTTTTATTTTTAAGGTTAATAGTTTTTTAAAGTAAGATTTATCAAATGTGTTTTCTTTTATTATTTTCTTTAAAACTATTTTTTAAAATTGATATACAAAATAGTTTTTAAAAACTAAAAACTAAAAATTTGTATGAATGAGTTTTTGTTTTTAATTTTTTAAAATTATTTTGTAAATAATTTTAAAAAATAGTTTTGAAGAAAAAAATTATTTAAGATTTTTACTTTAAAAAATAATAAAAATACTATTTTATAATAATACAATATTATAAATTTATCATTAATAAAATAGAAATTATATTTGTATACTTCAAATTGGGTGTCAAATAGATGTCTTAGTGTATTTTTGAAATTCGTACAAGTATATCAAGTATATAAGAATAAAAAATAGGAGAGAGATAGTGACACTAATATACAATGGTGTCAATTTGTTCTTAAGAAAAAGTGTACTAATTTTATTTTCATCTTTTATTTTTTAAAGTTAAAAACTAAAACCTCTAAAAATTTATTTTAATTTTTTAGTTTTCAAAACTGTTAAATAGAAAAGAGTTTTTATAAATAATTTTGTGAAATTAGACTATCAAACAAATTTTATTATTTTTAAAATTTAAAAACTAAAGAATATTTTTACAAAACTAAATCAAAATATCCGAATTCTTATTCAAACATGTCTATATCTTTATCTTTGTGTTTTTTCAAAATGTGAAAATTTGACTTTTATTCAAAATTTTAAACTAAATAAATAAATTTGAGTTTTCATAAAAAATACTCTTGGAGATATCAAAACTAGGTGTGGGTGTAATTAATTTTTCTTATAATCATCATATAAGAATATTGTAGCTCTATTCATACTCAAAAATAGTTGAATCAAGAGGACTAAGATATTGACCAATAGTTAAGGAGATGAATCTTGTTAGAAGTTTAAAACAAGTGTATTGATACGATAAAAATGAACTTGTGTAATGTGTACAGCAGCCATACAAATTTGAATAAATTCCTCTCCTTCACAATTGATAAGTAATAATAATTTGATAGTTGACTGAATAATGTTCTTAAAATTAGTCAAATTTAACAATACATCGCACATTGAATCTCATATTAATTTTAACCCTTTATTTATTTATAAAACTTCATGATGCATGTTCAAGTAATTTTTCTTACGACACAATTAATATAAGTGCTTCTTATGTTGTTGATTTTGTAGGAACAAACTCTCTCCCTTGAAATTGAGGTGTTACTCCTTTTTAGATTATCTACTTTATATTCAAACTTTTATTATTATTATTATTATTCAAATTTTGTTCTTTAACATTTTGTTGCTAATTATTTTATGGTCAGCATGACTTTGTTCAAAACAGTGAAAGAGTGAAATCTATTTTTCTTAAGCAATTGAATTAAAATGCATAAGGAGTGCAACATGAAGATACAATCAAAATACGAAAAGAGCCTAAAATCGGACGATCAAACGAACTAAATCAAATCCGATGTCGGACTAACGCACCACTCCGACCAAGAAAGCTTAGAACCCGACTTAAGTACAACCATAAATCACTTCAACGACAAATGTTTGATCAGACCCAATCCATCAAAATTGACTAACGATCCCCATAAAAATGATAGAATTTCTACACACCCAAATTGTCCAACAAACTGTCGAGCCGAAAATTCATCTGAAATCCACCTTTAGATTAGTTTTAACCGATGTCTGGATACTATCTAAAGGAGATAACAAAAATGAAGGTCTTCCGATCCGCACCAAATCCTCCGAAACCGAACAATCTTAAAAAAAGATGATTTGAGTTCTCACTAGCCCCCCACACAAAGAACACACCACATTGTGGAAACCACTCAAGACTCTGCGGCGCTCAAAATTAATACTAGTAGGAAGCTGATTCAAAATTAATCTCCAACCAAAAATCAAGAATTTATTTGGCGCTTTTGTCCTCCACAAATTCTCCAAAGCAACCAAAACAGTCTCATCTAGCTCCGAATTCTGCTTGCAAATCTCCGAAATCCTGGCATAATAATTTTTAACAGAAAATCCAGAAGAATTTCTCCACTAAACACAATAGTCGAACAACTGTCAGTCCATTTGAACTAGGGGTGTTCAAAATTTTGGTTAACGGATCCAAATACCTATTCTAAACTGAATTGAACCATATAAATTAAATTATTTATTTTAACTAATTCAATTAATCTAATTAAACTTAAAAATCAGTTTAAACTCTTATAAACTCTTTCCACAACTTTATCCAAATATAAATACTACTATTTAACAAATTCAATAAATTTAATAAATCATTATATTAAAATGATAAATATTTTAATTATAATTTTTTAATATTTCTTAAACAGTTACTACTATCATAATATTTTCATTTTAACATTAACTTGTTCTTTCTCAAATATGTGAAATGTGAATCCTAAACCATTTTTCTCTCCAATTCAAACTCAACATTAATTTCAATTTCACCTTCTATTTATTTTCATTCGATTTCAATTTCAATTGATTTTAAATTTCACTCGATTTCATTTTCGATATGTTTCATGTTCACTCGGTTTCGATTTCACCTTCTCTACTCGGATCTTGTTCGTAAAAACTCTTGTCTCGACTCTTTTTGAGGTAAACTTGATATTTTCTGCTCTCAATTTCACTTTGAATTGAAATAACTTACATATTGTTGTCTTAATCATTTTTGCTGGATACAGAATTTGCTGAAGAACTGTATTGATGTCCTCTAATGTGGGTATCCTTGGGAATGCTTGAGTTTTTGTACATCAAAGGAGTCTTTTGATCTGTTTAGATTAAAATGATTTGTTATTATTGGCAGTAGTTTCAAATTATTATAATTGTTTAGGGATTTTGCTTTATTTTAGAAAAAAAAAGCATATACAAGAAGTTGTTGTTTTAAAAAAAAGTATAGTTATCTCAAAATTATTTTGATGTTTCTTTTTGCACAAGAAATCCTCTGAGAAGTTTATTCAAAAACATCGTAAATATATTATTGATATGTTGCAAATGCACTCTCATTGAAGCCTATCATCACCTTTCTCTTCTGCTGAATGGTAACTGCAACAAAAACAAAAGTTATTATCTGCATTGCAGGACTTTCAGTTTACTCTATCTTTTATGTTGTTTTGTATCTACCCTGAGTAGTTTATGTAGAGATAAGATCCAGTAGTTAGCTTCTCACGATATGTGTAAGTGCTTTTGTGTTTATTACTTTTTCTTAAAACATTTTATCTGGAGTTTATGTTTTCACCTGTCTTTGATAGGTTAGTCATATTCATAGTAGTTTTTCTTTAGAATTGTGTTGCTCTGTTATTAATCAACAGAAACTAAGGATGTATTAATATGTCTTTGATAGGAAGAAGCATTCTGAACATGTGTAATTCGGAAGATCAAAAGGTAAGGTCAATGACTATAAAGATGAAGGAAAAGTATAATAAATAATGGGGGAAAACCTGACCACCTTAACATGTTGTTATTGATTGCAAAGGTATTAGACCCTAGATGTAAAATGAAGCTTGTGGTATGGATGGCAGCTAGGATTTATGGTACTAGTGATGCAGAATATTTGAAAACCAAATTGGATTGATATTTGAAGTCTATTTTTGATTAATACTCTGGTAGGGCAGTGTCTCATCTAGGTAGTTCAGTTAATATATCAAGTGGTTTTAATGCAGTTAATGATCCGTACCATTGCGCTGAATTATACCAATCAAATGAGTGCAGCATGTAACACCCAGAATATTGTTAGATTAATTTAAATATTATTTTAATATGATTATTTGAAGGTAAAATGAATTATTAAATAATATTGGGAATTATTATTATTATTATAGATGTTATTTATTTTAATAATAATTAAATAAATAAAATAAATGGAATATGAAGAGTGGAAGGGTAAAAGTGGAAGTGGATAAAAGAGGCCAAGGTGAGAACTCAGAGTGTTTTCACGTATTTTTGCCTCAGAGTCAGAGAAAGGGAGAAACGCTGAAGAGAAAGAGAAGGAAGAGGAAAAGGCCAAAGATTGCTCAGAACTTCCTTCAATCCAAAGAGGTAAGGGGTCTGAACCTTATTAAACGATAATATGCGAGCAAATTCATGATATATGTTGGATTGTTGATGGATTTTGGGGATTTTAGGGAGATTGGGAAAGTTTGGGGTTTTGATGGAAATTCTCCGATCTGTGAGTTTTGTTGAGTTATATGCTTAGAAGCCCGCGCGTCCACTGTTTCCGCACTTAAAATCTTATTTATGCACATAACAGCCAAATGACGTTCGCCATTATGCCTTTGGCGTTCGCCATTTGGGCTTTTTTCCAGAATAAGAGCGTTTAACGCTAATGGCGTTCGCCATTAGCCTAATGGCGTTCGCCATATCAGTTTGACGGACAGTTTTTCCAGAATAAGAGCGTTTAACGCTAATGGCGTTCGCCATTAGCCTAATGGCGTTCGCCATAT
The DNA here is from genome assembly GCF_024323335.1 of Lathyrus oleraceus. Taxonomy (NCBI): domain Eukaryota; kingdom Viridiplantae; phylum Streptophyta; class Magnoliopsida; order Fabales; family Fabaceae; genus Lathyrus; species Lathyrus oleraceus. The sequence continues at coordinate 638,706,397 of NC_066583.1, forward strand.
CAGTTTGACGGACAGTTTTTCCAGAATAAGAGCGTTTAACGCTAATGGCGTTCGCCATTAGCCTAATGGCGTTCGCCATATCAGTTTGACGGACAGCTTTCGCGTTTTAAACTCCCAGATGTGATATCGTTGTAATATTGTTGTTGTTTTGTTGAGTTGTATGTCATGCTATTAATGATGATGATAACATGACTATATGATGCTGTTGTTGCTATGTTGATTATGATGCATGTTTGGTGTGCATGCATTCATGAAAGGCCGATGCCTAGTGATGAACGGACTGAGTTCCAATGATGTTGTTGACTCCGGGCTTGTGGAGAGGCTTGGTTCCTTGCGGGGAACTCGGATTCTATGGTGATGAATCTGGGAGTGGTGATCCTGTAGTTGGTCACAAAATGGGTATACCGAGTCGTGTTGAGTCATGCATGGGTGTGTGCATTGCATTTGATATGTTGTTTTGTTGATGTTCATGAGTATGTTGATTATGATGATTATGATGAGCTGTGTTGGCATATGTGAAATATATTTATGTTTATATTTCTGTCGTTATATTATTATTTAATAATGTAATTCTCACCCCTTCTGCATGTGTTTATGTTCATCTATGATGAGCAATGTGCAGATAAAGAGGAGTAGCTATTGTTGAGGTTTGAAGAATAAGTGTAGAGTTATTCTACGGAGTCGAGTCAAATGCTCTGGTCATGTGACACCGGGGTTATGGGATTCGATAGATAATTGGTTATTATTTACGTTGTTTATGATGACTAATATGTTGAGATGCTTTGTTGAGATAATGTTGAAACATTATTATGAAGTGTTATATGATGAATGATAATATTTGTGTTGTTGTCCGCTGCGAAGTTTTAATAAAATAAATAATATGTTATATGTTGTGATGCGATGAAGTGTTATGTTGTAGGAAATGTAAACTCTTCTACATGTTGTACTCTGATAATTTATTTAAATATGTCGTTGGGTAGAAGGGTGTTACATTAGTGGTATCAGAGCATAGTCAGTCCAGTCGAGTCATAATGTGATGTTTTCCCTGTTGGTCGATTAGTGTAAATGACACTGTCGATATTTAACGGTGGTGGTTGTGTTGGGCAGAGTATGGCTGGAGAAAATGACCGTGCGATTGCTGAGGCTTTGGCTGCTATGGCGCAGGCTATGCAGGCGCAGCAGAATCCGCCGGTCGACGAGTTTAAGAATTTGGGAAGGTTTCTGAAGAATAACCCTCCTACATTCAAAGGGCGCTATGATCCAGATGGTGCTCAGATTTGGCTGAGGGAAATTGAGAAGATTTTCCGGGTGATGACGTGTACTGAAGCACAGAAGGTGCAGTTTGGTACGCATATGTTATCTGAAGAGGCTGAAAACTGGTGGGATAACACTCGCCAGAGAATTGAAGTACCAGGTGCTGAGATGACTTGGGAAAGGTTCAAGACGGTCTTTCTGGAGAAATATTTTCCTGCTGATGTGCGATGTAAGAAGGAGATGGAATTTCTAGAACTGAAGCAGGGTAACATGTCTGTTGCTGATTACGCTTCGAAGTTTGAGGAGCTGGTGCAGTATTGTCCTCATTATAATGATGCTGATGCTGAGGAATCCAAGTGTGTCAAGTTTGATAACGGGTTGCGTCCCGAGATCAAACAAGGCATTGGTTACCAGGAGATTCGTAGGTTTCCTACACTGGTTAATAAGTGCAGGATATTTGATGAAGATAGCAAGGCTAGGACTGCTCATTACAAGAGTCTTAGTGAGAAGAAGAATAAGGATCGTGGTAGTCCTTATGCATCTCCGAATGGTAAAGGTAAGCAGAAAGTAGTAGATGAGAAGAAGCCAAGTGGGGGAGGATCTCCCATAGCTGGTAAATGTTTCAAGTGTGGCGAGCCAGGCCACCGTGCTGATAGCTGTACCAAGAAAGTGCTGAGATGTTTCCGATGCGGTCAGGCTGGTCATAGAGTTACTGAATGTAAGGATGCTGGTCCGACATGTTTTAATTGTGGCGAGAAAGGCCATATCAGTTCGCAGTGCTCGAAACCGAAGAAGGCGGCTACTGCAGCTCATACTACTGGTAGGGTGTTTGCCCTGAGTGGGGCTGAAGCTCCTAAAGAAGATAATCTGATTAAAGGTACTTGCTTGATTAATAATGTTGAGTTGCTTGCTATTGTTGACACTGGTGCTACTCATTCGTTTATTTCGTATGAGTGTGCGACCAGGATTGGTGTGATTATGTCGTCCCTAGGCGGAAGTATGGTGATAGATACTCCTGCTAATGGTTCTGTGAAGACTTCTGTTGTCTGTCGAGGTTGTCATTTGACGATCTTTGAGAGAGAGTTCGTGATTGATTTGGTGTGCTTACCCTTGCACCAAATTGATATTATTCTGGGAATGAATTGGCTAGAATTCTATGGCGTGTTTATCAACTGCTATAGGAAGACGGTGCGGTTTTCTGAAGTTGGTGAGAATGATGAGGCAAGATTTCTATCTGCTAGGCAGGTGGGGGATTTTGTGAAAGATGAAGCTCAGATATTCGCTTTATTTGCGTCTCTGCAAGCGGATAAGAAAGTGGTGAGTGTAGATTTGCCTGTTGTCTGTGAATTTCAGGATGTGTTTCCGGAGGATGTAAGTGATTTACCTCCAGAACGTGAAGTCGAATTTGCCATTGACTTAGTACCAGGTACGAGTCCAGTGTCGATGTCTCCTTATAGAATGTCGGCAACTGAATTAGTTGAATTGAAGAAGCAACTTGAAGAATTGCTTGAGAAGAAGTTTGTGCGTCCAAGTGTTTCTCCTTGGGGTGCACCAGTATTGTTAGTGAAGAAGAAAGAAGGTACGATGAGGTTGTGTGTCGATTATCGGCAGTTGAATAAGGTGACTATCAAGAATCGGTATCCATTGCCGAGGATTGATGATTTGATGGACCAGTTGGTTGGAGCTCATGTTTTCAGTAAGATTGATTTGCGGTCGGGTTATCATCAGATCCGAGTGAAGTCAGATGATATTGCGAAGACTGCTTTCCGTACGAGGTATGGTCATTATGAATACACTGTGATGCCGTTCGGTGTGTCTAATGCTCCAGGTGTGTTTACGGAATATATGAATAGTATATTTCATCCGTACCTTGATAATTTTGTTGTGGTGTTCATAGATGATATATTGATATATTCTAAGACGGAAGAAGAGCATGCAGGACATCTGAGAATTGTTTTGCAGGTGTTAAGAGAAAAGAAATTATATGTAAAGTCATCTAAATGTGAGTTCTGGTTGAAGGAAGTGAGTTTCCTTGGCCATGTGATTTCGAGTGGTGGGATTTCTGTTGATCCTGCTAAAGTTGATGCTGTATTACAGTGGGAGACTCCGAAGTCTGCTACTGAGATACGCAGTTTTCTGGGGTTAGCTGGTTATTATCGCAGATTTATTGAGGGCTTCTCTAAGTTGGCATTGCCGTTGACGCAGTTGACTAAGAAGGGTCAAGTGTATGTGTGGGATGCAGCTTGTGAAGCGAGTTTTGTTGAGTTGAAGAGGCGGTTGACCAGTGCTCCAGTGTTGATCTTGCCTAATCCTGGTGAGTCCTTCGTTGTTTATTGTGATGCTTCTTTGATGGGTCTTGGTGGTGTTTTGATGCAGAATGGTAAAGTTGTAGCTTATGCTTCTAGACAGTTGAAAGTTCATGAGAGGAATTATCCTACGCATGATCTAGAACTTGCAGCTGTTGTATTTGTGTTGAAAATGTGGAGGCATTATCTGTATGGTTCCAGATTCGAAGTGTTCAGTGATCACAAGAGTCTGAAGTATCTGTTTGATCAGAAAGAGTTAAATATGAGGCAGAGAAGGTGGTTAGAATTACTGAAGGATTTTGACTTTGAATTGAGTTATCATCCCGGTAAGGCTAATGTAGTTGCAGATGCGCTGAGTAGAAAGTCTCTACATATGTCTATGATGATGGTTCGGGAGCTTGAGTTAATTGAACAGTTCCGTGATATGAGTTTGGGTTGTGAAGTTTCCGCTGATAGTGTAAAGTTGGGTATGCTGAAGTTGACTAGTGAAATTCTGGAAGATATTCGGAATGGTCAGCAAGTTGATGTCGCTCTAGTTGATCATATTACTATGGTTAACCAGGGTAATGGTGGTAATTTTGAGATTGATGAGAATGGCATCCTGCGATTTAAAGGTAGAGTTTGTGTTCCTGAGGTGTCTGAATTGAAAAAGAGTATTCTTGAAGAGGGCCATAGGAGCGGATTGAGTATCCATCCAGGTGCAACTAAAATGTATCAAGATTTGAAGAAGTTGTTTTTGTGGGCTGGTATGAAAAGAGATGTTGCTAAGTTTGTGTATGCCTGTTTGACTTGTCAGAAGTCAAAGATTGAACATCAGAAACTGGCAGGTATGATGCAACCTTTGAAGATTCCTGAATGGAAGTGGGATAGCATTTCCATGGATTTTGTGACGGGATTGCCGAGGACGGTGAAAGGTAATGATTCTATTTGGGTGATTGTGGATCGATTGACTAAGTCGGCGCATTTCTTGCCGATGAAGATTAATCACTCTTTAGAGAAGTTGGCAGAGTTGTATATTGAGGAGATAGTGAGGCTGCATGGTATTCCATCCAGTATTGTGTCTGATAGAGATCCCAGATTTACTTCTAGATTTTGGGAAAGTTTGCAGAAAGCGTTGGGGACTAAGTTGAGGTTGAGTTCAGCTTATCATCCTCAGACTGATGGTCAGACTGAAAGAACTATCCAATCCTTGGAGGATTTGTTGAGAGCTTGTGTGTTGGAGCAAAGTGGTTCTTGGGATAGTTATTTGTCGTTGGTGGAGTTTACTTATAATAATAGTTTTCATGCTAGTATCGGTATGGCTCCATATGAAGCATTGTATGGTAGGAGGTGTAGAACTCCATTGTGTTGGTATGAACCAGGTGAGAGTGTTGTACTCGGACCTGAGATTGTGCAGCAGACGACTGAAAGGGTTAAGATGATTCAGGAGAAAATGAAGATTTCTCAGAGTCGTCAGAAGAGTTATCATGATAAGAGGAGGAAGGCACTTGAGTTCCAAGAGGGAGATCATGTGTTCTTGAGAGTTACTCCGACGACAGGTGTGGGTAGAGCTTTAAAGTCTAAAAAGCTTACTCCGAGGTTTGTGGGTCCGTATCAGGTTTTGAAGAGGGTTGGGGAAGTGGCGTATCGGATAGCTTTACCGCCATCGCTTTCTAATCTGCATGATGTGTTTCATGTATCTCAGTTGAGAAAATATATTGCGGATCCTTCGCATGTTGTTCAGTTGGATGATATCCAGGTGAGGGATAATTTGACCGTTGAGGTGTTGCCAATTCGGATAGATGACCGAGAAGAGAAGACCCTGAGAGGTAAGAAGATTGCTCTAGTGAAAGTTGTTTGGGGAGGTCCAGCTGGTGAGAGCTTGACTTGGGAGCGTGAAGATCAGATGAAGGAGTCGTATCCGGCTCTATTTGCTTGAGGTATGTTTTCGAGGACGAAAACTTCTAAAGTGGGGGAGAGTTGTAACACCCAGAATATTGTTAGATTAATTTAAATATTATTTTAATATGATTATTTGAAGGTAAAATGAATTATTAAATAATATTGGGAATTATTATTATTATTATAGATGTTATTTATTTTAATAATAATTAAATAAATAAAATAAATGGAATATGAAGAGTGGAAGGGTAAAAGTGGAAGTGGATAAAAGAGGCCAAGGTGAGAACTCAGAGTGTTTTCACGTATTTTTGCCTCAGAGTCAGAGAAAGGGAGAAACGCTGAAGAGAAAGAGAAGGAAGAGGAAAAGGCCAAAGATTGCTCAGAACTTCCTTCAATCCAAAGAGGTAAGGGGTCTGAACCTTATTAAACGATAATATGCGAGCAAATTCATGATATATGTTGGATTGTTGATGGATTTTGGGGATTTTAGGGAGATTGGGAAAGTTTGGGGTTTTGATGGAAATTCTCCGATCTGTGAGTTTTGTTGAGTTATATGCTTAGAAGCCCGCGCGTCCACTGTTTCCGCACTTAAAATCTTATTTATGCACATAACAGCCAAATGACGTTCGCCATTATGCCTTTGGCGTTCGCCATTTGGGCTTTTTTCCAGAATAAGAGCGTTTAACGCTAATGGCGTTCGCCATTAGCCTAATGGCGTTCGCCATATCAGTTTGACGGACAGTTTTTCCAGAATAAGAGCGTTTAACGCTAATGGCGTTCGCCATTAGCCTAATGGCGTTCGCCATATCAGTTTGACGGACAGTTTTTCCAGAATAAGAGCGTTTAACGCTAATGGCGTTCGCCATTAGCCTAATGGCGTTCGCCATATCAGTTTGACGGACAGCTTTCGCGTTTTAAACTCCCAGATGTGATATCGTTGTAATATTGTTGTTGTTTTGTTGAGTTGTATGTCATGCTATTAATGATGATGATAACATGACTATATGATGCTGTTGTTGCTATGTTGATTATGATGCATGTTTGGTGTGCATGCATTCATGAAAGGCCGATGCCTAGTGATGAACGGACTGAGTTCCAATGATGTTGTTGACTCCGGGCTTGTGGAGAGGCTTGGTTCCTTGCGGGGAACTCGGATTCTATGGTGATGAATCTGGGAGTGGTGATCCTGTAGTTGGTCACAAAATGGGTATACCGAGTCGTGTTGAGTCATGCATGGGTGTGTGCATTGCATTTGATATGTTGTTTTGTTGATGTTCATGAGTATGTTGATTATGATGATTATGATGAGCTGTGTTGGCATATGTGAAATATATTTATGTTTATATTTCTGTCGTTATATTATTATTTAATAATGTAATTCTCACCCCTTCTGCATGTGTTTATGTTCATCTATGATGAGCAATGTGCAGATAAAGAGGAGTAGCTATTGTTGAGGTTTGAAGAATAAGTGTAGAGTTATTCTACGGAGTCGAGTCAAATGCTCTGGTCATGTGACACCGGGGTTATGGGATTCGATAGATAATTGGTTATTATTTACGTTGTTTATGATGACTAATATGTTGAGATGCTTTGTTGAGATAATGTTGAAACATTATTATGAAGTGTTATATGATGAATGATAATATTTGTGTTGTTGTCCGCTGCGAAGTTTTAATAAAATAAATAATATGTTATATGTTGTGATGCGATGAAGTGTTATGTTGTAGGAAATGTAAACTCTTCTACATGTTGTACTCTGATAATTTATTTAAATATGTCGTTGGGTAGAAGGGTGTTACACAGCACATCAGAGACAGAATTACATAAGTATATTCAAGAAGAAGCAGAAAATCGTCCTCCAAATTTTGATGTGCTAGAGTGGTGGAAGCTGAATTCAAGTCGATATCCAATACTTGCAAGAGAGGTTTTATCCATACTGATATCCAGTGTAGCCTCTGAATCAGCTTTCAGTATCGGAGGCAGGATCCTTGATGCATATCGTAGCTCTTTAACATCGGCTAGTGAGGAAGCACTTATTTGTACTGAAGATTGGCTCAAAGGAGTAGTTCCATCTTTTCTTAGTATTGATGATCTCGATAATATTGATCGAATTGAGGATGGTAAGATATAAAAAGATGTAAAAACTAGTGTCTTATTACTTTATTGATACATGTTAAATTTTCATTCTTTCTTTTGCAAAACTATATTTTACGCCAGATAATGTCAGTTGCTTAGCTTTTGTGTCAGTTGTTGATGATTGAGGGTAAGATATGGAGATATTTTGTCTGCTTGTCTTCTGCTAGGTTATTTCTGATACAAATTTTTATTATATCAATTATGTTTGGATTTGATTTGATTTGTTTTGCATAAATTATGGATTATATGACCAATGTCACCCATTAATCCTACACTAATGATAAATGAGCTAAATGAATGATACATTAAAGATTTTGGTGAAAATGTAGTTTGGTGATTTTTATGTGGTGCTGACCATTAGTTTCCCAGTCTCCCCAACCAATTTTATTTCTATTACACATTTTCTTAAAACTCTCGTTTGAATACAACCACACTGCGAATTCAAAAATTTGTAATTCTGCTACTATGAATCTCATACTTTTTCTTGTTTATTGTCTAGGTTGCATTCAGTAGGACATTTGTTTGATATTTGTTTGCCAAAAATTGGATTAAGACAATAATCATATGTATCAATGTTATAGTTTTTCAACTAAAATTTCTCGATATCTCCATGTTTGTAACTTATATTTGTGTTTAATTTTGCATGTTTATTTTTTCAATTATGTTTTTCGCTCACAGTAAGTGTCATGTTTGTCTTCTGTGGCGCCTTTTGTCGACTTCAAATAAATGAATTTTCTCTTTTCCTTACAATGTAGAGGAAAATACAGTGAGCACTCTTGGTCATTTTGTGCTTCTTATATGGCTATTTGTAGTTCTAATAATCAACTCGAGTTACACGGCAAGACCGACTTCAATCTTCACAATGCAACGACTTTCTTCACCTATTAAAGATATTGGAAGTTTAGGAAATATGAAAGAGTCTATCTTTATGATGCATATCAGTTTTTATTTCAATTTTCATATCAGAAAATAGTAAGAGAATGTTTTAAAGTAAAGGAATGAAAGGTTAAATAAAGTGATGGCCTCTAAGTTCCATTTATTCATTGTAATCCTAAAGGAAATGTAACCGAGCTTTTATTTTTAAGTGTTAAGAAAAAAGATTTTATAGTATTCCTTTCATTATATTCCACCGTTGTTGATTTTGATAGCTACATACCTTATTGTTGATTTTGATAACTACATACCTTAAGAGTGACATAAGCAACATGTATGAGTCCAATGACAATTCCAATGAAGAAAAAATGACAAAGAACATTCAGAATTGGTGATGCAAAAATTCTATTTAAATCAAAATATTTAAATCAAAAAGTTTTTTAAAAACTGCTATATAAACCATTTTTTTTAAAAATCTAGATTTGAATTCAATTTTATTATAAAAACCACAAAAAACAGTTTTTTTAAATGTATAAGAAAACCAGTTTGAAATTTGGTGAAAAAATTAATCCAATTTTTTAAAAAAGTTGGTTTTAAATTGGTTAAAATAAATTAAACTGATTTAAAATTATGAACCGGTTCTGAATTGGTTTTAAACTGAATTGAATTGATTGAACAGATTAACCATTTTTTGTTAAAGTGTTTTTTAAAAACTGCATTGAACCACTAATATAGTTCGATTCAATTCAATTTATGAACCACGGACACCCCTAGTTTCATGAATAGGTTGCTCTCGTTAAGTACTTGATTCAATTTAAACAATTCTAACTTTTTTTTCTAAACATAAACAAAATCGAAAAGCAATTGCAACTATTGCCTTTATTCCGGATAGTATTGCTTGTGAAAATGTATATTGTTCTCATTTTTATTTTGAACAAATTCTGACCATTGATTAAATCTAAAACTATTTTTTATGTCCTACACTAGTGAGGGAGTTAACTGAGCCTTCACCTTATGTCCTAAACTATTTTTTAAGTTTAATTTTGATTTTTTGGGTTTGAGATGAATGTTGATAAATATGATGAAGAAGATGATTTAGAAAAAGAGGGAAGAAGACGAAGTTATATAAAAAATATTATGTGTTGATAGTTCATTGTTATATTCAATAGATTATCAATTTTCAATCGTGTGATATTGGTTAAAAAAAAGTCTGTAGTAGATACTCAACAATATTGTCTCACATAAGACATTTAAAGTAAAAAATTAATAGAATGAACTAAGTTAACTAACAAAATATTTTTTGAGAGATTATATACTACTACAAATAATACATTTCATGACGATGATTTCACCTCACGTATTGAAAAACCGAGGTATAATTCCTAGAGGTTTAATATTGTTGTTGTTGTTTAAGTAAATTTATGTTATATGTTTATTGATGTTGTTGTTGTTGTTAATGTTGGTGTTGTTATGACTCGTTGTTGAGACCCTAAACCCTATCGGTTTAATCTTGTTGTTGTTGTATAAACTACTTTATGTTATATGTTTATTGATGATGTTGTTGTAGTTTTGTTAAGAGATTGTTTTTTGAGTTGTTATTTGATGTATGTACATCATTTTTGAGTTGTTGATGTTATTGTTGTTTAGTTGTTCTACTATCCAAAGTTATGAAAATTTATATGTTGTAGTTTAATTATTGTTATTGAGTTTAAGTTTTAGATTGATATTGCTATTGAGTTTATGTTTTTTTGTGATTCTTTGTGCAACTCTCATCTTGTTCCATCGAGTTGAGGTTATTATATCTAATGTCGATTGTTTGTTTCACTAACCCCTCTTTGAACATATAATCTAGTAAATTGATTTTGGAAATAATCATATGCAAAATTATATTGTATCTGGAACTTATCTCACACTTATTAATGATTTTCTAGCCTTCTGCAACTCATAATGATTTTCAAAATTATGTTTGTTTCACTTCTAGTTTTTGTTCAACATTCTTCTGTATTTGTTCATTTTTCAAAGCATCAAATTTTATGCTTTCAAGAATGAATTAGTAGAAAAGAAAGTTTTAAATAAAGAACTTGAAACATTTGAGAGATTTTAACCATCAAATAACGTAAGATGAATGATGAGTTGCAGGATGCTTCAAAATCATAATCAATGTAAGTTGTTCTTCAAATTTAACACAATTGTTCATATAATTATTTTCCTAACCAATTTTGAGAAGTTATATGTTCAATATAGGGTTTAGTGAAATAAGCAATCAAAATTAGATTTAATAAACTCAAAATTATTTTACCCGTTGATTTTATTAGATAACCGGGGTGAAAATATGGTATATTCGTTAGTGAAATTACAAAATCGATCGGACATGTGTTTTTTCCATTTCAGAATTCTAAAAAGGTCTCCCTGGAGATCGAACGCATGATCTATTCACATACTCATAGGTTATTTTAAAATCAAGAGGTAAAGTATGCACTTTTCATGATGTCATTCCTTACCTCGCCTCTGTATCTGAGATTAAATGCATTTCGCGTCCGACATTAAATGTGTTTTTTCTAGTAGTGATAACTTAATGTTTATTAAATAAAAAAAGATAAATTAAGTTATAGGATTTTGGAATGCATTAAGCTAAAAGTTTTTCATCTTCGTGTTTGACCAGTTCATAAGTAAATTAAACAAGCTTCCATTTTCGTTCAACACGATTTGAGAAAAATTGGCCTGATAATGTTGAAGAAGAAATTACTTCGGTAATGTGATCGGCGACGGTTCTGGCGCTAGAAAAGATAGAGGAAGCTCACTTGAGAAACAAAAACTCATTTTGTTGTCTTCATGGAGTAAAGATGCGAGTTAATTGCATAAACTCTTGAATCTGGTGACTCGATTAATAAACGGGCGACACGATTTCTAAAAATTACAACAATTTATCTTTTGAATAAACATGGGGTTTTCAGGGAGGAAGTTATTAGAAATATAGGAGGTATAGTTTGTAACTAATTGGTTACTAATTGGTGGTGCAATGTTTTTCACTAATTTTCTAATTTGAATTGTTTCTCTTTTCATTCAATATAATAAATTATAAAGTTTTCTCTGTATTTCTTCCATTTCTTCTATGAAAACTATGTTTCCTAACATGGTATCAAATTATGGTTTAAAATATGGTAGGGCATCTGCTATCAGATTTCTGCTATCGGGTCATCCATTATTTATTTCCATGCTTCAGATGTTCAGTCCTGCACATGAGGAGTGTGTTAAGAGTCTCACCTTGCATAATATACAACATGTTCATCACTCTGCAAGTTAGTTTTGTAGGTATGAGTTAAGCTAAACCACATTTTTTATCAAGATATAAGAGGATTGTTTCTGAGTTTGCTTAGCCTTTGGTTGATGAAGTTTAGTGCAATTTTGGATATGGTTATTAACTTCACATCCATGTGATTACTTCATACGGAGGCATAATTATTACTCTCAGATCTCTTCTAGCTATTATTTGGTCTTCTGGTATGAGTACTTCTCAAATTTCTCAACCATGAAGAGAATTAAATGATCATGAGTCCGTCTGAGATAATCTTTGAAAAAACATCACTTGATCATACATATTATGACAGTCTTGACAAGTTTCAATATTAATGATGACTCTAGCTTGGAAGGTTCAATGTCGTAGTGTTTGTTAACTTGTTAAGCACCAACATATTGAAGAAAACGAAAATACTATAATGAGTTCTACTAAGTTATAATTACAACATGGTTATAAATAGTGTGCTTATTCCATTAGTTATTTGTTGTTAATGATATTTAGCCGTATTTGCTTATTTTTTTGAGTTTCTGTTTATGATGGTTAAACATGATGCTTCCTTCATAGATAGGTAAGCATTTGTTTTTCTTTCGTTTTGAGTGGTTAAGTGTTCTTGCTGATTAAGATTTGTTCTTTAATTGGATTTGTTGATCTTAGGTTCTCTTCTATGGTGGTTAAATTTTGTACTTCCTCTAAATGTTTAAGTCTTGAGTTGTGGCTTATGTTTGATGGTTAAGCGTTTGATTGTTACTTCTTCCAAGTGGTTAAACCTTGAGTTGTGGTTTCTACTTGATGGTTAAGCTTTTGTTGCCTTATTTGGCATTTGGAATTTTAGTCCTTAGAATGAAGTTTCTTCTTGACTTTATTTTGGAGTGAATGTTGTGGTGTCACTATAAGAGGATTGATGAGGGCTAATAGGAGCTTGAAGACGTCTAAGAGCTATGCACCTTAGAGGAATAATAACTGAAAAATTAAGCTAAGAAGACTTAAGATCACAGTTTGAAATTCATATTTGCATTGATGAATGCGAGCACTATTATATAGTTATAGCATTAATACATTTACATTAAAGAGGGACATATTGGGATTCCATTTTGATCCTTATCATCTTGACCAAGCATCAAAGCTATAGGTTGAATTTTTCCAATGATGTAAAGAGGACCATGTTGTACCCCAAAATTTGTCCTCCCCTTTTCTTCATATTTCCATCTAACCATTTGACTAGAGTTCAATTGCATACATTGATAACTCATGCATGAGCATCATTTATTACCATGGATTTCAAGTGTTTGGCTTGCAGGGCTTTGGTTTGTTCATACAATAACTGGGAATGCTTGGTTTGGATTTGCCCCGAGGCACCAAGGCCTCCAAAACCCTAATCTCAAGTGATCTCAGTGTGTCGCACTCAGCATCCGGTTTGGTCCATCCATTTTGTCCCCTTGGTGCTCGAGTCTATTGGCCATGATCTGAGTCTTTGGTCTCATAACTTTCATCCACCTTCGTTCATTCGTCTGAACATTGTCAGGTGTCAGTTATAGATCTCGAGTTTGGGTTTATGGTCATGTTCATGTATTAAGTTGATTCGCTTTCATTCAATTGGCCATTTCCTTTTATTTCCATCCCTAAAATATTCATTACATACAAAAAAAGGGTGCAAAAAAGGTGTAATACATTGAAAAAACGCATTTTTGGGTGTTTTTACTCTGTGAGTCGACTCATGACTCGGCACAAAAACCCCGGGTCCAAACAGGTTAGCCCATAGGTCAACTCAATTCTGGGAAACCTAAGTGAGTCGACTCACTCACTCCTTGTGTCGACTCATCCCCCTTTTTTCTTGAACCATTTTCCCTCGGGTCCGAATAGGTCGACTCAATTCTAGGGAATCCTAGTTGAGTCGACTCATTCATGCCTTGCGTCGACTCATTTCTAGTTTTCCTTTGATTCATTTCGTCGCGGGTCCGGATAGGTCGACTCCCAGGTTGACTCAAACCTGGGAAGAATGTTGTTTGAGTCGACTCATTCCCTGTTTGAGTTGACTCATAGCTTGTTTTGCAGGATTTTTGCACTACTAATGTGAGAGGAACTTTTGGGTTGAAGCATGATCCTTCATCATTGAAGTTAGCTATGGCTTGCCGTCCAAGACAAGTATGCGCACTTGCATGAATACCGGGAGAACTGTGAGCATTCGACAACACTCCAAGGTTCGTTACTTCATCAAGCTTCAACCACATGCATTGTGAATACAGTAATTCTGCAGCAAACCAAGTGCAGCAAATTCACAGACACTTGAACCTGCACAAACACAACATAACCCAAAATCACTCTTGCACAACATAATCAATGAGTAACATACAGCTGCAAGTCATCCATGCCTAAATCAAATAAATAGCATGTCATTAGCCAACATCAAAGTCTGATTTCATCCAAATTCTCACCTGCAATAGCCAGTCATAAACCACCATTTCCACTAAATTAACCAATTAACTAACTTCTGACTCAGTGAGTTAACTACCTAAACTCACTGAGTTCATCCCAACTAACTTCATACCCCATTTAACTAACTTCAAGCCTAACTCCAAGCCTCATTAATCCCAAGCCTAATCTATATAAATTCTCATCTTCACCATCATTTGAAGTCTTCACTACTCACTACCCTCAACACTCTCTACACTTTTTGCAATCTTCAATTCTCTGTAATTTTTCTCTGAATCCTCTCCCTCTCACACGCAAAGCTCAATTTCCCAAAACTCCATTGAAGCTTCACATTGAAGCTTCAAGAAGAGTGAGCTTAACCTCATCATACTACAGTATTTTTGAAGAAGAAGATTCAGAAAACAAGCAAGTCAGAAGAAGATAAAGGCAATACTTCACTTATTTGTACAAGTGATTTTATGTCTTCATCTTCTTCGATCAACACTCGCCAGAGTAATTCTCAGCTTCGGAGGTAGGTCCATTTTTTCATCATTTCTGGGCATTTTGATTGTTATGTTGAACCTTGCACCATATTATTGCAAACCCTTATATAAGGAGCTTCGAATCTTGTTCATGGAGGAGTATTTTAGATCTAAGTTCTTATGGATTCTTGAGGATTCGGTCTCATTATTGGATTTAGGATAGAAATTAGAGGATTTGGAGGGTAGATCTTTGTTCAGGAGATAGAGACGAAGATGGAGGTGTTTTCGCCATTCATTTCCGGTAGCCACCACCGCTGTAAGCAATTTCCGACACGGTGGCCCACGGTGGAGCTCCGGTGCCGGCAGTCTGATCAGCCTTAAAAAAGGGCGCGAACGTACATTCAAATTTTTCTGGTTTTTTCCAAGTCAACTCCCAATCTTTGTGCTTATTTTCTGACTGGGCTTGTCACATTCTAAGCCCAATGCAATACTATCTCACTCTAATTTTTCTACTGCACCCCCTGGCTGAAAAGAAATTGTTTTGCATTGGGCTTTAGCAACTGAAGCCCATGTATTTGGACTCTATTTTGCCCTCTGTTTTCCTGCACATCCAAACCAGGCCTACACCTCTATTTTGCAAAGGCCCACACTATTTTATTTGTTGTATTTGCTTTTGTTTTGTTATTTAGATAACTTTGATTGATAGAATTTAGGTTAAATGGACCAATTAGGAGTTTAATTTGAATTTTCATTATCAGAAATTTAGATTCGTTAAAAATTGTCAAAAGACCATTTTACCCTTTAGGAGAAATTTTGGACATTTTACTCATATAACCACATGCTCCTTTAGGATTAGAATTTAACTTAGAATTTTAATCCAGAGTCTCAACATTAACATGTTCCCTTAGGAATAGAATTAACAGAGATTTTTTTATCGAGACTTTGATTAACATGCACATGCTCCCCTAGGATTTTAACATAGGTTTTTAAATCAACTTTAATCAACCATAACATGCTCCCTTATGCTAGTTTGATTAATTCTAACCATTAGATTAGGTTTTAACCAAAATTCCAAATCATTTCAAACCCATGGTTCAAATTGATCAAAAGCAATTTTGATCAATTAACTCCTTTGAACTTGTATAATCCCACGGTCTAATTTGAGTGACCAAAAGACCCTTGGTCACTTAATAAGACTTTTCTTCTAGGTTGTGGAGCTCGAAGCCTCAAGTCAGATTCTCAATCAAGGTATCCTCAGTCATACCAAGCAGCGGATTATACAAGCATATCAAAGGTGGCATGTTCAAGAGCTTGTTAAATCAAAGTTAGAATTGTGTAGCACGAGCCTTAAGCAATAGAGAAGGAGTGGGAATGGAGAATTCCTACCCCCACTCTGGATATCTTTGGGTATGGGACGAATGACCCAACGCTCATCGTATTCGCATATATTCATAGACTTTAGCACAATTATAATCATACGATTGGCAAGTCTCTCTATCTTCACAAAGCAAGGTAACAAGCAAGGACTACATCAACAATTTATCAATCATGAATCAAATTGTATGACACGAGCCCTAAGCAATAGAGAAGGAGTGGGAGTGGAGAATTCCTACCCCCATTCTTAATATCTTTGGGTATGGGATGAATGACCCAGCGCTCATCGTATTCACCTCTGTTCATAGACTTTAGTGCAATTCGGATCGAACGAGTGATAAGGTCTTCATCAATACAAGAAACAACAACAAAGACTCTTCTCTCTACATTTGAAGTTAAGACGAGAGTTACATGCCACGAGCCTTAAGTAGTAAAGAAGGAATGTGACTGGAGCTTTCCTACACTCATTCTGGATATCTTTGGGTGCAAGACGTTTGACTTGTTGCTTATCGTATCCACCTTTACTCATAGACTTTAGTGTGATTCTTATCAAATAACTATCAAGTCTAGTCCACTCTTTCCACCCTCCATTCTAATCATTTCAATTCAATTATCCAGCATATTCTTTTGCCTCATTAATCATCTTGTTTTCAGCCGTAGTAGGTTGAACTACAAAAGCTCTGATTTCCTTATTGCACAATGAGAATACATAGGAAGGAGAATCCAGATTCTTCGTGAGCTACCTTATTTATCAATCTACCTTATTTATCAATCTGTCTTATCTATCACTATCCTATTTGTCAATCTTCATTCATTCAATTTATACCATCTTTTTGAGATAAATCATACTTCTCCTTGGACTCCTTGTTTATCCTTTTGGGGTGTCTTAACGACAGTCTATCTCCTAAATTGAGAGTTGTTTGGGCTACAACCCTAAACATTTGATTCAGTCTTTCTTTTTGGCTTTACCCTATAGTGGTGGCCTGCTAGTCCAGGTATTGGTAAATGCCTACCTTGCTCTTCGATTCAGAGTCTATATCCTCCTTGGATCTAAGATACTATCCTTATTTGATCTCGAACTATTTGTTTCCCCAGTAAGTGATACTATTCTTTGCACTTCCGTATTACAATCATTCCTTGACTTGGTGTTTGTCTTGTGAGCCCTTGTTGCTTAGACAAATGTCTCTCTCTATTCTCGCGGTTCCGAACTACGATTGCTCTAACTTTCTCATTGCACAATGAGAATACGTAGGCACGAGGATGCGAATCATTGGCGAGCATAATTCTAATTATTCCTCTTTCGCCTTAGGGCATCATCCACATCTTTCATTATCCAGTTATCTACCTTCGATCATAAATCGTTCACCCAGTGACATATCATTCCTTTGACATCTAAATGCACTTTCTTTGGGATTCTATACATACACTTTTAAGACACCTAATGTAGTCCGCCTTTCTACCTAGAGTTGTTTGGGCTACAACCTCAAACATTTAATTCCTTCCTTTTTGGGCTAAACACCCTATAGTGGCGGCCTGCTGGTCCACGTATCGGTCAAAGTTGTTTCCCTCCATGGTACAAATCCTATTTCTTTTATGGATTCCAATACATTTTCACCTTTCGATTTCAAACAATATTTCTTCAGTCACTTGTCACCAGATATTCAATTTCTGTGACTTCGGTCACTTCCTTCCATTCATATCCATGATACATCCATATTCTACCTTCATTCACTCCATGTGATATATCAACGTCTTTGAGCCAAATACACTACCTCTTTGTGCTCCTTCTTGTGTCACCTTGTGAACCAAGAGATGTTCGGGACTGTGCCCAAACACCTATTTCTTCATCTTTTTCGGTATTACCTTATAGTGACGGCCTGCTGGTCCACGTATTGGTAATAACAACCTTACCCTTGGGTTCATCTTTTCACCCTTGTTGGAGTTCAAAACACTATTCTTTGGTTCAGACCATACCTTGATCATACTCCTTTCCACCTCCCGCCTCTAGTTCCTTGAACTACGAAGCTCTGAATTCCTCATTGCACTATGAGGATACGTAGGCATGAGGGCCCCAATCCTTACCGGGCACTTTATCTATTTTCTTCCTTTCCCCATTCTTTTGCGAGTAATCTTTGGATATCACACCTATTCGAGCGAGAGCAATCAAAACGGTTCCCATGGAGTACCATGGATGTTTGGGGTGCTAATACCTTCCCCTTGCATAACTGACTTCCTTACCCAGCATATCTCTTTCCCCCGAGTTTTATCGATGTTTTCCCTTCACTTTGGGGATAAATAAAGTTCGATGGCGGCTCTGTTGTATACTCGAGCGTGCGATACGTTCGGGTATATTTCCGCTAGCTTCAGTTGGCGACTCTGTTGTGGATACTTCGCTACTTGGAGTACTTCCTAGTCGCTAAAAGGAGTTGATCCTAGTTTAGGTTATTTTCTCGCTAGTTTTAGGTGTTTACCTTTATAGATTTACTTGCTTTATTTATCGCATTTACTTTATTGATACTGTTATGGATATTATCTATGTTGTTGTTGTTGGGTTGTGATAGACTACATGAGAGGAAAGCTCTGTAACCGAGCTTAGTATACACATAGGATAGACTTGTGGATAGTCGTGTATGCATGCGTTTCGCGCGTTGGGTTGTCACGAGAACCACACCCAGACTAGATTCACTTGAAGTACTTTTATCCTGTGAGTATTCACTACGACAGGGTATTTCCATTTCGATTCGATGACTCTGGGAGACCTTCTAGGGACCACCTTGGAGCATAGTCTACACCTATGAGGGGGATATGGGTTTTTCTTGCAGGAAACCATAGACTCTACCTACCTTGATATTCATTTTGTGTCGAACTTTTGAACCTGCAATAAATGACATATACAGATTATTCATATCATATCAGAATTATGAAAATGTGTGACTTATATCATTTCATCATTTCATTATCATTCATCATGACCAAAATTTTGCATATACATTTATTTTTCCAGGAATCCAAGAGTCCAGTTTGTTGACTAAGCATTTGATACAAAGCATGAATCCCGAGAGGAAAAGCATTCAAAGTTACAACTTCGTGGAACCTAATGCTAGTGGGAGATTGTTGGTGTAAGCCCTAGAGGCCAATACTTTTGGTACTTTTATCAAATTATTTATTAATAATAAAAAGGCTTTTTCTTTATTATGTTTGTTTAATAAATTCCCTAGAATAGCTAGTTCGTTTAATGTATCAAGTGTGACTTAATCATGAGATCCCATTAAACATAAGGACATTATTCTTAAAGTATTCGTAGTTGAGCTTTGTTGTGAAGTGGGATAACATTAAAGTATTAAGACTATTTTGTGTAAAGACTGATGATCGCATCCCATGGATCATGGATAAGGAGTTATCAAGTCTTAAACATAGGTATGAATATTATGAGTAATATTTATACTGGATTGACCCGCTATGAGAATACTATATAGAATATTATGCAAAGTGTCATAAGTTATTCTCATGGTGATAGTGGTGTATACCACCCTTCGACCTGAAACAACTATGGACGTCGAGTGCCTTATTGCTAATCAAACGTTGTCCGTAACTGGATGATCATAAAGACAGTTGATGGGTACTCCACAAAGCATGCTGAGGGACATGAGTGACCTAGATGGATTTTCCCATCCTGCGTAACAGGATAAATGTCTAAGGGCCCAATATTGAACTGGACAAGGATGACACGGTCTATGCCTTGTGTTCAATATAGACATAATGGCAAAAGGGTAATTGTATATATAAGTATTATCACAAAAGGATTTGTCATATCACATGACATTTTTGTGTCTTAGGTAGCAGCGATGTGTTGCTAGATACCACTCACTGTTTATCATGTTAAATATGTGATTTAATATAATTACCAATGTCGCAAAAACCTACAGGGTCACACACAAAAAGGACGGATTGATGGGAGATAGAGTAAATAAGGAACACCGTAAGGTGCTATGCACTTAAGTGAATTATAGAACATCGTAAAGTACGGTGCACTTAAGTAGAATACGAAATATGGTAAGATACCACGCACTTAAGTAATTTTGGTATATCATAAGTGTCATACGGTGAACTGGACTTTATTGGATTTTTAATCGCAATGTCGCGGTTAGCAAGAGTCGCCACCGACTTTTCTTTTATCCCATAAGGAAAGGTGGAAAAGAACAGGAAAGACCTTAATTTTAAATTCTTAGGTTCGGGAGGTACTTTATACAAAGGGAAGGTATTAGCACCCTTTGTATCCATGGTTATCCATGGGCTCTTAATTGCTCAATCATTTATGTTTTCTAGTTTGAAAAAGGTGGTTGAGAAATGTGTGAAAAATGTTTTGAAAATGAGAATTTAACTTTGTAATGATTCTTGCATGAATGTATACAAAGTGGTTATCTCGTATAGTTTTTGAAAGTAGTTTAGAAAAATATAACTCGGCAATGATCCTAGTACGGATGTATGCTAAGTGATGATTTTCCAAAAGATGTTTGAAAGGTGTGAGGTGTGAAAAGTATTTTTTTGTTATGAATGAGCAATTAAGGTTATACCTGTCCGAGGTCTTTCCGGGCATTTCCTATCCTTATGAGGGTAAAACTGTCCTGACTATTGAGAAGTAAGTAGTTTTATCCTTGGGATGTAGAAGGGTCATCGTAGGGTCATTGATAGGTCATTGAAGGCAACAGTAGTGAGGATACCTTAGCATTCGAAGGGACGATCATCATTTAACCGTAGGCTACACCGAAGGGTCATCGAGGGACAAAATCGTATTTTCGAAGGCAACATCCGAGGGACTATGATGATTTAACCGAAGGGTCTTTGCTAAGGATATCCCCATATTCGCGGGACATGACCGTATTACGTAATCGTGGGGTAATAAAGAGAGGTCCGATATCATTTATTTAAAGTCCGGATTTTAACAATTAATTAAATAGCCGTAATCAGTTAGGTAATTAGGTCCACAGGAAATCAATGAAATCAATACATTAAAAATCAAGCTTGGTGATTCAAGATGAATCTCCATATTAAACTTAGGTCATCCAAAAGCCATCTCCTCAAGAATGTCCACACCTAAAGCGGCATGCCTAGCCGGTTATTTCTTTGGAAGTATGCTAGCCTTTACATCATGCAACACACGGATTAGAGCATTGAGGCAAAATACAATTGGAAATTGCCCCATAAAATAAATATAACAGTCAGAAATTTAAGCCAAATAATGCAGAATCATGATTAGATGAACATAAAATGGACAACAAAGAGACAAAACAGCCACTGTCCCGTTCGCCTCTGCTTCGCCTAGCGAAGGCTCAGCGAAGGCTCGCTGCAGGCTCGCCTAGCGATGAGCTAGCGAGCGACCACGGGTTTGGAATTTGAGAACAGTATGACCTCAACCTGCGGCATGGCTTATGGCATCCAACACATAATTACATGGTTCAGCATTCACAATATTCAGGCACACTTAAATTCACATGCAAAACTTCAAATATGTTTATGAATTCAATTATAATATCATCCACAAGTTAAGAACATGAAGCGGTACCACATGCCAAATGAGAACACAAAGCGATATCACATGCAGATTAAGAACCTAAAGAGGTACCACATGCAAAATAAGAACATAAAGTGATAATCACATGCAGATTAAGAACCTAAAGCGGTACCACATGCAAAATAAGAACATAAAGCGATATCACATGCAAATTAAGAAAATAAAGCGATAATAGTGATGCAAACCTGTTTGCAATCGAATTGCAACCTTGAATTGGCGAGCCGGATTGAGTTGGGCGGCGGTAGCTTCGGAGCGGGTGAGCGGCCTTCAGGGTTTCCGTCTTCCGAATTCTCTGGATCAGCAGGGTTTCAGTGTTTCTCCCTCTGGGTCTGTGTGTGTGTTCGTCCGTCCGTCTGTCCTTTTTCGTGGCAGAGGAGCTGGTATTTATAGTGGTAGTGGTGGTGACCTAATGGGCTTAAAATGAGGTCCAAAACTTCAAATTTTCGCAAGCTTCGCTAGGCGAAGGGATTGCTCGCCTAGCGAGCAAGCTAGGTCTGGGCTTTTTCTGGACCTGGTGCTTCGCTGGGCGAGTGGCATGCTGAGATATTCGCTAGGCGAAGGAATTGCTCGCCTAGCGAGCAAGCTATTTTGGGCCACTTTGGATTAGGCCTGTTGTGAGTTGGGCTTTTGTCCATTTGATATCAGTGCCTTGCAGATCAAGTCAGAGGATCTTGGAAAATGCTTTGTAATATCAACGGGCAAATTTTGGGGTATGACAGCTGCCCCTGTTCAATATTCTTGAACCGAGAGAGTAGAATGGTATGTGCCGTTCGTGATCTGGAGGTGAAAGATTATTGAACACTAGAATGCCCCTAAAATTTGCGATTGTCAATCAGGAGCTAGTCTTGAGGGAGATGGGCTTAGAGATGCCATCCAGGAAGTTTGATGACGAGCTTCCGATGGTGTCGTACGTTAGACGATGTCTGAAGCCATGGATGTCATGCCGGGTCATACGCTACGCCGTATAGCGAATCATCCATCATGCTGTTGACTTCGTTGGGGAGTCAGAGTATGCTATACACTGCTGGGGATGAGGGATCAGAATGGATCGTATATTAGACCGTGTCTGAATACCAGAGTGAGTTATTCATTAGGCGGATGACTTTGCTGGGGATGAAAGATCAGAATGGATCGTACGCTAGATCGTATCTGAGTTGAAGATCCAAATGGGCCTTATGATAGACTGTATTGGATGAGCCGTCCATTAGGCTGAATCTGATGATAAAAGGGGGTAGTCGTACACTAGACTACACTTCAGAAATGTACCGTACACTAGGTAGCATCTGAGAAGATGAAGGTTTAACTTGGTCGTACATTAAACCATATCTGAGCAGAATGAGCCGTCCATTAGGCTGAATCTGCTGAAAAGGGAGTAGTCGTACACTAGACTACCATTCAGAAATGTACCTGTCCGAAGGTAGCATCTGAGTAAGGGAGTAGTCGTATACCGGACTACCATTCAGGAATGTACCTGTCCGAAGGTAGCACCTGAGCCAGGGAGTAGCCGTATACCAGACTACCATTCAGGAATGTACCTGTCCGAAGGTAGCACCTGAGCAAGGGAGTAGCCGTATACCAGACCACCATTCAGGAATGTACCTGTCCGAAGGTAGCACCTGAGCAAGGGAGTAGCCGTATACCAGACCACCATTCAGGAATGTACCTGTCCGAAGGTAGCACCTGAGCAAGGGAGTAGCCGTATACCAGACTACCATTCAGGAATGTACCTGTCCGAAGGTAGCACCTGAGCAAGGGAGTAGCCGTATACCAGACTACCATTCAGGAATGTACCTGTCCGAAGGTAGCACCTGAGCAAGGGAGTAGCCGTATACCAGACTACCATTCAGGAATGTACCTGTCCGAAGGTAGCACCTGAGCAAGGGAGTAGCCGTATACCAGACTACCATTCAGGAATGTACCTGTCCGAAGGTAGCACCTGAGCAAGGGGAGTAGCCGTATACCAGACTACCATTCAGGAATGTACCTGTCCGAAGGTAGCACCTGAGCAAGGGAGTAGCCGTATACCAGACCACCATTCAGGAATGTACCTGTCCGAAGGTAGCACCTGAGCAAGGGAGTAGCCGTATACCAGACTACCATTCAGGAATGTACCTGTCCGAAGGTAGCACCTGAGCAAGGGAGTAGCCGTATACCGGACTACCATTCAGGAATGTACCTGTCCGAAGGTAGCACCTGAGCAAGGGAGTAGCCGTATACCAGACTACCATTCAGGAATGTACCTGTCCGAAGGTAGCACCTGAGCAAGGGAGTAGCCGTATACCAGACCACCATTCAGGAATGTACCTGTCCGAAGGTAGCACCTGAGCAAGGGAGTAGCCGTATACCAGACTACCATTCAGGAATGTACCTGTCCGAAGGTAGCACCTGAGCAAGGGAGTAGCCGTATACCAGACTACCATTCAGGAATGTACCTGTCCGAAGGTAGCACCTGAGCAAGGGAGTAGCTGTATACCAGACTACCATTCAGGAATGTACCTGTCCGAAGGTAGCACCTGAGCAAGGGAGTAGGGTCTAACTTGGTCGTACATTAGACTGTATTTGAGCAGCATCTGGTCTAACTTGGTCGTACATTAGACTGTATTCGAGTTGAATCCGAGGACTTGACGGTCTAACTTGGTCGTACATTAGACTGTCACTGAGCAGAATCTGGTCTAACTTGATCGTACATTAGACTGTATCTGGGCAGAATCCGAGGACTTGACGGTCTAACTTGGTCGCACATTAGACTGTCACTGAGCAGAATCTGGTCTAACTTGGTCGTACATTAGACTATATCTGGGCAGAATCCGAGGACTTGACGGTCTAACTTGGTCGCACATTAGACTGTCTTTGCAGAATCTGACTTGAAGGTCTAACTTGGTCGTACATTAGACTATCTTTGCAGAATCTGACTTGAAGGTCTAACTTGGTCGTACATTAGACTGTCTTTGAGTGGTATTTGAAGATTTGAAGGTCTAACTTGGTCGTACATTAGACTGTCTTTGAGTGGTATTTGAAGATTTGAAGGTCTAACTTGGTCGTACATTAGACTGTCTTTCAGTGGTATTTGAAGATTTGAAGGTCTAACTTGGTCGTACATTAGACTGTGTTGGGATAGTTGAAGATCAGAATGGATCGTCCGTTAGATCGTATCTGAGTGGAAGGAGTCATATGTTGGGCTGAATCAGAAAGAACCGTACGGTAGGCTATATCTGCTAGTATTTGTATATGTTGTATTTGCAATGAATATTTGGGATGGGCTTATAGATGCCATCGTTAGGAGGATGTCAGAATGGATGTTGACATGGAGCAGATCTGAAAGATGTATCTGAAGAAGAAAGTAGTCGTACGCTAGACTACACCTCGGAATATACCGTATGCTAGGCAGTGTCTGAGGGTTATAGTTGAATTTTGAATGTAATTGATGAGGATGTCCGTCTGAATGGACCTTTGTGTTGGTTGTATCAAGAGGATAATTAACCTGAAAAATAAAGTTAGCTTCATGCCATGTCATGATGCATGAGATGCAAATGTTGTATGCATGCATGTGCTGTGAAGTGATGTAATGAGTGAATTATGCGTCTGGAATGAATGCGAGCTTTGTATGCATGTATATGTTATGAAATGATGTAATGTATATGATGCGGAATGAAAATTGTATGTAGGTATGTGATGTGAAATGATGTAATGAATGCACTATGCGTCTGAAACGTTCTTCCAGGGGACTCTACTGGGGGAATAAATCTCGGTCTTCTGGTCGGTGATATTTGTATTGATGACCCTTTCTTAGCTGGGGGATACTTGATTTCGGTCTGACGATGGAACCACTCAACAGAGCCTGGCTGGGGATGGAAGAGATGACATGTCTGTCTGGTGGTGCCGACCTCTTCTAGGGAATAATTGGCGTTGCCGGGGAATCGAATTAGCAACAGATTCATTGGAAAGCGTGGTTAGACCTTCTCCTTGGTCCTGAAGTCTTGTAGTAATCGCTATTTCTATTTTAGGCATGTATTTTTGATAAACATTAATCATATTCAAATGCATATATCAATTCAAATTAAATCAATGGACGTTTACGCAATCAAAACGGAAAAAGTAAAAACAAAAGCATCTTTTTTGGAGATAAAATTGTATTGATTTTGAAAGAGGGCCTATAAACAGGCAATTTGTGTACAAGGAGACAGAAATCCTAGTAAGAGGAAATTGTCAAGAACACAAAGAGAAAGCTATGCAGAGAAAGTCCTATTGATTTTAATTCCACTACTGTCATCATGTCTTCGAGCATCTCATCTCCTGCTGGCGGATAGAAGTGATTGGCTTGTTCAGTCCCTTGAACTTGGTTGAAGCTGACAGAGAACGGGACATAGTCCTACGCTTTAATCCCTAATTTTTGCCTGGACCGCCTTTTCAGGTTTTCAGTCCACCGGGATACCCTTTTTTGCCCAAGCCGCCTTTTCAGGTTTTCGACTTGCCGGGTGTACATTTTTATATGTTTATCCCTAATTTTTGCCCGAACCCTTTTGGTTCGCCGGGATGCCCTTACTTTTGCCTAGGTACGTCGACCTAGCGGGTCTCTGTTATGCGTAGTATTTTTTAACTATGTCCGCGTTCACAGGATGCGGGAAGTCTTTGCCATCCATTGTAGCAAGTATCATGGCTCCACCAGAGAATACCTTCTTAACCACAAACGGCCCTTCGTATGTGGGAGTCCATTTGCCTCTGGGATCACCTTGTGGTGGAGTGATACGCTTGATCACCAAGTCGCCAAGTTGGTACACCTGTCTCTTAACTCTTTTGTTAAATGCCTGGGTCATGCTTTTCTGATATATCTGCCCATGACAAACAGCCGCAAGTCTCTTCTCATCAATCAGATTTATCTGATCGAGTCGAGTCTGAATCCATTCATCTTCATCTACGCCCGCCTCTTTCATGATTCTTAGAGAGGGGATCTGAACTTCCACTGGTAAAACGGCTTCCATTCCATAGACTAAAGAGAAAGGGGTTGCCCCTGTCGAAGTGCGGTAACCATGAAGAGCAAATGGTAACATCTCATGCCAGTCTTTGTACGTTACCGTTATTTTTTGTATGATCTTCTTGATATTCTTATTAGTAGTCTCCACGGCGCCGTTCGTCTTTGGCCGGTACGGAGAAGAGTCATGGTGCTTTATTTTGAACTGCGTGTAGAGTTCAATTTAGTACAATTATCAGTGATAACTCTCTCAGGGGACAGCAGCTTTCTCAGATGCATATTTGATAGAATCCCTCTTAGAAATCAATAAAGTGGTATGATTCAACATATACTGTCTTAGTCGGCGAGCAGCCTAGGCCAAAGCGTAGCAAGCTTTCTCAGGCTGTGAGTATCTTGTTTCACAGTCGGTACCTTTTGCTAAGGCAGTATATGACATGCTCTTTTCGACCAGACCCGTCATGTTGCCCCAGCACACCTTATTGAATTTTCTAATACGGCCAAATACGTGATTAGAGGTCTTCCTTCAACTGGCAGCATTAGAATTGGAGGTTCTTGGAGATATTTCTTGATTTGGTCATTCATCATTCCATACCATCTCTTGATTTTTCTTTTTTCTTGTAACTTGAAGATGGGTTTGCAAGTTGCAGTCAAGTGCGGGATGAATCGGACAATGTAATTCGAGTGCCCCCAAGAAACCTCTGACTTCTTTCTGGTCTGTTTCAGTACCCATTGCAATTTCCATTGACTCCTCCTGCGGCTGTATGGTCTTTTCCTCTTGTAGTACCAGTCTGGCGAGTTCTCCAGGGACTTCACAATCCTCCTCACTTCCATCCTCGGCTTGGTAGATCGGATTTTCAAAGTCATAATGAACAGTAGCAGAACTATTATCAACAGGATCCAGAGTGGATGTGGATCGGAAAATTGTTACGTGCGCGTGTGCAAGAAAACATAGCTTGTTTTGAAAACATGACAGGAAAGACAAAGAGCGCAATATTTGAATGCTAAAAGTCCATTGATCTATTGAATATGAATATGCTTATGAAAATGACAACACCCTTGAAAAATTAGCTATTGTGCCCCGGGCATAGACACAATGCCTTAAAATGCTAAAACAACAATAACAATTACTCCTGACTAAAGGAAATCGGGATAGTGTCTTCAGCCTTCCAACTATCGAGTCTGTCACCAATTGTTGGGGAAATCCAGCTATCCAAGTCACAATCGTTATCAGTATCTTCCACAGCATTGACAGTCTCATCTTGATTAGGCAGAGGGGCAGTGATGACATTAGGAGTCTCAGGCGGATCAAATTCAGATTCTCCGGCGTCGATCATATCCTGAATTTTGTTCTTCAACGACCAACAATTGTTTGTATCATGCCCGGGGCTATCGGAGTGATATGCACACCTGGCATTGGGATTATAACGAGGAGAAGTAGTGTTGGGTTTTGCAGGAGGATCTCTGAGGGTAATTAAATTTGCTTTTAGCATACCCTGCAGTGCCTGTGCTAAAGTCATATTGATCTTCGTAAACTGCCTTCTTCCCGGGTTAGTGTGCCTCACAGATTTCTTGTCTTTTTTCTTCTCGAGCAAAAGAGCCTTCAGTTCCTTCTGCCCCCTGGATAAGTTCAAGATTATCTTCTGGAGTTGAGCATTCTGAGCCTGGAGGTCTTTGACAATTTGTTCGAGGTCCATTTTTCTATTTGTAGGAAAACCGTGAGAACATTGATCCCTTTAGAATACCTGTTATGCAATGTTATATCATGCTATGCAATGTATGAAATGTTTTCAAGGCCTTTTGGAATTTAACTTTGCATAACTACCAAAAAAGGAAACTCTTTTTTTTTTTTTTTTTTTTTTTTTTTTTTTTTACGAACTAGAGAAAAGTTAAATCCCTAAGTCCTCGAAATGGTTAGTACAATGCCATGATGTTATGATGATGTTATGTATGTTATGATGTTATGTATGTTATGTAAATAACAAGCACAAGCAATTCACACAACCATCATTCCTAGGTTTTAAAGCTTGCATGAGTTCCATAGGTAAGTACCCTCCCCACTGAAGTTTGGTTGGTTCAACCTGTCCTAGAATAGTAACCGGGTTCTAGAAGGATCTCCAATCATTGACCTTTCTTTAAGTCCACTTCAGTGCAACACCAAGTGGTTGACCAAAGCTTCCCTAAAGTCCAATCTCAAAGAGTGTAGTATCGAGTCTCAACCAACCCCAGTCGGAACCGAAGTCAGTTATCTCACTACTTTCTAATGGCCAGGATGAGTCAATTAGGGTTCTAAAGGTCTGGTTAATGCTTTAATGACACCACGCGGAAGCCAAATTTTTCCTCAAGTAACATGAGGAACATCAGGACAACCAAAGTGTCACATTAACCGTAGCCATCATTTTAACCATTCCAGTATACGCCGGATAGTCACGATGATCTATTGCTACTTACCTAAGGTACACTAGATCCGGGTGTAGGATCTTTCACTCAAGAATACCCAAGCAATCCCTTAAAAGTAAATCAGACAATGTGAATATGTGATCTTGTTATTAAGGTAACCTCTCTTTTTAAAGTCATCCCCAGCAGAGTCGCCAGTTCTGTCATACGGTGAACTGGACTTTATTGGATTTTTAATCGCAATGTCGCGGTTAGCAAGAGTCGCCACCGACTTTTCTTTTATCCCATAAGGAAAGGTGGAAAAGAACAGGAAAGACCTTAATTTTAAATTCTTAGGTTCGGGAGGTACTTTATACAAAGGGAAGGTATTAGCACCCTTTGTATCCATGGTTATCCATGGGCTCTTAATTGCTCAATCATTTATGTTTTCTAGTTTGAAAAAGGTGGTTGAGAAATGTGTGAAAAATGTTTTGAAAATGAGAATTTAACTTTGTAATGATTCTTGCATGAATGTATACAAAGTGGTTATCTCGTATAGTTTTTGAAAGTAGTTTAGAAAAATATAACTCGGCAATGATCCTAGTACGGATGTATGCTAAGTGATGATTTTCCAAAAGATGTTTGAAAGGTGTGAGG
This sequence comes from Lathyrus oleraceus, assembly GCF_024323335.1. Classification (NCBI taxonomy): domain Eukaryota; kingdom Viridiplantae; phylum Streptophyta; class Magnoliopsida; order Fabales; family Fabaceae; genus Lathyrus; species Lathyrus oleraceus. Next base: position 638,735,981 of record NC_066583.1, read on the forward strand.
TGTGAAAAGTATTTTTTTGTTATGAATGAGCAATTAAGGTTATACCTGTCCGAGGTCTTTCCGGGCATTTCCTATCCTTATGAGGGTAAAACTGTCCTGACTATTGAGAAGTAAGTAGTTTTATCCTTGGGATGTAGAAGGGTCATCGTAGGGTCATTGATAGGTCATTGAAGGCAACAGTAGTGAGGATACCTTAGCATTCGAAGGGACGATCATCATTTAACCGTAGGCTACACCGAAGGGTCATCGAGGGACAAAATCGTATTTTCGAAGGCAACATCCGAGGGACTATGATGATTTAACCGAAGGGTCTTTGCTAAGGATATCCCCATATTCGCGGGACATGACCGTATTACGTAATCGTGGGGTAATAAAGAGAGGTCCGATATCATTTATTTAAAGTCCGGATTTTAACAATTAATTAAATAGCCGTAATCAGTTAGGTAATTAGGTCCACAGGAAATCAATGAAATCAATACATTAAAAATCAAGCTTGGTGATTCAAGATGAATCTCCATATTAAACTTAGGTCATCCAAAAGCCATCTCCTCAAGAATGTCCACACCTAAAGCGGCATGCCTAGCCGGTTATTTCTTTGGAAGTATGCTAGCCTTTACATCATGCAACACACGGATTAGAGCATTGAGGCAAAATACAATTGGAAATTGCCCCATAAAATAAATATAACAGTCAGAAATTTAAGCCAAATAATGCAGAATCATGATTAGATGAACATAAAATGGACAACAAAGAGACAAAACAGCCACTGTCCCGTTCGCCTCTGCTTCGCCTAGCGAAGGCTCAGCGAAGGCTCGCTGCAGGCTCGCCTAGCGATGAGCTAGCGAGCGACCACGGGTTTGGAATTTGAGAACAGTATGACCTCAACCTGCGGCATGGCTTATGGCATCCAACACATAATTACATGGTTCAGCATTCACAATATTCAGGCACACTTAAATTCACATGCAAAACTTCAAATATGTTTATGAATTCAATTATAATATCATCCACAAGTTAAGAACATGAAGCGGTACCACATGCCAAATGAGAACACAAAGCGATATCACATGCAGATTAAGAACCTAAAGAGGTACCACATGCAAAATAAGAACATAAAGTGATAATCACATGCAGATTAAGAACCTAAAGCGGTACCACATGCAAAATAAGAACATAAAGCGATATCACATGCAAATTAAGAAAATAAAGCGATAATAGTGATGCAAACCTGTTTGCAATCGAATTGCAACCTTGAATTGGCGAGCCGGATTGAGTTGGGCGGCGGTAGCTTCGGAGCGGGTGAGCGGCCTTCAGGGTTTCCGTCTTCCGAATTCTCTGGATCAGCAGGGTTTCAGTGTTTCTCCCTCTGGGTCTGTGTGTGTGTTCGTCCGTCCGTCTGTCCTTTTTCGTGGCAGAGGAGCTGGTATTTATAGTGGTAGTGGTGGTGACCTAATGGGCTTAAAATGAGGTCCAAAACTTCAAATTTTCGCAAGCTTCGCTAGGCGAAGGGATTGCTCGCCTAGCGAGCAAGCTAGGTCTGGGCTTTTTCTGGACCTGGTGCTTCGCTGGGCGAGTGGCATGCTGAGATATTCGCTAGGCGAAGGAATTGCTCGCCTAGCGAGCAAGCTATTTTGGGCCACTTTGGATTAGGCCTGTTGTGAGCTGGGCTTTTGTCCATTTGATATCAGTGCCTTGCAGATCAAGTCAGAGGGTCTTGGAAAATGCTTTGTAATATCAACGGGCAAATTTTGGGGTATGACAATAAGATATGGGTCACATACACTTAAGTGGGCTTTTTAGCTTGCAGCCCACGCAAGTGGTTTTATAAATAGAACCCTTATGTAGAAGCATTGGAACAGATGAAAATTTCGTTTCTCTCTCTCTCTCTCACTCAAAGCCTTGATTCGTATCAGCTAGCACTAAGATTGAAGGAATCCGTTAGTGTGGACTGAGTAGAGGAGTTGTCACCATTCAACGTTCATGATCACTTCTTAGATCTGCATCAAAGGTTTCAATCGCCACAAGAGGTAATGATTTCTATCATTGATCATGCTCATTCGTAAGGATCACTAAAGGAGAAAATTTTAAATTACATTGCGTTTTGGATCGCTATTCTCCTTCAGTAAGTTCCCAAGTATTATTCTTCGTGATTGACTTGATTTTTTCTTCCATGGTGTCTTTCCACTTTACATTTTCAACTGCTTCTTGATAGCTTAGAGACTCACAATCACCCAAAAGACCAAAGAGGTTAATGTAGTTTCTATTTTCGATTACCTCATAAAGCTCTTCAATACTCCTTTGTCATGGTGTTCTCTCACTTGAGCTTGTTTCATCCAACCTTGGTATCAGTGAGGTTGATGGTGTAATATGTTCCTTTATCATTGGTTGTTCCATTTCGTCTTCTCCTTCAAAGTAAGGAAGAAAATCGTACATGTCTTCTTGAACACTCAAATCCCAATAATCTTCTTCTTCGAACTCCACGTCACGACTTATGAAGGTCTTTACAATATTTAGATTATTGAGCATGTACCCTTTGGAGCTTGAGTCGTAACCCACGAATAGATACTTCTCACTTTTATCATTGAGCTTTATTCTCCTTTCATCTGAAACGTGGGTATATGCAATGCTTCAAAACACTTTGAGGTGAGAGATCCCAAGCTTCCTTCCATTCCATGCTTCTTGTGGTGTCTTCTCATGCATGCTTCTTGTTGGGGAACAATTTGTCAGGTAAATCACACATGCCACTGCTTCGGCCCAAAACTCTTTCAGCATCTTCTTGCTCTTAAGCATGCTTCGCACCATGTTAAGTATGGTCCGGTTCTTTCTCTCTGCTACTCCATTTTGTTGAGGTGATTTTGGCACTGTTAGTGGGCGGTGGATTCTATGGTCTTCACAATATTTGTGGAACTCATTTGAAATGAATTCTCCTCCTTGGTCAGATCTCATGGCCTTAATGGAAAGACCACTTTCTTTCTCCATAGGGGCTTTGAACTTCTTAAAGTTTTCAGACACTTATGACTTCTCCTTCAAGAAATAAACCCATATTTTTCTAGAATAATCATCAATAAAGAGAAGAAAGTATTTACTCTTACCAAAAGAGTTTGGATTGATTGGTCCACAAACATCGGTGTGTATGAGCTCTAGTGGTTTTGTCGATCTTGACATTGATTCCTTTGGAAAGCTTTTTCGGAATTGCTTCCTAACTAGACATCCTTCACATAGTTGGTCTGGGTGGTTTATACTAGGCAAGCCTCTCACCATCTCCTTCTTTAGTAAACATTTTAGATTGTCGAAGTTGAGATGTCTGAATCGTAGATGCCATAGCCACGAAGAGTCGGTATAGCAAGTCTTGAGACACTTTTAAATATCATTTTGAATGTTCAAGAGGAACATTCTATTCTTTGACATAGGCACCTTAGCAATCAAGTTATGTCTACAATCTCTTAAGAAAAGACTATGTTCTTTCAAGTGGATGTCATAGCCTTTCTCTAATAATTGTCCCAAGTTCAAAATATTATTCTTCATGTTAGGAACATAATAGACATTGGATATGAATTGATGACTCCCATTCTTTAAGCGTATAAGAATTTTACCTTTGCCTTTGACCGATATCTTTGAGTCATCTCCAAATGAGACATTGTCAGTTGTCGCTTCATTGATCTCTACGAACATGCTTCAATCGCCGCACATGTGATTGCTTGCACCGGTGTCGAGGTACCATTTGTTACTTTTCTCTTCAACTTGGTTTTGGAATGCAAGCAACAAAGTTTCTTCTTATCCATATTTTCCTTCTACAAAGTTAGCTTTCTCCACAACCTTCTTCGAGAATCTACACTCAGATGCATAGTAACCTATCTTGTTGCAGTTGAAGCACTTGATTTGTGATTTGTCACACCTCGACCATGAATTTCCCCTTCCACGACCTCTTGTTGCTTGTGGATTCCAACTTATTTCTCCATTGTTAAAGTAGTTATTGTAACCGCCTATTCCTTCTCCTCCATGTCCCTGTCCACGCCCATGATCTTGGCCACGACCTCGTCCTCTTTAGCTCTTGTAATTCGCATAATTTGTTTCCTTTATGTTGATTTGTAGTAGTTGCTCCATAGCCTCCTTTTGTTTAATTTTTCTCTTTTGTTTTTCTTGGTATGCTTGTAAGGAACCCATGAGTTGCTCAATAGTCATGGTCTTTAAATCCCTGTTTTCTTCAATGTTGGTAACAATGAAGTCAAAACTTGGATTTAAAGTGCGAAGTATTTTCTCCATGACTTACACCTCATCAACATCTTAGCCATTTCTTTTAAGTTTATTGACTACGGCCAATACTCGAGAAAAATAATTAGAAATTGACTCGGACTCTTCCATAAATAAACGTTCAAAATCACCTCTAAGAGTTTGAAGACGAATCTTTTTCACCTGTTCCACTCATTTGTTGCAAGTTTGAAGCTTGTCCCATGCTTCTTTGGTCGTTGTTGTGTTGGAGATCTTCTCAAATGTATATTCATCCACTAATTGATAAATGAGGAAGAGAGCTTTCTTGTCTCTCTTTATTGACTCCTTCAATGTCTCATTTACACCTTGGCTTAGCGAGGCTTCATCTTTCTCCTTGAGGCCTTTCTCAATGATATCCCACACATCTTGAGCTCATAGTAGCGCCTTCATCTTGATACTTCAATTGTCATAGTTGTTCTTTGTGAGCATCGGAATTTGGAAAGGGAAACCTCCATTCGCCATTTTTTAGGACCTTGAAGCTCTGATGCCACTTTGTTGGAAATAAACCCTTTTTGTGTTTAGGGAAAGTGTGTGAGAATATTAGAGGCTTGAATAAAAACTTGATAGGTAGGAAAATTATTTATGGAAGAGAGAACTTTGTATTTTTACTTGATACAAAAGTGTAGGATTACATCTCTATTTATAGTACTCTAAGGAGAACTCTAGACACACAAAATCTAGAGAGTTCTCAACTCTAGACATTCAAAGAGTATTCTAGAAAATGTTACAATCCTAAGAAATATCTAGACACTCCAAATACTATAAGACTTTTCTAGAAACATTATCGAAAATAAACTAAGCCCAAAAATAAAATAAGGTTAAACTCAAGTTTAATATTTCAACATCTCCAACAAGTCAAGTGTCATGCTTACAACAACTGCAAATTGGCCTAAACAATTACGCAAATCATGAAACATGTTGTTGGAACTTCGATCTTGAGTTGTTATTTGTATTGATTCTTTGATAACTAAAAGAAGATATGATGTTGTTGTGTTAATCGTTAGACTTCATGTTAACAATCCGAACTCAGTTCTGTTTCGCAACAACAACAGACTCAGGCAGCATCATCAATATTTGCGCTAACAACGGCAAAAGCAGTGACGGCTTCAACATTGTTTGGTATTGTTTCAATTACGATATTTGGTTTGAGTTTGTTATATTATTGTTGTACGTTGATGTACATTGCAGTTGTGTTTTGACTTTGGATAAATGTTACAACTTTGAGTTCTTTTGTTATTTTAATTTCAGTGTGTATTTGGTTTTGTGATTCAATTTTGCTGAATTTTTTCTTTATATTTGAGATTAAATAATTTGAAGACCAATTGGTCAGAAGTTAGGAGCATGAAAATTCAAAACGAAGACCTTAATGAGAAATTTATGATATAACTTTAACTAATTTGACAGCATTATTTCTAAATACAAAGCTACTTAAATCTCTAAGAACTCTTATGGAGAATTCATAGCTAACAACTTTTCTTTGTTGCTTCTGCTTTTCACCATCAACAACAAAAGTATAACTTACCTTTGGAATATTTTTCAAAATTGGTTTTCAATATATATTCAATATTTCTCACATTTATTGTGTATAACTCACTTTGATTTGAAGCAAGAAGCCTCATAGTTGGATGAGTTTTGGCCAATTGAGCATGGTAATCATGGAGTTTCTTGTAGTAGAAAAGTTGGTTGAACATAGTGCCTTTAACAAGTGCATATTTGGACTTTCTTGTAGTAGAAGACAATATGATGTTGTTGTGTTAATCCCACTTGGTTTGCTAACGATGAAAACCTTGATGCTTAATGAAAGAACAATTGTTGTAGTAACGTATCATTAAACACATTGCAACATTTATGTGGTAACATTTCAAATTCTATTTTCTTTAGTATCGTGTTGCTTGTTGAGGTGTTTAGTATTTTGATTTTGTTGTGTTACCTTTATGCTCACTTTGTAATTTAATTTTTATTGTTGGTTGCACCATGTATATTAGGACCGTTTCGAATATATCATGTAAATGATATTGTAAATATGAGTTTGTGTTGCTACTGGCTATTTCATTTCATCGCATTTTAAATCGGATTTTTTAATCCGTGGATTCGACAATTTTATGTCATTTTGCTGTTAAAATTTCTATACATTAATTTGGTATTTTCACCGCGTTATGATCTTGCATATGACATTACTCGTGTTGTCATTATGCACAAACCGACTTTGAGCATATTGTGGTTAATTTGATTTGATTATTTTATATTCAATCTTGTTGCTTATTCTTTAATTAATTAATTAATTGAAGTTTTTGTTTAATTAAATAATTTTGTTAATCAATTTTAATTAACTTAATTATTTGATTACATTGATTTTTAATCAAATAATTTTGATAATTAATTTTAATTAGCTTAATTAGATGATTTAATCAAATTTCAATTAATTAATTTTGTTAATTAAATTGATCGACTTATTCCCACTATCACAATTTCAACAATCATTTGTTTCAAACCATCAATTCAATTTCATAATCACTTCGACTTCAAACCATTTTCATTATCCAAATTAAATCATTTTCACTAATGCAAGTACTTGATCCAACGTCAAGTACTTCTTCTGTGCGATTCAAATCTTTTCTCGATAAACATAACATTAAACTTCTTCTTAATCAAACACGAAAGAAGAAGGTTCTTAGAGTCTCGCATTCCTTGAATCTTAGAATGAATGATCTTGAGGCACACGTCTTGGTTTAGTTTTTCATTCACTCATTTTGTTTCTAAAATACCTAATAATAACTTGGACGAAAAGAGAGGCCGTTGGAGTCTAGCATTTTGGTAGAACCTTTGAACAATATTTTTAATGTTCATTGTCCATCAAACAATTTTATGAATATATTGAATGAAAAAAGTATCATTGGATTCTTGCATTCCGTTAATACTTTAAATATTTGATCCTGAGGCTCACGTCTCATTCTCATCAAACACTCGTGATTCTCCTAAAATCATTCAATACTTTAAAACCTAATTTCTCGTCCCCGTGCGATCAATAACTTACTTTCTCGTCCCCGGGTGATTGAAAATCTTTCGTAAAAGTACATTTGTCTAATCCCTTCTAATGTGTACGAAAAAATGCTTAAGCCTCCGCCGCAAGTAAGCAAGCCATGTTTTATCGTTATAATGCGATCTAGACACATGTTCAATTCAACACACCTTTAATCGATCAACAACTTATTTTCAAGAGGACATTTTTCTAATCCCCTATGACGCGTACAAATAAGCGCTTAAGCCTCCGTCGTGAGTAAGCAAGTCATGCTTTACCATTAGAATGCGATTTACACATGTATTCAACCCTAATAAACTTTAATCAAACTCTTTTCTCGCCCTCGTGCGATCGAAACCTTTTCACAAACGGACATTGTTTAGTCCCTTATAACGCGTATACAACAAGCGATTAAGCCTCTTATGCGCGAGCATACAACTAAGCAGTTAAGTTGCTAGAATACGATCAAATGAGATCCCTCTACCGTAAAACAAACAAATGATAAGTCTCTCATCCACGATCAAACAAGCCAATGTTTAACCGTTAGAATGTGACTTAAACATTGTCCATTAAAATCAGTTAACCAACACTCTTGGCTACCAAGAACTACGTAGCTTTGAGTTCTCCATCGCACCTGGAGATACATAGGAGAAAAACTCACAATCTTGTCAAGCACCCTAATAAAACATATTTGAGACCCTTTTTTATCATTTGAAGAAAGCAATTAACATAAGCTAGCATTCAATCGCAAATTTAACTAAAAGATTCTCATTGAGTACAATGAATGTGAGGGGTACCAATACCTTCCCCCTGCATAATCGACTCCTGAACCCTGAATTTGGTTGCGACGACCATTTTCTTTTCTTTTTTTAAGGTTTTAATGATATTTTCCTTTCCTTTATTGGAATAAATAAAGTACGGTGACGACTTTGTTTCAATCAATTTAAATTATTAATTCTCTAAAAAATATTTAAAATATTAAATTAATTAAAAACATATTAATTAATAAAATATCCTAGTCATCCTTGCCAATAATTAAAATAATTTGTTTATCCTAATTATCATTGTCACATATGTAAAAGTAGAGGGGACTAAAAAAAATCAAAGGCCATCAAAATTAAGGGACCATAATCGTTGGTTTTGTAATACAGAGTCAATTGTTTAAAATATCCAAATTAGAGGGACCAAAATGCATTTAAACAAATGTAGTATTAAATTAATTTCGTTTCCTTTTCCTTCTACTTTCATCTACCATACTTCTTAATTAAATTAGATGTATGCATCTTTCACCTAAGAAGTTAAAGTTATAACTAAAAATAAGAATCACATAGAAGAAAAAAAAAGTCAACAAAATCCAAAAATTTAAAATTTAAAATAAAATAGAGAAAAAAAATAGATTGAAAGCATTCACCATATGTAGAGGGAAAAACATAAATTTTCAATAAGATTGATATTTTATCAAACACCTAAAATGCATGACAAGATAAATGTTGCATGCGTAAAAAAATAATATATTTACAACTAATTCGAGCTTTGTTAAATTTGTAAAAAAAAAAAAAATTATAGATCTCAACTCAACATAAATTCATTCAAGATATAAATAATAATTTAGAGAATAAAAGATTTCACACACAACTTGAGCTAAAAATAATTGACAAAAAATTTCATGATGAGACACTAGAAACCCGAAGGAAAATCAGAAAAGTGTAAGTGGAACATTGTAGTTTGTTAATTTATGCTCGTTAAAGATTTTCTCTCTATGTTCATTCTTTTTGTCATCTCTATTCTCCAAGCATTTTTCTATCTATTGGCAGAGAGAGAGAGAGAGAGAGAGAGAGAGAGAGAGAGAGAGAGAGAGAGAGAGAGAGAGAGAGAGAGAGAGAGAGAGAGAGAGAGAGAGAGAGAGAGAGAGAGAGAGAGAGAGAGAGAGAGAGAGAGAGAGAGAGAGAGAGAGAGAGAGAGAGAGAGAGAGAGAGAGAGAGAGAGAGAGAGAGAGAAGTTTTGAGAAATTAGGTGTGTGCCACTTGTCAAACAAATATATGTTTGAGAGAGTACATTAAGCATGGTGCATCCATAAAATATACCTATGTTATTTGTTGAATGAGGTGAAAATTTTGGCATAATTGTATAATATCTTTTATTTATGTTCATGTCAAATGATTCAATGATTAAACCCATTCTTTAAAATCATTTATATTAAAAGGATAATATATTATAAGATATTTTATTTTCTTGAGATAAAGTAACCATGTATAACGGTTAGTATTAACTCATAAATACTTTGAGGTATAACCACTCGAAAATGTCATTTTATTTTTAATGAAAATAAAAAATTCATGTCAAACATAAATAACATGTACCCATAGAACACTCACATAAAATATGAAAACATGTACTAATAATAATAATGAATTTGTCTATAAAAATGTATATCATATAAATATATTCGAAAATTTAGCATTTCGAATTTGCCCAATTATATGCTAAGTTTTCTTTTTCACAAATTTTTTGAAGTATTTTATTTTTACTTCAATTATTTTACTTTTTTCTTATTGTTACATTTACTTATATGCTAAAATAATTTCTCACTTTTAAATATTGTGAAATCAAGATACTCTTCTTATTCAAAATATTAATGCCTATAAGGTTTTTTTTTTCATATTAGACTCTATTATGTGTTTTTCCACAAGAAACTCTCTTATTACTATATTTCTATTTTTTATTGATAAAAAACTATTTATAATAAATAGGTTTTTCTTTAACTTTAAAATGTATAAAAACAATATCAAAATTAAATTTTAGTTAAATTTAAATAATATAACTTTTTAAACATTAAAATAAACAAATTAAAATTGGAACCATTCCGGTCTTTATACACTAACAAAAATAATTTCACCACTAAGTTGTTTAATCTCAATAAAAATTTCAATTTTTTTAATAAATAAACTCATTAAAAAAACTAGAAAAAACATATTACATGACTGTTAACCATGATTTCCCTGTTGGGAACAATATAAAATGTTTTCAAAATGGTATAAAATACATTGTTAAATAAATAAAGAAAATCAATAAAAAAAATCAACAAATTTTATACATAATTTTAGCCTGAAAAAATTAAAAATAAGTAAAAACTTTTTTAACAAAAATAAGATAATAAAATAAATTTTTACATAAAAAATAAATAAAACCAATAAAAAAACTGTGAATTTGATTTTACTAAAGCTTTTATAAGATTTATAATTAAATAGGTCTAATAAAAAATAGATGGGTTTTATTGGGTTAAAAGAACTATATTTTTTTTTCTTAAAGAGAATCAGAAAAAAAAAAATTAATAGTTAGTGGAAGCTAATAAATAAAAAAAATTAGAATTTAAAATAAATAATTAAATAAATATAAAAAATAATATTAACTATAATTTAAACTTCAAAATTTTCTTAATTAATTCAATGACTTTTATTTATAAGATGTACAATAAATCCCTTGCAAGCATTCAAACATATTTAAGATATTTACAGTTGATTGAAAAATAATATAAAACTCCTTACATTCAGATTATATATCAATTAAAATATTTAGAATTTTAAAATATAATTAATTTAAAATATATTTTACCACCGTAAATTATCATAAATATATGTTTTTTTAGTTCTTTGTAAATGTACAATCAAATAAACTTCTATATCTCATTTGTTATACAATAAAGGAAAACATATTGTCATTTTAAAGAGAGTGGGAGAGAAGAGGTAAAAATCATATACACTTTAAAGTAGAAAAATAAATTTTTATTTACATAGTAATAAATTTTTTATAAAAACTAATTTTTAATTGTATTAAATAAAATATTATTAGTTATTACACATATTCAAACCAAATCATATAATTTAAATATTCATGAAATATTTTATATTGATTTATTATAATTTTTGTTCCCTTGTATATATTTTTTGAATGAATTTTCTTTTGAAGTATTAAATAAAAATAGTGGCTTGTATATTGTACAAAAAAATTATAATAGTCAAAAATAAAATATTTAATTTTATCAAAATTAAATTAAAATTAGGTTATATATCAGTGGCATATATATCAACTTCTTTGTATACGAGAACTTACATGCAAATCCGATTAATTTTTGTTTGTAAATTAAATCCATTGGTAATATAAAACAAGTTCATCGCAAGGGAATTTAAATAAATATTAAAATTTTATCAAGTCAATATACACAAAAACATCGTTGTCAATATCCACAAAAACATCGTTATAAGAGGGGTTTCATAAACTAAATTTAGTTCATACTTTCTATAGTTTAAATAAATAGTCCGAATATTAGAAAGTAAATGAGAAAATCTGAACAAACCAATCGATAAGCATCTCACACATTTCTGGTTTATAAGTCTTTGTACTGTTACCATGTAGTTAGGATTAGGCATTCTTGATAGCTGAAAAATAAAATGTTTGACAAAAATATTTAATAGAAAAGAAAAAATCAAAGAGAAACGGTTGTAAAAGTGTTAAGTATTAAAGCTATTATAGTTCAATATATATTTTTTATCAATTGTTGCACATTTTATAAATACTGAGTATGTACTTGCACTACCAAAAATACTATAAATAATGGAGATTTAATTAGGGAGTTTTTTGAAAATGACCTCAATTTAATTATTAATCGAGATTTTTAATTTGTATCCATTTTTAAAAAAATTGTTGATAAAGAGGGCAAAAGCCCGAGAAAAAGAGAGACTACAACAAAGCAAGACACGGAACTAGGGTTCCTTACACGTCTATAAACACAAACGGACTAATAAGACTTGGGTATTCTTCTCCAAAAACAAGATCATCTTCACTTTCAGCACCTGCTTTAGCCAGAGCATCCCCGCAAACATTTGCTTTCCTGTAGGTGTTCTCCATGCCCAGAACAAAGATATAGGGAGAGATCGGATCCCCTTTTACTTTCTAAAGTAATCACTTCTTGCTCCATTCCACTTCACATTCGTTTCAACGCTCGTAACAACATGCATAACTATGTTGATTATGTTGTCTGGAAGTTAGATTTCCCTTAGAACTCTCCAAATGAATTCCTAACTTATCTTGTCATACTCTTTAGACAAGTCCACTTTAACCGCAAAAAATCCTCTTCGACCTTCATGGTATGCATTTTATGCATGACTTCCTTAGCAATGATGATATTCTCATGGATGTTACGTCCCGAAATAAATCCTGTTTGGAAAGGGGGAATGAGCTTAAGAATATAAGCTTTAAGACGATTCACAATCACTTTGTTGACCACTTTGTATATAGCATTGTATAATGATATTGGGAGAAACTAAAATAGCATTTGAGGTTGATCAACTTTAGGTATCAGGAAAATACCAGTTTGATTGATGTGCATGAAATCACTAGGATTCCTCCAGATTCTCTTCACTATATCACACACCTTCTCTCCTACCGTACTCCACGATTTTTGGTAAAATCCTGCAGGAAACCCATCCAGGCCTAGAGCATTCCAAGGATTCATGGAGAAAATAGCTTCTCGAACTTCAATGCCTTCCACCTGCCTGCTAATTCTTTGAAGTTCCATGGCTTCAAGCATAGGATATTTTATGTTCGTTTCTTCAAAAGCTTACCGTTTGTTTTGAATTTGGAACATATTCTTATAATACTCATTAACCAACAATCTGAGATCATTAGACTATGATATTGATTATGGTTGGATCACACCTTGTCTCTATAATAACTCACACTGCTAGATTATGGTTTAACACATATTGATTACAATAGCGAAAGAAAGCTTTGTTGGCTGCTTCTCTACAGTTCTAGACTATGATATTGTTTTGTACTAACATCATCAAGTTATGTTTGTAGCAATAACTTATCACTCCTAACAAACACATTAGATCCCTGGTGTAACCGGGACCTCTTCCACCTCAATTTCCACCTCATTTCTCCAGGGACGATTGTTACGTTTCTCCTTATATTTAGATAGTACAATGGTTGGACAATCATACTCTTTCGCTTTGTCCTCTTCAATTGTAACTCATATTATATCTTTTGATGTTTCTGTTTCCTCCTTATCATTTTCATTCTCATCTTCCAACTGGATCTCGTTACTCTTCCCCACGTGGTTTATATCTAGTTTCAAATCAAAGGTAAAAAATATTTGAATATAAAGATCTAATACTCGTCCCTCCTCCTCGACTTGCAAAATCCTCGGCGACACAATTCATTTTCAGATCCTTTGTATTCTTTCAACAACTAATCTCTAATTAGTCATGGCCAAACCCCATGAGCTACTCGCAAAAACCTAAGTGAATCAATTCCTAATTGATGGTGAGGAGGACTCTTCCACTCTCACTCAAATCCCAGTTGAAAAAGTAATATTTTAATTTTATTCAATTCAATTATGTTCTATTCTCTTAAATTTATTTTGCTTATGTTATTGTAACAATATTTTGATATTATGGGCTCTTGGATCTTTGTGTGTTGTAGGAATTCATATAGATAGACGTGGTGCTTCAGATTTGAGGGGTTTACTAAGGCAAAGTATAACTACTACTTACTTACTAATAAATTGATCAACTATTGTTCTATTTTATACTAGTGGGTTTAATATCCTCCCTTGATGTTGGAGGATAAGGTAAAACAAATAAACATATTGTGACATGTATGCTAATATTTTTTATTTTGGTTATTATATACCATGTTTAAAGTTATATCTTTATTGTGTGTGAATTATTTTATTAATTAAAGCATATATTATTACTTTGAGAGAGCTTTTTTTCTTCCAATGAGTGATAAAATTATATTTAACATTTTGTTTGTGTAACTTTCATTATTATTCTAAGTGTCAATGTTCTTAACTTCATTATTTGGTCTGATTTGAGTAAATGTTAGTAAATTTTCTATGCAAATGTGATAGACTTTAATATTGGAAATCCACCATAACCTATGAAAAATTTCAATCAATCTTAATGAATAAGATTATTATTATTCACATAATAATGATGAAAAGAGAAGAACAATGGAGAAAGAAAGAAAGTAAAGAACAATGAAGAAGAAGAAGAATTAAATTCTGCAGAGTTTCTCTCTGCCCATAAACTGTGGAAAACTTATTATTTATTTTGCAACTGCAAAATACTGTGAATTACAATGTTATGAATACTCTATTCACTTCTATTATAAAAATAAGAGTTACTCCCTCTATTTATAGATTTAGATTAATTTGGACCCCAATCAAAAGCCCAAAACTATAAAATCCCAAAATAGCTAACACTACTATAATAGGCCTAAGTCGAAATCCTGTGTGAAACAACATGTTTCGACACTTCGACACACTAACACAACTCAACATACTAGGTGGTTCGACACTTCCTTGTTCCTGGCGAGTAACCTGCTTCGGCACAAGGAATTACAATCCAACACACCACCTAATTCATTGTGTCTAAGCTATCTAGATTCATCATAGCTCTTAGTCTTTTGAACACTTCGACCTGCACTCCCTTCGTCATGATGTCTGCAATCTGATTCTCAGTTCTGTAGTGTTCCACATTCATCTTCCCATTTGCTACCTGGTCTCGAAGATAATGGAACCTCATTTCGATGTGCTTGTTTTGACCATGTGCTATCGGATTCTTCACCAGATTGATAGCTGACATGTTGTCGATCTTCATGGTAATTGCTCAATGACTCTTCCCTGTTATCTCTTCGACCAGATTCACCATCCACGTTGCTTGACATGCACAAAAGGAAGCAGCTAAAAAGCCAAATGTATCACATCTAGCAGTGATAAAGAGGATACTAAGGTATCTAAAAGGAACTCTCGACTATGGAATTTTATTTCCTGCAGCTGATGAAGGAAAATAATGCAAACTAGTAGGATACACCGACTCAAGTTGGTGTAGTGATGTTGTGAATCGAAAATCCATATATGGCTATGTGTTTATGCTAGGTGGTGCACCAGTTGCTTGGAGTTTGAGAAAGGAGCCAGTAGTGGTATTATCATCCATCGAAGCAGAATACATAGTTGTTTCCCTTTGTGCATGTCAAGCAACATGGATGGTGAATCTGGTCGAAGAGATGACAACAACTAGTCATTGAGCAATTACCATGAAGATCGACAGCATGTCAGCTATCAATCTGGAAAAGAATCCGATAGCACATGACCAAAGCAAGCACATCGAAATGAGGTTACATTATCTTCTAGAGCAGGTAGCAGATGAGAAGATGAGTTTGGAGCATTGCAGAACTGAGAATCAGATTGCAGACATTATGACGAAAAGAGTGCAGGTCAAAGTATTCAAAAGACTAAGAGCTATGATGAAAGTAGATAGCTTAGACACAATGAATTAGGTGGTGTGTTGAATTGTAATTCCTTATGTCGAAGCAGGTTGCTCAATGGGAGAAGGATGTATTGAGTTGTATTAGTGTATCGAAGTGTTTAAGCATGTTGTTTCATATAGGAGTTTGACTTAAGCCTATTTTTAGTAGTGTTAACTATTTTAGGCTTTTATAGTTTCAGGCTTTGTCTTAGAGAGCAAGCTAACCTAAATCTATAAATAGAGGAAGTAACCCTTATTCTTGTATGAAGAGAAGAAAGAACTCATGACATTATATTCACAAAATTTTATAGTTGCAAAGTGAATAAAGAAGTTTTCCACATGTTATGGGCAGAGAGAAAACTCTACAGAAAATATTCTTCTTCTCAAACATTTCTTTTCTTTCTTTCTCAATCATTCTTTTCTTTTCACTGTCATTGTATGGTTGATAACAATCTTGTTCATCAAGATTGATAGAAATTCTCCATAGGTTGTGGTGAATTTCCAACAATGTTGCTTACATTTATATGTTGATTCAAGTTACCTCTACCTGAGAAGAACGAGAAACATACAATGTCATCAGAGTCTTTCTCTAATTGGTTCGGCGATTCATAATTTACAACAATATATAGGTTTAGATATAATGCCAAATGCATGTACTTAACCAATTTTGCAAAACTAAAACAGGTAATATTAATAGGAATTTGTGTTTTCAATTTCATAGTAAAGTTTTATTAAACTCAATTATTGTTTGTGCATATGCTTAGGAAACTTTCTGCGTTATGGTAGCAACTACTTTGAAATTTGCTATTTCAAAATATTGATGGTTCTAATCTACTTGGTTGCACCAAGTGTCCTTAAAGGCTCGTGATCTTACTAAGTCTTTTAAATGTGGTTGTGGAGAAAATGTTGAACAGCCTATCCCTAGGTCAATAAAATTATTCAGTTATGTTGTAGTTGTGTAATTTTTTTTCTTATATTACATTGTATTTCATAAGGTACAAGGTTGGAATATGGTGCAATCATGGAAATACAAAATATCGATTTGTGTTTTGGGATGCTAATTGTGCAAAAATCATTGGGAAAACAGTTGTTGCATTGTGTACGACAATGCTAGAGGTGTGGAAATTATAAGTTAACCCTTTGTATTTTATATCATTTGTATCATTAATATATAATAACAATTATATATCTATTAAATCATCATGGTAAAGAAGACGATCAAGTGGTTTATCTGGGATGATCTTGATCTGTTATTAAAAAAAGAATGGCTTTGGGATGATCTTAATCTGTTATCAAAAAAAGAATGGCTTTGAGAGTTAAGGTTCAGCCCACTTTTAGTCAAACTTCTGTTTTTAAACTCGAAGTAGAGGAATAATTTATTAATGAAATTGAAAATGATTTCATCATTTGAGAGGTACAACAATTATTCATGTATTTTTTACCATCATTTTTATTCGTACCTTTATTTTACATATTGAAATTAATTTATTGCTACAATTGTCATAAGAATCAGTATAAATCGCAAAGTTCAAAGCATCATGGCAGTGAAGAGAAAGTTGAGTCATTAGCTGTAAGTGCAATGTTTTTGTTTTATGTTGTTACCAATATTAACATTCACCATACAAGTTTTAAAACCAAAACTTATTTTCCTTGATTCACATCAGTAATTAGTTTTTTAGTTTAAGACAACTATAGGACAATTATGACTACTCCTTGCATAACTTTTCAGTATCAGTCTAAATCTCAGTTTGTAAATATCAATGTGAGTGAGGAGAATGTCAATTTATTATTTGTAAGTTACTATTAATTTGTTCTTGTATATGCCTTATTTATAAATCTACATTATTCATAATTTTAAATCTTCATCATGGATATTTATATCTTTTTCATAGCATTCAATTTCTGGTGGGGAGAAAATGAACCTGATGTTAACAATGGTTCATCATCGACAAAATTGGTATCAGCAGTGGCTAACAATGTCGATATAGATTGTGACATAGTTGGAGCTACTCAATACTCAAGAATCAAGCCGCTGAAGAAAATAAAGATGGAGTCAAATATTCAATAAATATGAACTTGATTTTTTTCATGACAATTTTCCGCTGTTTAGCTTTATGTAGTTTAGTAATATCCATTTTCAATGATTTCATTTATCATACATGTGTTGGTGAAGTTTTTTTTTATCTTAGGGTGTCCTTTGAAATAATTAAGGACAATTTTACGAATGTTGCATAATGATCCATTTGTCTGTGTATGCATACTTTGGTTTGTTTCATTAAGAGTTGATGAAGTTATATCAGTCAATTGTGATGTGTTACGATTTATGGTGGAGTTTTGAATATTTCATGACATGAAACGTTGTTGATTCTGTTCTAATAATGAAACTTTGTATTTTTTTTTCATATCCGTCGTAATTAGTGTTATTAATAGTCAATTTAATGAGTTGACGACTTTATTTGCATTACTTAATTATCAAAGTGTCGCATCTCGAAAAATACGATTCCTCGCGATGTTCGCGGAAAGATTTACGTTCGAACAGAGTCCCCACCGAACTTTATCTATCCTAATAAAGGGATAGGAAAATATCGATAAAACCTTTGGAAAATAGAATAATGGTCGTCGCATCCATATTCGGGTTCGGGAGTGGATTACGTAAGGGGAACGTATTAGCACCCCTTACGTCCGTTGTACTCAACGGGAACCTTTTAGTTCTAATTTGCATTTCGAGTGTTAATTTATGTTTGTTTCTTATCTTTGGGTTATGAAATATTGAAAATAGAAATGGATGAGAACCTTAGAAAGGAGAAAGGGGAAGTTTTTTATTAGTGTGCTCGCGAAGATACATCAATCTCCTGCTTACGTATCCTTATGGTGTAATAAGGAAATCAGAGCATTCGTAGTTTGGGGAACTATGGTTGGTTGGTGTTTTCTTTAATGAACAAATGTTTAGATCATATCCTAAAGGCTAAATGTTGGCTTGTCTACTCTCGGCGGAGGCTTAAGCATTGGTTTGTTATGCGCATTAGAAAGGATTAAATGGTGTTCTTTTTTAAAAGAGTTTAGGTCACACGGAGGTGGCAAGTTGGATTAATATGTTGGATGTTTTGATTGGTTGAGATGTTTTTGGTTGGATGATGATCACTCAGATAGTCGGATAAGACAACCCGTATCCTAACAGTCGGGAAAGAGAGTAGAAGACTCTAGGCCACTTTCTTTTCATCATTAATTATAGAAAGGATTTGATAATAGTTAAGGTGTTTTGAACGGATGACAAATACTCGGATAATCGAGTAAGACAACTTGTATCCTAATAATCAGGAAAAGGAATAGAAGACTCTAGGCCGCTTTTTGTTTCATCTGAATATTTATGAAGATAAGGTTGTATATGGTTGACGTATTTTATAATGAACGACAAGTACTTGAATGAATGAGTAAAACAACTCATATCCAAGCATTTGAGGAGAGGAATCGAAAGCTCAAGATCATCTCCCTTTTCGTATAGTTTGTTAAGAAAATGATTTGATTAAGTTGTATGTTTGTGGAAAAATGACAATTGTTCGACTGACTGAGTAAGAGAAACTCGTATTCAAACAGATGAGGAGAGAAGTTGAAAACTCAAAGTCATCTCCCTTTTCATTTAGCTTATTATGAAAGTAATTTGATTTAATCGGGGTTTAGAAGTTTGTAGGGGAACGACAATTATTTGACTAACCAAGTAAGAGAACTTGTATTCAAATAGTCGAGGAGAAAAATTGAAGACTCAAAGTTATCTCCCTTTTGGTTTTTATAAAAGGATTTGATATATTTTATTCTTAAGTGGATTAGAAATGATGATTACTTGATTAACCGAGTAAAAGAATTCGTATTCAAATAATCGAGAAAAGGAGTTGAAAACTCAAAACCATTTCCTCTTTTATTCCTAAGTGAAATAACGTTTAATTGTGATCAGGTATTTTAATTCTTAATAAAGAAGTATGTGATTTATTTCGAAATTGGTTTGAATGATTTTAAATTGGTGGAATCGACATAACCTCGTCAAAATTATAACACACCATACTTATGTATTCAAGACTTGGTATAAATAAATAAATACAAAATAATAATGCACATACATTCCACAAAAATAAGTAATTATCTAAATTATAAGTGGTAGTAATAATAATATAATTAATTAATTAAATAATTAATAGATTATTTAGTTAAATAATATAAGTAATTAAATAGTGATGATATAAACAAACAATTAATTAGGTATTAATAATAATATTAACAATATATATATATATATATATATATATATATATATATATATATATAATATTTAAGATAGAAAGTGAAAGAAAAACAAAAAAAAGTGAGAATAAATGGGCTTGAAATGAAAAGCCCAAAACCTGGGCGCTACTGAATAAACAAGAGGGGTTTATTGGCAAAAAAAACCTTTGGGGCCAATCTGGATTGGCCAAAATAGAACCAGCAAGGCCCTTAAGGCCTGGTCAACTATTGACCTCCTATGGAGGTGTCTGGACCACTAGATTTGGGGACTTGACCCAATCAACAGATCAAGTGGAGGGGTTGAACGGGTGCACCATCATACGGTGGGGGGATCCACACAAGATCCCCTGGTTGACTCAGTAGTCAACTACATGTGGCACCCTCTAGAGAGGCCACTTGGCCTCCACGCGTCACCCCTCTTCATCATATAAAAACAAATATTGAGAGAAAGAGCATAATTTGCTCATATCGTTCTCTCTCTTCACCTAAAGACCAGAGTTGCTCTGCAACTCTCTCTTCCCTCTTCCGTCAACTCCACGGCCAAACCTACTGGAGAAGACGGTGGCGGCCGGCCAACCGTGGCGGCGCCGCCTTCTTCTCCGGCGACCGACACCCCAAAACCCAAATCTCTGAACACGAACCCTACCTATTTTTGGCCTCTGAACCCAAATCTGACCTCTCTTCTTCCAAAATCCGCTTCAATCAACCGGATTGGCGCTCCAAAAGAAAAAGGAAAACCTAAACCCTAACTCCAATAATCTCTCTCGCGGCCGACAAAACCTGGTTCGTTCTAACAACGGAACAAATCTAAACACTAGCCTACAAACGGTTGAAAACCCTAACCCTAATCCTGGAATTAGGCCTCTTATAGTTACGCTTTAAGGAAATTAACAAAGGGTTTTCAACTCGTGTGGAAAGGCGAAGATGATGGTGCAAACAGTTTAAATGGGAATGAAGATTTTACTTGGTCAAGGTTAATCGCCGACGATGCTCCCCTGCTCCGTTTGAGATAAGTCTTCCCTTCTTCCTGTTAATGCTCTTCGTCTTCCTCTATTTCTTTGTTTTGGATGTTGTTTTTTCGAATGTTAGGGTTTGATGCTTCTTAACAGAAATTATTTTTTGTGGCTTCTTCTTGGATTCTAAAACCGTGCCCGTCCTACTGTTAATCTGCTTTTGATATATATGATGAATCTTTTGTTCTTGAGATCACTTGTTAGATTATCCTTTCCAGATTTTATGGGATTGTTGTTCTATGGATTTAAAGTTGTTTGAATTAGTGTTCATTATGGCCTCTTATGCAAAATAATAACCTGAGCATTTTATTAGTTTATTTTCCAGTTTTCTTTAAGCGTTTATTTGATAAGCCCTTTTAACCTCTTAATTTATTTTTGCAGGTTTGTAAAAGATGAAGAGATGTTGATTAAAAGGAGCCTGCGCCTGCTCTAGTTAGATTTGGGGCGCTTCACTTCAACAGGGTGGTTTTGGAAATCTCTTTGAAAAGTTCGTATTCAACCTGCTGGATTTACAGCAGTTTTGGACTTTACGAAAAAAAGTAATTTGGACCTTTTTAGATAATTATTGTAAACACTTTTGGACTTGTTGTAAACTTTTGGAGTTATTTGGATAATTACGTAACTTTGAGAATTATTTGTAACATCTGTATAATTTTAATTTAAGATCTTTTTGGATAATTATGTAAATGCTTTTGGATTAATTGTGTAAGCTTTTGGATTATTTGTAATATTTTGGATTAGGAATCTAATTATGCAATTAATCATTTTTAACATTTTAAACCTTATCTCCATATTTTATTTGTGTTAATCAGTTAGAATGTTTAAACTATATCTCAAACTGAAAATGGATTGGGCCATAATGCAATTAAATTGGACTTTCAACTTGGTCACCTTTATCACATTGTTATTAACCAAAATAAAATGTGACAAAAGGTCTAAAATAAAACATGCCACAAATATTGCAATATTAACCTTAATCACAAAACCAACACATACACATACATATGGTGACTTGATCTAAACCAACACACGCCTACTTAAAAAAAGATGCAAATTTAGTTTAAGGATTTATGAATGGTTTAGAGATTTGGCATATATATTTGAGATGTGCAAATGAGCTTAATGACAAGTGATCATAAAAATAATCATGTCTCTTAATACTTACTCATAATCAAATGGACTTTGGATCAGTGATGTAAAAAGATTTGAACCACACTTTGCAATATTAATTATGGACATGTTTATGCAAATGGACCTTTTTAAAACCAAGAGTTCTCATGGATAAACCAAAATGGGCCTTGTTAACCAAAATGCACATACCATCCCATGCTTCAGTATTAGCAATAAGAGACAAATGTAACAGATGTCTTCTTAAGGATCTCAACAGATGAAAATGTCACTGAAGATTTGATGTCACCAAGGGATGAGAAACCCTAAGATAGAACTTATGCCTTAAGATAGAGTTCATGCCTTATGACATTTGGTAGTGAATGTTGGTGAAAGATTTTTTACCCGGACAAAATTGGGGTATGACACAAAGAAACGTAAAAGGTCACCATAAATAGATATATCAATAGCCACACTAAAGTTATAAATAAATGCAACATGCAATTACTTTAGATGTTCGGAATTCAAAATAGTTAAAAAAAATCAGATAATCATTCCAAAATGCAAATTAAAATGATGACACATTTTTTTTGAAACATGAAATAGTCATGATCTCAATATACACTCATATTCCCATGGTAACATATAATCAACCATTAAAGCAAATCCATTTTCAGAAGCAACATAAAAGCTTCCATTTACTTATTTATATACTTAGCAAACATATCAAATCTCTTAATTGCATATATAATAGATCAAGTGTTTTAAAAGGTCCACTGCATGCTTTGCGTTGAATTTGAAACAATTTCACTATGTCATCTTCTACTTATAATGGGTAATATACCTTCAAAGTGTATTGTATGTCTTTATATTAGGTTGCATGCAATGGTCATAGTTAATAAATAACATCGTTTGTTTGCATATCAACATTTTCAGTTTTTTATCTCCTAACACGCATGATATTTATGAATCCCTTAGAAAAACTGTCCAAGAAGTGAACCAACCTTCGGATAATGTTCAAGTGGATGAAATGCTCCCTGAGATCAATATGAACCAATCGAATGGTCCTGCTGAACAGGTGAGTCATAATGTAGCAAGTCAAGTGGATGAATCGTTGCCTGAAATTAATATGCCTCAAAAGCATGGTCCAGTTGATAAGGTGAATCAACACGTATGAGGGGAGACACCTGATCTCTTTTGGGAAAAAAATATCACTAGGTCACTGAAGGGCGAAAATCAAGTTTTGGTAACATGTTACGCAAATGTTAACGGCAATATATATATATATATATATATATATATATATATATATATATATATATATATATATATATATATATATATATATATATATATATATATATATATATATATATATATATATATATATATATATATATATATATATATATATATATATATATATATATATATATATATATATATATATATATATATATATATATATATATATATATATATATATATATATATATATATATATAGCATTTTTTCTACGTACTTATAATCCAATGCTAATGTTAACTTACAAAATACTCATACTATGCAACATTTTCCATATGAGGTTATAAGGATGGGGTATTCATCCAGTTCAAACTGAGTGTACCCTGTTGGATCTTAATAGTATAGAGTATTATGATTGTGAGATCATTAAATCGAAGAGAGACATGGTGGAGATGTACATTGAGAATGTGTGGTATGAATACACTAAGGAAAAAAATCTTAAGGTGGGAGATATGTTGATATGTCACTACCACTCTGATTCTAAATGTTGTACATCAGGTTGTGAAGACGTCCTCAAAGGAACAATGCTTGAAGGAAATGACTCTAATTTCATTTGACTGTCTAATTCTTATTATTGAAGTTTAATGTTGTCCTTTTAGTTGTTTAACGTGGCAACTATTATTTGTTATTTTCCAATTTGTGTTTGAGTTTTGTGTTATTTTTATCTAAGTTGATGTTGTATATGAGCTCCTACAGTTGGTCTATCTAATATGTTTCATTTCAAAAATATCCATTTTAATGTTTTGTATATATCATACATTTATTTTGATGTTATACTCTAAGTTGAAATCCATAAATATTAAAAATCTCTCAACATCTTTTTTATTCAAGTTGCACAATATCATTTTTATTCAAAATGTAACCCATATATAGAATACATACAATACACTATCACTGATGTACTTAAATGAATATAGCTTCATACAAATAACTCATGCATATGAATTTAAACAAAAAATTTATGCAGTAGTATTTGATAAGTCACTTATGTTTCCAATGCACATAATGTATATATTCACTTTATTATGCACATTTTTAATGAACTTCCATGATTGATGCAACCCATACTAATTACTACAGGTGGCTGTTTGATCATTTTGCATATTTTAAGGCTACTTCAGATTTCCATGATAGTGATTATTAATAAATTGCCATTTGCATGCTAACCAATGCCATTTCATCATGAAATATTTATTATCATTACTAAAACGCTAAGCATACGAATATATTAATGTATTGTCAAGCTATTGCATGAATGATGTTACTTATGCATTCATAATTTACAATATATATGTTACAATCAGATAATCTACTATATGTCTTTGAAAACCATGGAACATGCATCTCATAGTGAACATGTGTTTTTTTACAAATACTTTGAAGAGGAAATTGGCTAAAAGAGCAAGGATGCTTAGAAAGACCATTCTTCAACAGAACAAAATTCAAAAGATTGAAGATTGAAAACGAGAAAAATAATATATGCATGTCTGACTGCATCAACATAGCATCTTCAAGTAAAAGAACACCATTGGCTAGCATTAATACTAACAATACAACTCCTGTAACTATACACTCAATTTCAAGGTACTAACGCTACTTCAAAAAATTCTTTTCGACACAAAAAAAAACTTTATGGATTCATACCTCAATCAAATACAATGGTTAATATCATATCTAAAAAATGAACAACAATGCAGATTAACAGGCTTTAAGTTAATTTGGCAAAAATTTTGATGAGACGTTGGCTCATATAGAGCAAAGTATGCCAAACGTAAGTTATGATACACGTCTTAAACCTAATGATCTTTTAGATGAGTCTTATGAGGATGAATCCACCATTCATTTATATTATATCGTATATTATTTGTTATTCGACTTCTTAATTGTACTGTATATAACATTTTGTGTTTTGATTGGTTTAGGTTATAGTTCAGAGTCTGATTCAACACTCGAGGAAAAAAAGACTTGAATACAACAAATTATACTAACAATAACTCATTTGTTTCAGGTTTGTTAAGAGAATATTGTATTATATTAACTATGTAAATACTTATTATTGAATATATAAGAATGTTAACTTAAAAATTATTATTAGGTAGTTACTATAATATATAAGATCCAATAATACAATGTCAAGAATGCATAGGAAATATGTGGTATCACGAAAGGACGAGAAAGAATCGAAACACAACAAATTATAAGTTTTATATGTGTTGTGGCGATGGTAAAGTTCAACCGCCTTTGATAAAGCAACCACCCAAGATTTTGTAAGATCTTTTGTTTGACAATGAAAGCAACCACCTAAGTTTTCTATGTGTTGTGGCGATGGTAAAGTTATATATATATATATATATATATATAAATTTTATATCAAATATCCCAATATGATGGTTAAAATTTAAATAAATTTACTCATTTAATAATTATATATTCTCTCTATTAAATAAAATATCTTATTTCTATTAAATATTTTTTTTCAAATCATATAACACTATGCGACCCGTACGGACGCACAAATTCATAACAAAATAAATAAATAAATATATATATATATATATATATATATATATATATATATATATATATATATAAATATATATTTTATATTTAACTACTATTATAAATTAATAAATTATATTAATATTTATATAATAATAATTATTTTAAATATTTTTTCCTCTTTATTAGTATTATAATATATACATTTATTAAATATAATGAATACATTTTATTTTATATTTATTTTATATTTTATTGATTTTATCCGTGCAAACACACATATCTTTTACTAATTTTATAATAATATAATAATTTATATTCTTATATTAGATAATATTAAAAAATTATATTTAAATTTAAAAAATATGACATGATTTATGTGATGTGGCGTCAAATGACATTACCACATGATTGCCATCTCTTTAAATTTAAATGGAGACAAAAAATTTAAAAAAAAATATTGAATAGAGAAATCAAAAAGATTAATTTTTTTAAAGGATTAAATAATGAAAAAATTAAAATAGGGAAATCTAAAATGCATTTAAGTTTTAACTTTTTATATTTGGTTTGTTTGTTTTGTCTTTCATTAGGACCAGAGAAACTTTTTTCTACTTTCCTATAGGTAATCAATAGTGTGCATCCTACATAACATTCGTTAGATCCATAACATTCACAGATCTCCGTACAATCTATGCCCCACGAAATTATAGATCCAGTGGCATTTTCGTAATCTCACATTAACTGCAAAATTTTCATCCGCATTGTATTTACACTGTGATCTCCCACAATATACAAAACATTTGTCTCCCCATTCTCTTCCTCACTGAGCTCGTTGAAGAATTCGCGTTCTGATCTCCGACGATTGATCTCGACAGAGGCTAGTTCAATCACCAATCTACAATCATGGTAAGCTTCTAACTGGATCTGTTTCTTCTCAATCGATTCCGCATTCCTTAGATCTGATCCCAATTCTGTTCGATTTTCTGATTTCATTCGTTTTTCTATCCCTAACTTCAAATGCGAGGTTATCAATTTGCTTAGCTAGCTCTTACGATTTTGATTTCAATGGGATCTACCGTTAAACCGTGTAACTGACTCATTTTGATTTTTGTTTGTTACTTGCATTGCATTTGCAGCCTCTCAGACTCGAAATCAAGGTATGTATGCTTTCAATTTTGGTTCATTGTTTATTTGATGATGTTAGATTTCATGAAACCAAGCTTAATGTGGATTAAGCTAATTGTTCTCTTAATCTTTGATCAGCGAAAGCTTGCTCAGAGGTCAGAAAGAGTGAAATGCGTGGATCTACATCCAACAGAACCATGGTAATGCTTCGGCTTTTGTCGTGTTATTTAGTTTCTGAAATTAATTTATGATGATCACTGACTAGTTTTATAATTAGGAATATCTGTAATTTTTTTCATCATTAGATATGTTTCCAGCATGGGTTCTACTAGCATGGTTTATTGAGATTTAATCATTAATAATTGTTAGTGGTGTTTGTTATATGATGGTACTGTTGATGTTCTTTTAAAAAATTAATTATTTGAATTGAATTACCTTTTGTTAATGCAGGATTCTGGCAAGTTTATACTCTGGAACCGTCTGTATCTGGAACTACCAATCTCAGGTATGCATGTGATTGATTGTTTCTTAAACTGAGATGTTGTATGCTGTTACAAACTTACGAATGAAATTCACCCAATTGAGAAATGAAATGGTGGATACCA
Organism: Lathyrus oleraceus; assembly: GCF_024323335.1. NCBI lineage: Eukaryota > Viridiplantae > Streptophyta > Magnoliopsida > Fabales > Fabaceae > Lathyrus > Lathyrus oleraceus. Next base: position 638,763,507 of record NC_066583.1, read on the forward strand.
TAGATTGGCATTCAAGTCAGACACAGGTGGTTGTTGATTGATATTCAAACAAGCCACCTTTTGCACGGTGCCTAAATATAATGGGCTGCTGATTCACGAATGGAGGGACCTTTTTATTCATGGTTTCCTTCAAATTTCAAGCAGCTATATGATTGATTGAACCTACAATATGAATCGAAATACTTATGCAGTTGTGTTGCATAAAGGGTTATTAAGCACCGCTGAAATTGTTATTTTTGTATTCAAAGTAGATGATATTTGGAGTTGTTTTATCAATTCATACACATAGTTGACGCAAAATGACCAATGTCTTTTCAGAGTTTCCGAAAGAATTCTAGTAAACAATCTTACTTTTGATAAATTTACAGCCTGAGTCTGTGCATTGGGATGGTAAATTAGTAATATATTTTAATTTGTAGATTGGTTAAGAGATGATAGCTTGCGACTCTCGGTGTTTTTTATTTTAAATTCTTCACAAACTTCTACTTTAAGAAATGATGCATTATTATTTTCTATGGAGATTTGCTTGTGTAATCAGTCCGCACTAATATTTTTATGCTATTTCAGACCATGGCCAAATCTTTCGAGGTCACTGAGTTACCAGGTATATGAATCTTTTTTTATCTGTCTGTTTGCATGTCTTCCTCTCGAGTCCTTGATGCATTTTGATTGAAAGCCATTGATGCATTTGCTAGAAGACATACTTTTACTCATATATTCATACTCTGAAGACTACTGGGGCTCTTTTCCAACATGATTTTGCAGTTAGATCAGCTAAGTTTGTTTCACGCAAACAGTGGGTTGTTGCTGGAGCTGATGATATGTTTATTCGTGTATATAATTACAACACAATGGATAAAGTCAAAGTATTTGAAGCACATACAGATTACATTAGGTGTGTGGCAGTTCATCCCACCCTTCCTTATGTTCTGTCATCATCTGATGACATGCTCATAAAGCTTTGGGATTGGGAAAAAGGCTGGATTTGTACCCAGATATTTGAAGGACATTCTCATTATGTTATGCAAGTGACATTTAATCCTAAAGACACAAACACCTTTGCCAGTGCGTCTCTTGATCGTACTATAAAGGTATATCTGTGATCTCGTTGCTAGTTGTTTCCTTCTTTTAAATCATTTCTATGCTCATACTCACAGTATAATGCATGTTGCACATGTTATCTTCTTTTTCAGATTTGGAATCTTGGCTCTCCTGATCCTAATTTTACATTGGATGCTCACCAGAAAGGAGTGAATTGCGTTGATTACTTTACAGGTGGCGACAAACCTTATCTAATCACCGGTTCTGACGATCACACAGCAAAGGTTTTGCTTAACTATTTGTTTTCACTTTTTTCTTGTTTCATATGTTTTCATCAGAAAGCATAAGAACTGTTGGATTACAATCTGTGGTCAAGATTAAAAAAACTCAATTCATGGGTCATGTGACCAATGCTACCTCCACTTAATATTCGTTCTTCCGACTTTAACACAAGGATCTTCTTCTCCTTACATATTCAGCCAGGTATAGTGAAAAAAATATGTATTCACGGCTTTGAAGTCTCTATTTGACTTTGTGAAAAAACTGAGCTTCCAAGCAATCTAATTGGAAAGGAAACCCAGCCGCCTTCTGCAACTAAAAAGTTGTAGAAGTCCATTGGCATATTAGAATAAATAGTGAGTCTGCAGAAAAGTCCCCACCTTTTAAATCACCATTTTTTTCTTTCAAAGTCGCTCAAAATTGGTGCCTTCTCCAACGAAGACTATTCCAGATCTAATAAGCAGTTAAACTAATACCCAGTAACTGGTTTTGGTTCACTTCATTTAAAAAAAAATCATAGCAGTGAGTCATAACAGAACCTGGTCAAAGCCTTTCACCTATATATATATATATATTGAAAATTGAAAAAGAAATGTAATTCCAAAGAAAAGGCGCACACTTAAGCTCCTGGAAGCTTCAACAGAAAAAGAGGAAAGCTCTGAGAATTTGGCAGTCGAATGAAATCTGATTACACAACAATAATAGAAAAGTTTTTTTTTATGACGTGAATACTGAGTAGCATGCATTAATTCATAATCCAATTAGGGAACCAAGAAAACCTCACGTTCAGAGAAATTTGGAGTCGGCAATTCACAGCAGTGAGATCGAGAACAAGATGAAGCTTTGAGAAGAAAGGGTGGCATGGGAAGGGGAGGATGCCCAGAGGTAGCATAGGGTGGAGACAGTTAAGATATGGTCACGAAAAGTTTTTATTTTTTAATCTTGTGCATTGATTGTGGTCTAACGGTTGTTAGTTATTGTTTCTCACAATAAACAATATTTCATGATACATTTTATGTATATCAATAACATCTATGAGCCTATGAACAGGTATGGGATTATCAGACCAAAAGTTGTGTCCAGACCCTAGATGGTCACACACACAATGTTTCTGCTGTATGCTTTCATCCTGAACTTCCTATAATCATTACTGGTTCTGAGGATGGTACAGTGCGCATATGGCACTCAACAACTTATAGGTAATTTGAGATGCTCAGATTACTGAGTTCTGAGCTTTATGTTTATTCTAATTCATATTTTCCTCTTTTTTACCTACCATTATCCTCAAGTCTTACATGAAATTGAACAATTTGCCCAGAGTTGACTCTTGACCTTTTAAAATGAGGCTAACATTATGATGTTTTGGTTGACGTGTTGCTTCTTCATGTTTCTTTTTTTGTAGTTTCTGTTGTTACATGAAAGGTTTATTTTGGTGACTTTAATGCCTAGATTTTTGTTTAAAGTTGAGATTGCACTAAATTTGAGAATGAATTGTCTGTCTCTTTCTGAATTCATGAAATACTAACTCACCCATTTCAATGTTTGTTGGTTTTTTAATCTGTGTGCAGGCTCGAGAATACATTGAACTATGGTCTTGAAAGAGTTTGGGCTATTGGATACTTGAAGAGCTCACGCCGGTTAGTATTTTTGTATAGAATTTCTGCATGTAATTTCTTAATCTCATATTATAGGCCCTTGAATAATTTTTACTGGAAGTAGTGTCAAAGGGTGTCGGAATAATGAAGTGTTCTCATGTTCACTCCTACCTCATTACATTAATTATCCATGCATCTTTCATTCAGGGTTGTGATTGGATATGACGAAGGAACGATTATGGTCAAACTTGGTCGAGAAGTACCTGTAGCTAGCATGGACAACAGTGGAAAAATTATTTGGGCTAAACATAATGAAATCCAGACTGTCAATATAAAGAGCATAGGAGCAGATTTGGAGGTATAGGCTCATTCATACCTCTTGCTTGTGATGTGTGGGCAAAAAGTGTAAAGCTCTTTTTTAAGTAACACATGCAAGTACTATGCATTTTAGGTTGCTGATGGAGAAAGGTTGCCTTTGGCTGTTAAGGAGCTGGGCACTTGTGATCTTTACCCACAAGTGAGTTAATATCCTCCTCAATATTATGCATCGTTCTTTTGCACGGATTCTCTATTTTTATCATTTATGCTTTCATTTTACAACCCTTGACAGATTTTAGAATAGTGGTATTATTTATAAAATCAGGCATTTTGCATATTCATCATGACTTTATTATGCATATATGACCTGGTTATAGATTTTATTATGTAATGTTAATCTAAATTGACATCAGGAACCTCTGTATTTTGTATGACTTAGATATTTGTTAAAATGTAACTATGTAAAGTAACCAAAATAGTTGGTAATTTGGAACAAAGTTTGTAATATGACTAATCTGCAGTCTATATTCAGAGAAGCGGGTTTTTAAATAATAGTAATTTTATTGCTGGTTCAATTTTCAGCAATATTTGTTGTTTCACATGTGGGTGGTTGATTGTTGAGCTAATTTATGCAGAATTTAAGGCACAATCCTAATGGAAGGTTCGTTGTTGTATGTGGAGATGGTGAGTATATCATATACACTGCATTGGCATGGAGAAACAGGTCATTTGGCTCAGCGCTAGAGTTTGCTTGGTCTTCGGATGGAGAATATGCTGTCAGAGAAAGTACATCAAAAATCAAAATTTTCAGCAAAAGTTTTCAGGTTTGAACTTTTGATGAACTTTATTTATCTCTTATCTTGTACTAGGTTTAATGTAAGTGGTGATTAAAACCAATAAATTGCCCCTATGATCTTCTACTAGTCTACTAGATCCTACCATTTTTGTTCTGTGTTAGGCACCCAACGATTGAGAAGAATAAAAATTAGGAGGGGATGAGAGGTAAAGGGAAAAAAAGGAGAGTTAGGCAGTAACAATCTTTCTATTATGACAAGGGGTGTGGGAGATAGCAAAATGGGGGAATAATGATGCAATGGAGAGGAGGATCCTAGTGGATTCAGTCATTGAGTAAGGAAATCTGGGCCTTTGGGTAGGGAGGAAGCAGACCCTTGAAAGTGTTGATGGATCTCTATCATTAACAGTGGAGAGGAAGAACCTAGTGGATTCAGTCATTGACTAAGGAAATCTGGGCCTTTGGGTAGCGAGGAAGCAGTCCCTTCAAAGTGTGTTGATGGATCTCTGACATTCTCTTTCTATTTCTGTTCTCTTATTATAGTTGTATAGATCTGCTCCTGGACTGATATCCCACTCATATAGCGATAGTGATTATATTATAGTGGGTTATTCTTGTAAATTACTGATCTATTTGTTGGTTCATATATGATACTGTTCATGACAAGGAGCTTAAAATAAAACATGTGAGCTTAGCTATTAACTTTCCTTGAGACAATCACTGTCAGTAGAAGCAATTGACAAATACGCTCCCAAGCAAATAGCAATACATCTTTGCATTTTATTTTTCTTTATTGCCTGGCTTGGTTCTCACTCTGGCCAGTACACAAAAATTGCATTCTGATAGTTATAGCTCTTCTAATGGAAAAAAGGCTCTAGGGAAGATTTAATAGGAGTTTGAATAATGGGTATTTCAGGAAAAGAAGAGTGTCCGACCTACATTTTCAGCTGAAAGAATATTTGGCGGCACTTTACTGGCAATATGTTCAAATGATTTCATCTGCTTTTATGATTGGACTGAATGCAGATTGATTTACCGCATTGATGTCAACGTGAAAGTAAGTGCTTTGATCAACTGACATCTAGTTCTACTTTTCTCTTCTTTTTCAGTGTTTGATTTTATTTTGTTAATGTATCAGAATCTCTACTGGGCTGATAGTGGTGATCTAGTAACAATTGCTAGTGATACATCATTCTACATCCTGAAGTACAATGTGAGGATTCTTGAGAACTTTATCCCTTTTTTTAAATAGATTTTTTGGCTTGCTTTTTCTGAGTGGATATTTGATTGATCTTTACTGATGAGCACTGCAATCACTTTGATTTCCAATGGTGCAGCGAGATGTTGTTGCATCACATATAGATAGTGGAAAACCCGTAGACGAGGAAGGTGTTGAAGATGCTTTTGAGCTCCTTCATGAAATGAATGAACGTGTAAGGACCGGTATCTGGGTCGGGGATTGCTTTATCTACAACAATTCATCTTGGAGACTTAATTACTGTGTTGGCGGAGAGGTATGAACTTGCGTTCCTTTTACGGAAAAATGCACACTTTTTATGAAAATACTGGAGTCATATGAAACCCATTGTTGCAACATTATGGATTTAGGTAACTACAATGTTCCATTTGGACCGCCCTATGTACTTGTTGGGATATCTTGCAAATCAAAGTCGGTTGTTTTTGATTGACAAAGAATTTAAGTAAGTGGACAGTTTGTTTCAATTAAATAAAGTATCCTGTTGCATAAATCTTAACTATTTTTTTTTTTATTGTTTGTTTTTCTCAGCGTTGTGGGTTACACCCTTCTTTTGAGCTTGATTGAGTATAAGACACTTGTGATGCGTGGTGATTTGGAAAGGGCCAATGAAGTTCTACCATCAATTCCTAAAGAGCATCATAACAGGTACAATTATCTTGTATTATATTATACAGTAATAATTAATTTCTTTTCATCATGCAGAAATATGATTATTATGTAGAGAAAATGCTTTTCGTAATGTAGTTGGGCTTCATAAAGTTCTCAATATTTAGATTGTTTTCATGTAATTAGTATATGCCATTCCCCTCTATTTTTGTCCATTCCAAGCAAATGTGGTTATGATATTTCAAACTGCTGGGAAATGGAAGTTAATCTTTTGTGGATGACCAGAAAATCTTTTGACACACTTAATATTTTTAGGACATTTATTACATTTATTCTGAACTTTGTACAGTCTTCTTTCTTGTCCGTCATATATATTTACTTGTAATGTTACATAATAGCAATGCATAATCATGCACAAATAACTATTGCACATAGATTTTCTTGTTGCTTTGGTTTAGAATTTTGTTCTGTTGGCCATCTAGTGTTTATTCAAACCTCCGAGTTTAGTTTCAGATCTGCAGTTCAGCCATATGTTATCCACATCCTAATTGAAATACTTGATTTTATGGTAGTGTTGCCCGATTCCTGGAATCACGGGGGATGATAGAGGATGCTCTTGAAGTAGCTACAGACCCTGACTACAGATTTGATCTAGCAATACAGCTAGGAAGATTAGAAGTTGCAAAGGTATGTTCATGTAATGACTCTAGGGAGATATTGCTTCACCAGTAAAAGTTGTTAACTTGGGTATCTATTATCTTCATATATCTTTGAGTTTGATTTGTCATTTATATCATAGATAATATATGTTCTCTTTCCTTGCAGGGCATTGCAGTAGAGGTGCAGAGTGAATCTAAATGGAAGCAGTTGGGAGAATTAGCTATGTCTAGTGGCAAGGTGTTTTTCTTTATATGATTTAAATCTTCAACTTTAGTAATTTATCCAACATTTTAGCTTGATTTCTTTCCTAAATGTCCATGTCCTAATATATTGAAGTGAAGTGAGTGCCTTAATTAAGTGCATTGTGCCCATAATGGATATACCTTTCTGGGGCTTTTAAGATGAATAATACTACAAAGATTTAGTTATGGCCAAATTAAGATTTGTTTTGTTGCATGTTAGAAGTTTTGGTCAGATGCATGTTAGATTCTGAGATGTACTGCGGACCATGATCATGTGCACTGTGCACATGATGGATATAATTCTTATTGAGGCTTTTGAGATGCAAAAGACTATAAAGGGTTAGTTGTGGTCAAATTAAGATTTGTTTTTTGCAGGTTTGATTCTGATTCTTGTGTATAATTAGGATGTTAAATGTTTTATTTGTCAAAATTACTTGCAATTACGTAAACTGGTCTGACGATACCTAACAATGATTCTTGTTGGATATTTCTCTTTTCAAGCTGTAGCTCACTACTGTATTTTTCATTTGCAGTTACAAATGGCTGAGGAATGTTTGAATCATGCAATGGATTTGAGTGGGTTGTTATTGCTATATTCTTCTTTCGGAGATGCTGAAGGAATTTCAAAACTTGCAACCCTTGCTAAGGAGCAAGGGAAGAACAATGTTGCATTCCTTTGCTTATTTATGTTGGGTAAACTTGAAGACTGCCTTCAACTATTGGTAGAAAGGTAATCTTCTAGAATTCTGACATTACTGGAAGGGTGGGGGGATTGGTCAGACTACAATTATATATATAGCTGAATTGTGCTTTTTGCAGCAATCGAATTCCAGAGGCAGCTTTAATGGCTCGATCTTATCTCCCAAGTAAGGTCCCAGAGATAGTGGCAATTTGGAGAAAGGATCTCAATAAGGTAATGTCTGATTCAGATATATGGTAATGGTATTGTATTTGTTTATGATGGAACTTCCTGATTTTTGTGAGTGCATGCTAGCTATTCTGAGAATCCAAATCCTTTATCAAGTCATCTTTTTTATGTAAAAGTTTCAAGTCTTCTTTTTAATACATTCCCAGGATTATATAGGTGGAAAATATGCATTTCAATGTTTGCTACTATGTTATGAATTTTGTTTCTTGTGTATAAAATATTTCTAGGAAAGAAACAACTTCCACATTCCCATGATTTAATTCTCAAGGGAGGGTTGTCAAAAAAAGATTCACATGAGCTCAAATTGAAATATATGTGTAACTTCCTTTATACCTCACTCTTGCAAATTAATTCCTGGGAATGTTATATGTAAGTGAAACACTTTTGAAAAATTAAAACCCAAGAATAAGATTCCCAGCATTATATTCCAAAGAGAATTATTCCCGAGAACAAATTAACATAGATACCTTCAAACAACATCCCCTTACAGTTCCAAAAAATCTGCACACGCCTACGGTTGAAAACTCAGGAATAGATACACGTTTTATTACATTTGGTTTCAATATTTAATTATAAAATAAATATATACATGTTTTATTATATTTGGTTTCAATATTTTATCATAAAATAAATTGTTGTCAAGAACTGAGAATCCTAACCTGATATTGTGGCTAGGAACCTATATCCTTATTCAATTGCTTTCTTTGGTTAGTCTTATCATGTTGCTAAATGGTTGTGGATTAACTAGAGTATATTTGATTGCAGGTTAATCCAAAAGCTGCTGAATCATTGGCTGATCCTGAGGAATATCCAAATCTGTTTGAAGACTGGCAAGTTGCACTTGCTGTTGAGTCTAAAGCTGCAGAAACATTGTCAGTGTGGAAAACACCTTTTTTCTTGCATGTGTCTTGCAGCTTTGACAGTTTGTATTTGTGTTCTGTATGCAGAACATCTCTAAGTAATGTTTACTTACAATAATTCTGATATTTCTGTTTTAGGAATGTTTACCCTCCAGCAGAGCAGTACATCAACCATGCTGACAAACCACATGTTACCCTTGTTGAAGCTTTCAGAAACATGCAGATTGAAGAGGAGGAGCGTCTTGAGAATGGAGATTCTAATCATGAGGTATACTAAATACAGGGAAAACATCACAAACAAAAGGTTGCAAGAAATTCTAATTTGACAACATAGGAGGCCCGTTTGTTTTGACTTTTTTTTAAAATTATTTTTATAGTGTAACATATTTTGTATAAAAAAATTTTCAAAGAAACTTTTCATAAAAGTTTCAAATGAAAATTTGGTTTGAATAGTTATTTTTAAAATGTTAGATATTTCATCATTTTATTGAAATTTATTTTTGGATATCAAAATTTTAAAAAATTACTTAATTTTGAAGCTATTTCAAATAGTTTTTCATAAAAATCATTTTTGAGATACAACTTTTTGAAAAAATTGCGATTTCGACTATGTTTTGATCTTCAATAATATATGTTTATGTTATAGGATGTCATAATTAGGCTTTTAATTTAGAAAAAACGAATATAAAAAACTTGTAATATTTTAGAAAATGGTTTTATAAAATCCATTTTCAAATATACAAAGAAAAAAATGTATTTTTTTAAAGCTAAAACAAACAGGCCCAATATTGTATTTTGTTTTTATGCTGCACAGAATATCCACAATAAGTTGTTTGTCGGTAGTATTAGACTGTTAGTTTATTTTGTTCTCCTATGCTGCAGTTGACTGAACAAAATGAAGAGCACTTTACGGAAGAACACTACACGGAGGAACAAAATGGAGAGGATGGAAGCCAAGAAGAGGCAGTTGTAGTGGATGCCGAATCAACAGATGGTGCAGTACTTGTAAACGGCAGCGAGGCTGACGAAGAGTGGGGTACGAATAATGAAGGAGCCCTGTCAGCCTAAAAGCAAATTGGTTGGGGTGGTGTGAAAATCAAAATTTTGTCTCTGGTGATTAATTGATTCTGAAGTGCCATTTCTAACTCCCATTTGACAACTACCTGTTTTTACTTTAACTACTTATACCACCTGAGTCCTAACAATTCTAATTGCTTTCTATTTTTAGTATATTGGATGTTTACTGCTATTAGGCTGTATGTTTGGGAAGGAGGAAGGAAATTTTCAAATGGTGTCCACTGTCGATGATGAATGATTGACTAATTCTCATAACTCTATTTTCTCCATGAATTTAGACTGTTTGGGCTTGGGAATTTGTACTGTTTTATTAATCGTTGGACCACTCAACTCTATTTTATTAACATCAAATCTTGGATACATTTAGTACAAAATGTTTCTTGTAACTTCTTTAAATATAATGGTTATAGATATTGGGTTGGGCTTTCTGAATGCACATTTGAAAAAAAAATTGTACCTTTACCAAATTGTTGACTCCAGTTCTGAACGCCTCCTCATTAAACATGTTTCCTTTTAGTTTTGATTTATTAGCTATTAGTCCTAAAATATTCTTCTTTGTTGACAGTGCTTGCACCACATCACTAGGTCCCATCAAGACAGTCGGTTCCAGCTTCTGGGATATTTATACGAGGTTTGGCTAATCTTTCCGTATTGCATTGGCTTCATAATATTGGTCCTGCCCTGCATCTATACCGAAGCAAAATGTGAAAATCAGTAGTCAAATTGTTTGGACAATTATATGCTAATATAATGCAAATTGAGGTCATCAATATGTGTAACCAAATAATTTTTTTTACTATCATGTGTTTTTATTATCATATGGTGGTGTTAATTAATTGAAGACCATGTCTGTGTTGGTGTTCATCTGCATATATCTGCACTGCATGTTTTTGGATGGTTTGCAAAATTGTTTCATTTTCTTTTAATATATCAAATGCAGGTTTCCTCAACAAGCCATAATGGATTCTGCGGACTGGTTGTTTCTGTTTCCTGGTGTTGTGGTTTTGTAGGGCTCTGAGTTTTGTCATTTTACCCGCGGTATAACAATATCCTAAGGGTCGGTTACAATTTACTAGAGTTTACAGCACATTCTTTTGGGGCTATTACCTCAATATATTCGTGCCTTTGTGAATGTAGAAAAGTTGAACTAGAGATGGGTGCCTGTTTAAATTTTAGATAGTTTTTTTTTCTTGGCCATGTTTTTATATATATATATATTTTATTGGATTGTAAACTTGGATGGTTGATAAAGAAAATAATTATCCTTCTCCAGGGTTGCTTCTGTTGACAAGACATTGTCCCATGTTCTTCAACTTTTTGCTGTTTCGGTAATTGGTGTGTTTATAGTATGATGAATAGTATTCCATTATGTGCTATATAGCGAAAATTATAACCCTGGAGATTAGATTCATAATCAGCTTAGAGGATTTTAAATTCAGTAAGCTTAGAGGATCTAAGCATGGAGGAATACCTAATTTTTGTGTAAATGCACTTTTGGTTACTTATTTTGATGGGTCGGGACTGGTACAGAAAGGAGGCGTGGGAATAACAAAAACACCATTCTTAAAACAAGTCCTACACCTAGCATGAGAACAATCATTTTCACATGATTCCTAAAAATCCATGTATCCGCTATTTTTTTTTTTAAATTTTGATTTGGGGGTTTAAGGTTAAAAAATAGTATTTTGTTGAAATTTTCTGTCTAAATCTATTTTTTTCTGGTTCTTTTAACATCTTCGTTTAAAATTTTGATTTGCGGGTCTTGTGTTAATGATAAGTTAAAAACATTATTTTTATTTTTAATTTAGGGGATTAAAAATTAAACCATTAAAATAAAAGATTCAGAAGAGTCTTTAAGTCAAGAAAAATAAAAATTGGAGTATCAAAATACCTTAATTACAAATGTTAGAAAAAAGATTTAGATTTTTATTTAAATAATTATTAAGGTATTGTAACATAACTTTTTCTTTTACAGTGTTGTTACAAACAAGACTAAAGATATTACTCAATTCTTTTTTAAATGATTGTTGTTTTCAAGCCAGAGTATTATTTTTTTAATTATACCCTAACTCATTTTTTTTTTCCTTTTAAAAACTACCCTAAATATTTGTATGATATATCTAATTTTGTTGATTAAAATGTCCAATCTTAATTAAAATAAATAAGAATAAAGATCTCTAATTTAGATGATCAATATCTTCTTACTTAACTAAACAATGTAAACCTCAAGATAGTATAGATCCTAAATATTATCTAATTTCAAAATTAAATGGTCGTCTTCATGCATTAAACCAAATCGATGATCAAAGCTACATGCTCGTATCATGAAAACAAGAAAACGATGGAGAAATGTGCCAAATCAGAATTATGCTATGATGAAAAATTCAACGAAAATCTCCAAATTTCGACGAAGCTCAATTTTCAGGTACTGCTTTCTTCTTGTTTTCTCTTGTACGTTTTTTTTCCTCTGCTTCCTTTATCACTCTTCCCCTTCTCAATTTTCTTATGAATTTGACTTGGAGTTGATGAAATCGCTTCTGATTTTTCTCTTCTGCTTCCTTTATCACTCTTGGAAGTGGCTTTATATAGCAATAAGAGTGAGGTCAGAAACATGTGAAGTCAAAAAATTTGCGTGGTAATGTATGTATGTGGATGTGTAATGCTATGGATGAGTCATTTTGATGGAATGTAATGAATTATTGCTGCTTCATTCAGTTTTGATTTTCTGCTTACTTTAATTCATTTGCTTTGTTTTTCCTTTTGGTTTATGTTGATTTTGGAACGTTGACGATCATGGAAAGCTGGATGTAATGGATTTAGTTTATATTGAATTTATGGATGATGACAATGTTCTTGTATGAGTGTAATGTGTGTGAAATTGAATTTGAATGATCTTGTGAATTAGACATGGTCATTGACTTTGTTTTGGTTTATGTTATATGATGATGATGATGTAGTTTAAACTTGAATTTAAATGATGAGGGTGATATTGTATTGTTTTTGGATGGTGAGTTAGAAAATATGGTTTTGTTGGTTTTGGATGATGATGTTAATGTACATGTGATAAAAATGGAAAAAGTATTTGATGGCAATGTGGTTGTTTATGCATGAACATGGTTATGGAAGTTTGAACTTGATTTTTGTATGACAGAAGATGATGAAGTCCAATTTTGAAGGATCATGATGATAATGATAAAAGTACTAAATTAATTTGCTATTTTTGTATTTTTGTGATGCAAAAATGGAATGAATAACGATGTTAAAAAATAATGAATAAAATAGAATATTTTCTATTTGTTTTTACATTTAATTTAAAATGATGCCAAAGGCGTAAAATGCATAAAATGGGAGGATTGCAAATGATCATTTAGCAATGCATAATATGATTGATTTATGAATTAAGATGAATGTACTAAATATGATTTAATGAATTGAAACAAGTTGAAACAAATTGATTCAAAAAGATACAAAAGTTAATCATTGGTTGACTTTTGTTGACCTTAATGAACCATGTTTAAAAAAATGCAATGTATGTGATGATAAATGATGCAATAGATTTGAGAAAATGAGTAAAGAAATTGGGGGACAAAATTGGGGCATGATAGAGGAGTTGAAGACGTCACCGTGCCTTTGGAACTGATATCATTTTTTCACGTACTTCTAGGCGTCTTGGACCATGGTCGGCTAGTACTATCATGCCCTCAGAACATCTTTAGTCATTGATCTTGTCCCCGGGTGTTTCCCAGTTATTCCATTGTGCACTTCCAAGAGGGCGTAATTGGCCTCTGCTTTCCCCCAAACACCTTAGAAATTACGTGGATAAACCCATTTTGCACAAAGCTTCTCTGACCACGGTGTGCCCATGGCCTTATTTTAACTAGTATCGTGTCATACAGACCAGTCAGAAGGATTCCAGACTCGATATACTGCTGAATCGAGGTCATTTAGAAGGGTGGAATTGTGTCGCTCACTAATGCTATTGATTTCCTCTTTGTTTCGATGCTGGGTTTTTTTTTCTTCTGATTTCCTTAACGAAAAATGAATGATTATAGGGCTTCTGATACTGGCTAACCGAGATAAGTCATCGACTCAAGTGCTTTCCTTCCGAGGCCTATGGTTTATTTTGAACGCCTTGAATTCTTCCATCTTACCCATAACTAGCTTGAGGTACTTCTGGAGCAAAGGATCCTTTTCCTGGGCTCCTCCATTCATTTGGGAAACAACCAACTGAGAATTAGTTCGTAATTTAATGCATTATGCTCTTATTTATCATGCGAGTGTGATCACGACAATGACGACCTCATATTCTACTTGGCTGTTGGTGTTCGAGAACTCGAATATTACATATACTTCCATCACTAAACCATAATTGTTCTCTAGGATCACACCTGCGCCACTTCCCTTATTGTTAGATGATTAGTTAGTGAAAACCACCCATGTACGATCTGGATCTAAGGATACATGAGTTATCTATGCTAAGAAGTTGGTGAACAATTAGACTTTCAGGGATTTCCTTGCTTTGAAGGATACCTCGAACTCAAATAAATCAATGGATCATTTTGTCAGACGCCAGACCAAATACGGTCGTTAAAGCACCTATTTTAGAGGCAGATCTGTTAGAACTACAACGGAATGTGCGAGGAAGTACCATGGCAGCTTGCGCGACGCCATTACTGTAACACCCTAAAACCTCGACTCTTAAATAAAAATAATTAAATCAACATTTTAGGATGTTACTCAAATATAATATGCATACTTTCCAATTAATTCCAAAACTCGCAGCGGATTTCAAAATAATTGACATAAACTACAATTATCTCTCTAAATGAAGTACTTAATGAAATCAACAAAGTCAACATTAACTCAAAACAAATTAAACGGCCCATTCCCTGATGTTACATATCAGAGCAAATGTTCTAACTAAATGACGATAAAACGATAAAGAAAAATGAAGAGAGCTTCATAGTCCTCTTCCAACTCACAACAACACTTACTCCTCTTGAGTATATATACAATATTGTACCGAACAACACAAAACAAACAACAATAGGGTGAGAATACTCTCAAATATATTAACAGTGTAAAGGAATGCTAGGGTAGCTTAAATCACACGATCAACAACACACATTCAAATTACACAACAACATAATAATTCAATTCACATATCCTTCATGTATGCAATGCGACTCACAAATCAACTTTATGCACGTGGTACCAGATTGGATATCAGAGGTTAGTTACTGATTTCGTCTACTCAATAATGGTTCCTCATTCAAACCGAGTCCCCACTTCTGAACCACGAGTCCCCACTTATGAACCCTGGACTATCACCGATCCCTACTTCTGAACCCATGACTCGCCTCTTTTAAGACAATGACACAAAATGATGCATGACATACAAAGTAATGCAACAATAACACTTATGGTTCCACTTCTAACCATAAGCAACATGCGATACAACATTCATAATAATCCCCACTTCCGAATTACTAACCTTAACACAACAATTATAATTACATTCATAACACATACTTATATTCGCAACCTCACAACTCATAAACACAATCATAATCATAATTCACCACTTATAATAATGCAAATTAATTCAGTTATTATTTCATCATCATAATAATTAACCTTATTCAATTAAATTCATTAAATACACCAAAATAGAAGTCAACCATCAACAACACGAGAAAACGACATCAAAAACCAGACATATCACTCAAACTTGATGCCTGGTTGTCATGACGACCAACTCGTCACCTGGGTGGCGTCCGTCACCCAACCCCTCACCCCCTCTCCTTACAGCCCGTCATCCCCATGATGATCGGTGGGAAAATCCAGTCTATAGACTATAATTGTCTCCCCGTCACCATGCTGACGACCGTCAGCTGACACAAAAGCATGACGGGTAGCCTGTCACGCTCGTGAAGACCATTACACTAATGTAGAACCATAATCTGTGTTTTTCACCATTGAAGCTCATTCGAAGTTGCAATTTCGACCCCTAACACCCCAAATCGCACAGAAAACAATATATACATATTATATAACAATCAAATCATTATATATACATCAATTAACATCCAATTTTATCAATTAATCATGAATTCAAGGTTATGTTCATAAAACCAAATACACATCAATGGTAGTGATAACATTCAGGTTCATACTCATTCAATACACATAAAATTCAACAATACTCAGAGCACAAATTTACACATCAAATATGACAATTATCAGGGATTACACATAATCACATTCAAGAATTCATAAAACACAATAATGGAGAAAAATCTAGAGGAGAGTGAGGATCCCTCCCTATCCTTCATGCAATAACACATATATCAGAGTAGTCCCCCCTAGCCCCTTACTTGAATTTCCAGCAGTAAAACAAGTTGGTTATGGTGTTCGTCATCTCCCTTAAGCCCTTGTTCTCCTTTTCTCAAACATGCCTCTTTTTTCTAATTCTACGTACCAACAAGTTTGACGCCTTTCCCTTTACTATTTATTTTAACCTAAAAATATAATTATTTCTCCTTTTCACACTTTTACCCCTCAATTAATCTCTACTTTCACCATTTTCCCTTATTTTTTTAATAATTCTGTTTTCATTCCCAATATCACCATTTCTCTTATTTTATTATTTTAATGAAATAAAACTTTACTAAATTCCAATAAACCTCAACAAATGCCAAATAATCACATAACATGTGTTATCACCAAAATAAATAATTAAAAGTATTAAATCACCTATTTAATTAAATAAAAGCAATAAAAATTCAATTAAATAAATTAATGGAATTCGGGGTGTTACAATTACCAGTGCCAAGGTCGCCTTTGAGATGAAGTACATCGGCCTCTGGTGGATATCAAATTCTAATCAAAGCAACATTTACCGCTTCTTCTAATAGGCCGTGCCATCATTCTTTATTTTGAAAATCATCACATTATATTGATAATTGAACTGCTAGGTCATAAAGGCATTCTTTATACAGCTAGGCCCGTGCATAGGTATTTGATTATACCCCAAATAGGCATCCATAAATGAGAGTAATCTAAACCCCTCCAAATCATCTACTGGTTTATTAATTTTTGGGAATAATAATCTTTACCTCTCAAGTGTTTCATTTCTCAATCATCGATTCGTAATGGTGATGCCTCCATAGTCAAGTTATCTCTCACTTGCACATCATCCATTTGAATCACATGAGACGGATCTTGAACATATTTTCGTAGTTGAGACACATGAAACACACTGTGAAAATTCCAAAGAGATGGTGGTAAAGCAACTATGTAAGCCACTTCTCATACTCTCTTCAAAATCTAATAAGGACAAATGAAATGGGGTGTGAGCTTTCGAGATTTCAAAGCATGACTGACACCAGTCACCAGAGTGACTCTCAAGAACACATGACTTCCCTCTCGGAATTCATGTGTTTTCTTCCTATTATCATGTTAACTCTTCTACATGCTCTGCGGTGCTTTCATCTTCTCCTGAATCATCTTGATATGCCCAGTCATCTGCTGAACAATTTCTGGTCCAAGTACAACACTTTCACCAGAATCATACCAACATAATGATGTCTTATACCTTCTACCATACAACGCTTCAAAAGGGGTCATTCCAATGCTAAAATGGAAACTATTGTTGTAGGTAAATTCAATCAGAGTAAGTAAGTATCCCAACTACCTCCTTGCTCCAACACGTAAGCTCTCAACAAATCTTCTAAAGACTGGATGGTCCTCTCTGTCTGACCGTCCGTCTGCGGATGATAAGCAGAACTCAACTGCAACTTAGTTCTCAAGGCTTCCTCCAAACTCTCTTAGAACCTCAAAGTGAACGTCATATCTTTATTTGAAACAATATTAGAAGGAATACCATGCAAACTTACAACCTCTCGATATAAACCTCAACAAGCTTCTAAATAGATAACTTATCTTTATAAGAATAAAGTGAGCTGATTTAGCCAACCTATCCACCATAAACCAAATCGAATCGCTTCCTTTAGAAGTATCAGGTAAACTTGTCACAAAATCCAAATAAATGCTATCCCATTTCCACTCTGAAATACTCAACGGTTGTATCAATCCAGAAGGTGTATGATGCTCAATCTTCAACTTCTAACAAGTCAAACAAGAATAAACAAACTCATCAACATCCTTCTTCATACATGACAACCAAAACATCTTCTTAATATCTTGAAACATCTTGGTAGCACTAGGATGAATACTCAAACCACTCATATGACCTTCCTCAATAATCTTCTTCTTAAGCTCTAGCACATCTAGCACACAAACTCTACATGGAATATCATAACCTCATTCTCATCAAATCTGAAATCTACCTCTTTACCTTGATTGATCAACACCAATCGGCCATTCAATCCCAAGTCAAATTTCTGACCCTCTCTTATCTCTTCAAGAATACCACTAGTCAACTTCAACATACCTTACTTCACACTGTTAGGAGTCATCTCACACACCAAACTAAGATCTCTGAACTATTCAGTCAAATCTAATTCTTGAACCATAAGCGTCGACCTATGAAAAGACTTCCTACTCAAAGCATCTGACACCATATTGGCTTTACCAGGATACTAACTCAAGTCAAAATCACAATCCTCCAGAAATTCGAGTCATTTCCTATGCCTCATATTCAGGTCCTTGTGATCGAACAAATACTTCAAACTCTTATGATCACTGAACACTTCAAATCTAGAGCCATACAAATAATGCCTCCAAACTTTAAGCATGAACACTACAACTTCCAACTCTAAATAATGGGTAGGGTAATTCCTCTCATGAACTTCCAGTTGCCTCGAAGCATACGCAACAACCTGGCGATTATGCATAAGCACGCCACTTAAACCCATCTTCGAGGCATCACAATACACAACAAAAGATTCACTTGGACTAGGAAAAATCAAAACTGGTGATGATGTCAACTTCCTCTTGAGTTCTTGAAAACTCTCTTCACAATAAACATCTCACACATGATCTTGACCCTTCTGAGTCAACCAAATCAAAGTCAAAGCTAACTTCGAAAAGCCTTCTATGAACCTTTTATTGTAACCAGTCAAACCTATAAAACTTATGATCTCAGTAACAGACTTCAGAGTCTCCTACTACAACACAACATTGACCTTGGACGGATCCGCTAATATACCACCACTAGAAATCACATGACCAAGGAAACTCACCTCTTTCAACTAGAACTCACACTTGGACAACTTAGCATTCAACTTCTTTTCTTGGAAAGTCTGCAACAAAACTCTCAGATGCTCTACATGATCTTCATCTGTCTTGGAATACACTAAAATATCATCGAGGAACACAACCACAAACTGATCCAAGTAAGGATGGAAGATCCTATTCATATACTTCATGAATACACTTGGCGCGTTAGACACACCGAACGACATCACTGAATACTCGTAATGACCATATCAAGTTCTAAACGCATTCTTCAGATATATTTTGACTTCACATGAATCTAATGATAACCCAATCGCAAACCAATCTTATTGAACACACACATACCAACTAATTTATCCATCGATCATCAATTCTCAAAAGAGGATAATTATTCTTGATAGTAACCTTATTCGGTTACCGATAATCAATACACAACCTCATGCTATCATATTTCTTCTTAACCAACAACACAGGCGCTCGCCGCGGTGAAACACCGGGTCTAACGGACTTCTTCTCAAGTAGATCCTCTAACTATTTCTTCAAATCACTTAGCTCTAAATCAGAAATTCTATAAGATGTCATCGACACAGGGCTAGTACCAGGTACTAAATCTATGGCGAAATCAACTTCACACTCTGGCGACAAATCACTAACGTCATCTGGAAACACATATGGAAAATCACACAAAATTGGTAGATCATCAATCACAACTTTACTTTCAGATTTCGAAGACGTAAACATCATAAACACTGGAGCGTCATCCTTCAAGGACTCATCCACCTGGTTAGCAGTTATAAACATCAGATCTTCACCTTCTTCGAGCTCTAGAAACAACACGAACTTGTTGAAACAGTTGATATGAACACAATTGAACTCCAACCAGTTCATTCCGAGGATAACATCAAGTTGACTTATAGGTAAGTAGACTGAGTCAATACCAAAGTCCTTATCATAGATAGTCAAATGGAAATTCAAATAAACCTACGAAGTAGTCACTGAACCATTAAGTAGGGTATCAATGACCATACTCTCAACCATAGAAGACACTTCAAGATTTAACTTTCTAGCACAATCAAGAGATATGAACAAATGCGTCGTACCCGTGTCAATCATAGCAATCAGAGAGACACCACTAATAAAGCACGTACTTCGAATCAAGTTATAAGATCTAGTAGTCTTCGCTCCATTCAAAGCAAAGATTTCTCTCCAGACTGAGCTTTCTTTGGTTTCTGGCACTGGGTGCTAATGTGATCTAGTTCTCCATAGTTGAAGCAAGTCAGAATATTGCTCTTACAATCAACAATACGATGTCTTGACTTTCCACACTTCAAACATTTTTTACCAGAATACTTGTATTCACTAGCCCGATGACCCATCCCTCATAAACTAAAACATCTGACAGAAGCAGGAGTGTCTCCCCCACTTGTCTTTTTCCCATCTGAAGCCTTCCACGTCCTTTTATCAGCTGGAGCCTCATAAAGTTTTCCACGGTTTTGATTTGCACTTTTCTTTTTATTAATACTCTTATAGTGCACAGATCTAGCACAACTATCTTCATGGTAGATTATACACTTATTAACTAGCACATAGAATTGGCAAATATCTTGATACCTGATGAATTGCTCGATCTATGGAAGCAAGCCAATCTCAAACTTGATACACTCATAACCCTCAGGTCCTACCCCATTATAATGCGGGAAGAATCTAGGAAACTCCTCAAACTTCGAAGCATAATAAAAAACTATCATGTTTCCTTGTTTCAGATCAAGGAACTCAATCCCCTTCTTAATACGGGCATCAACAAGAAATTACTTCTCAAGGAACTCAGTTTTGAAATTTTCCCAAGTGATCTTAGTACCTACAACCTCAAGCCTCTGACAAGCATTGTCCTACCAATACCATGCTTCCTCTACTAGAATATGAGTACCAAAAAGGACCTTCTGCGCGTCAGTGCAAGCCATCACCCTAAAGATCTTCTCAATCTCTTGCAACCAAACCTGAGCACCTTCCGAGTCGTACCTCCCCTTAAAAGTTGGCGGATTTTTCCTGTGAAATTTACTTAGCACACAAATTCATCTGCCATTCCATGTTGGTTTTGTAGCACCTGATTCTCCTAATCCATCACGTGAACCATAACCTCCAAAGCATCAGTGATTGTGAGACCATTTCTTCCAGCCATTTCTCTGCACACCAGCAAATAACTATTAAAAGAAACATTGCATCGATATTATTTATACACACATGTCGCATACTAGGGAACATATAACGTCACAAAACCTTGCCGGATGGTACGACCAACTCTGATACCCCTATGTAACACCCTATAACCCTGAATCTTAAATAAAAATAATTAAATCAACATTTTAGGTTGCTACTCAAACATAACATGCATACTTTCCAACTAATTTCAAAACTCGCAGCGGAATTCAAAATAACTAACATAAACTTCAATTATCTCTTCAAATGAAGTACTTAATGAAATCAAAAATTCAGCATTAACTCAAAACAAATTAAACAACCCATTCCCCGATGTTACATATCATAGCAAATGTTCCAACTAAACGATGATAAAATGATAAATAAAAACAAAGAGAGCTTCGTAGTCCTCTTCCAACTAACAACAAAACTTACTCCTCTTGAGTATTTGTACAACGTTGTACCAAACAACACAAAACAAACAACAATGGAGTGAGAATACACTCAAATATATTAATAGCGTAAAAGAATGCAATGGTAGCTTAAATCACACGATCAACAACACACATTCAAATTACACAACAGCACAACAATTCAATTCACATAACCTTTATGTATGCAATGTGACTCACAACTCGACTCTATGTATGTGGTACCAATTTGGACATCAGAGGTTTGTTACTAATCTTGTCCATTCAATAATGGTTTCTCATTTAAACCGAGTCCCCACTTCTAAACCCTGAGTCTCCTCTTATGAACCCCAGACGATCACTGGTCCCCACTTTTGAACTCGTGACTCGCCTATTTCAACACACTAACACAAAATGATGCATGACATACAAAGTAATGCAACAACAACACTTATGGTTCCACTTCTAACCATAAGCAACATGTGATAAAACATTCACATTAGTCCCCACTTCTAAACTACTCAACTTAACATAACAATTATAATTACATTCACAACACATAATTATATTCACAACCTCATAACTCTTAAATATAAACATAATCATAATTCACCACTTATAATCACGCAAATTAATTCGATTATTATTTCCTCGTCATAATAATTCACCTTAATCAATTAAATTCATCAAATACACCAAAACAACATTCAACCATCAACCACACGAGAAAACAACATCAAAATCCAGACCTATCACTCAAAACTAGTCCCTGGTTATCATGATGACCAACTTGCCACCTAGGTGACGATCGTCACCCAATCCGTCATCCCCCATCCTCACTACCCGTCATCCCCATGACGATCGACAGGAAAATCCCACATAACGGTCTCCCCGTTGTAACACCCCGATAATAATAAAATAATTATTTGAATTGAGTTAATAATTTAATTATTAATTTAATTAAATAATTGGAAATTTTATTATTATTATTATTTTTTGAATTATTATTATTTTGGAATAATAATTATTATTTGGAAAATATATATATGTTGGAAATAAGAGGAAAGTCTCATTTTGGAAAAAGGTTTTCACGTGAAACAGAGAAATCGTGAAAAAGGAAAAGGGCAGAGAAGAGGAGAAAGGAGCTGAAGAGCAAAGGTTGAAGAACGGAAAGGCTTGAAGCTCAAAGATTCGCCGGATTGTTAAGGTAAGGGGGGGTTTATCGTCGATTAATGGGTATTTTGGGATAATATGTCATGGGTAGTGATAAGCCGTTAATTTGACCCTAATTGGGATTTGTAAATGTTGAAATGTTGTTGGATGAACTGTGTTGAAAGTTGAAATTAAATCGGTATTTGTGTGAGTAATGTTTTCCCGATCGTATAGCTGTTTACGGAATCGGAATCGGAGGTCCGGAAGTCCTCCAATGGCGGAATTCTGCATTCTGCCGTGTGTTAGCGCAGGAATTGTTGTTTGGTCTGCGTTAACCGGTTAACCCAGGGTGTTAACCGGTTAACACTGTATTGAAATGTGAAAATATTGAGTTTTTGCCTGCGTTAACCGGTTAACCCAGGGCGTTAACCGGTTAACACTGTTGCGTTTTGCCAGAAAGTGAGTTTTGCCTGCGTTAACCGGTTAACCCAGGGCGTTAACCGGTTAACACTGTTGCAGAGTGAAAAATTATTGTTTTTAAATGTGGTGTACCTAATTGAGGGTTGGCCTATGTTGCCTATGGTGTAATAGGGATAAATTCCCGCTGTTTTGAGCAGTATATGCAATATTGAAATGTACTAATATTGTGGTTGTTGTTTGGCATAATCTGACATGCTTATGTGATGAAAGATTGATGATGTATAATGATGTACATGATGCTGTGAATGTATATATTATGCATGTATGTGTGAATGGACTGTTGTATGGCTCAGAGTGTGAGCATATGTTTATTCTTGAATTATTGTTGATGTTGCATTGCTAGATGATTAGCATGCATGGCATAGCCTTCGGGGCTGTAGCTAATTCCCATAGTGAGGAATTAGTGAGTGAACCATTGTGGGTTGTTGTTGATGTTTGCATACTAGATGATTAGTGTGCATAGTCTAGCCTTCGGGGCTGTAGCTAATTCCCATGGTGAGGAATTAGTGAGTGAGTCACTAGGTCTCAAATGAGTGGGACTAGTGAGCTTAGTAGCCGTATCTGGAGGGATCGGTGAGCTTGAACTATATGTTCGAGAATAGTCGGTACCGCAGGTGTAGAGTCTCATTGCATAAAAATATGTATGGCGTATAATATGAATGGATGTGTTCCAATATTATACGTGTGTTGTGTTGTTGTTAAGTATGATTTGAGATTATACTGGTATTGTATATTGATGTTGAGTATGATGTTTAGGCCAATGAGCTATTACTGAATGTGTATTGCAATTAGGGTGATTGATGTGTTAATTACTTGGCATTACATGTTGTTTTATAATGCTTATTATATTGATTGAGGAACTCACCCTTACAACTATTTTTCAGGTAACGAGAAATGAGTTGAGTAGAAGCAAATGCTTGGAGTCTAGTGTAGTCTCCCTAGTGGGTCATGCTCTGATAGATGTAACATCGGGCGGGAACACTTTGATTATTATTGTTGTTGTGGTTGAACTAAATTACATGTGATGTTACATGTTTTGCATGATTGAGTTGATCTCTATCCGCTGCGTAATTGTGCAAATACTTTATATTTAAATTAAATAAAAGAGCATGATTGTTATATTGTTTAAATGGTGTGGAATGTTTGTGTGACACCCTTGGTGCACTATTACTCTGATTATACGTTTATTATTTTAATTAATTTTTGGGGTATTTTAGAAGGGTGTTACATTAGTGGTATCAGAGCATAGTCGGTCGTGTCGAGTCGTAATTATTCTGTTTTCCCTGTACGGGATAGGAGTTGTGTAACCCTATCAGTACTTATTGTTTTAGTTTGTTGGGTTTTCAGAATAGAGATGGCTGGAAGAGGCAGAGATGATGCTGCGATTGCTGAGGCTCTGGGTATGCTGGCTGGAGTACTTGGAGGGAATCCAAATGTTGTAGGAATGGGAGCTGCTCGTCAACTGAGTGAGTTCCAGAAGAACAATCCTCCAATGTTCAAGGGAGCATACGATCCAGATGGTGCTCAGAAGTGGTTGAAGGAGATCGAGAGGATCTTCAGAGTAACTGAGTGTGCTGATAACCAGAAGGTCAGGTTCGGTACACATATGCTGTCAGAGGAAGCTGATGATTGGTGGGTTGCTACCCGCACTGAGTTGGAATCTGCTGGGAATACTGAGATCACTTGGGCTGTGTTCAGGGAAAGGTTCCTGAGAAAGTATTTTCCAGAAGATGTCAGAGGAAAGAAAGAGATAGAGTTTTTGGAATTGAAGCAGGGTAACAGGTCGGTTACTGAGTATGCTGCGAAGTTCACCGAGCTGTCAAAGTACTATACTCCCTATAATGAGGCTGCTGGAGAATTTTTGAAATGTGTGAAGTTTGAGAACGGGTTGCGTCCTGAGATCAAACAAGCTATTGGATATCAGAGGATCAGGGTGTTTTCTGACTTGGTTGACTGTTGCAGAATTTTTGAACAGGATTCCAAGGCTAGAGCAGAGAGCTATCAGCAGAGGGTTGATAGGAAGGGTAAGAATCAGATGGATCGTGGAAAACCGTATGCAGCTGGCAAAGGTTTTCAGAAGCAGAGTGGGATGAAGAGGCCTAGTGGGGGAGACTCTAGTGCTCCTGCTAAGTGTTATAGATGTGGTCGGGCTGGACATCGTGTTCATGAGTGTACCAGTGCCGAGATGAGGTGTTTCAAGTGTGGGAAAGGTGGTCACTTGGCTGCAGAGTGCCGATTGAAGACTGTAACTTGTTTCAACTGTGGAGAGTTGGGTCATATCAGTCCCCAGTGTCCTAAGCCGAAGAAGGAGAATCAGTCAGGAGGCAAGGTTTTTGCTCTATCCGGTTCTGAGACTTCTGCAGATGATCGTTTGATCAGAGGTACGTGTTATATTAATGGCTTTCCCCTTATAGCTATTATTGACACAGGTGCTACTCATTCTTTTATATCTGTGGATTGTGCTGTGAAGCTTAAGTTAGAGATATCTGAGATGCGTGGAAGTATGGTGATTGATACTCCTGCAAAGGGTTCAGTGACTACTACTTCGGTTTGTTTGAGTTGTCCTTTGAATATTTTTGGTAGAGATTTTGGAATAGACCTTGTGTGTCTTCCATTAGTACAGATGGACGTTATCTTGGGTATGAACTGGTTGGTGTTTAACCGAGTTTATATCAACTGTTTTGATAAGACGGTGATATTTCCTGAGATTGAGGAAGGGCAGAGTCTGTTTCTATCAGCCAGGCAGGTGAATGAGGAAGTGGCAGATGGGGCAGAGTTGTTTATGCTGTTGGCAACTTTAGGGGCTAAAGATAAACTGGTGATTCATGAGCTAGCAGTGGTGTGTGACTTTCCTGATGTGTTTCCAGAAGAAGTGAATGAGTTACCGCCAGAGCGTGAAGTTGAGTTCTCGATTGAATTGGTACCTGGTACTAGACCGATATCGATGGCTCCGTACCGTATGTCTGCTGTTGAGTTAGCTGAATTGAAAAGTCAGTTGGAAGATTTGTTGGATAAGAAGTTTATTCGTCCAAGTGTGTCACCGTGGGGTGCACCAGTGTTGTTGGTTAAGAAGAAGGAAGGTACTATGAGGTTGTGTGTGGACTACAGGCAACTGAATAAAGTGACGATCAAGAATCGGTATCCTTTGCCGAGGATTGATGATTTGATGGATCAGTTGGTTGGTGCGAGTGTGTTCAGCAAGATAGATTTGAGATCTGGGTATCATCAGATACGTGTGAAAACTGAGGATATTCAGAAGACTGCTTTCAGAACGAGGTATGGACATTATGAGTATTCTGTAATGCCTTTTGGTGTGACTAATGCGCCTGGAGTATTTATGGAGTACATGAATAGGATTTTCCATCCGTACTTGGATCAGTTTGTTGTGGTGTTTATCGATGACATTTTGGTGTATTCGAAATCTGAAGAAGAGCATGCTGAGCATTTGAGAGTGGTTTTAGGAGTGCTGCGAGAAAAGCAGTTATTTGCTAAACTGTCTAAGTGTGAATTTTGGTTAGAAGAAGTTAGTTTTCTTGGTCATGTGATTTCAAGAGGTGGTGTTGCTGTTGATCCTTCTAAGATAGAAGCGGTATCTAAGTGGGAAGCTCCGAAGTCTGTTGCTGAGATTCGAAGTTTCCTTGGTTTGGCTGGTTATTATAGGAAGTTCATTGAGGGATTTTCTAAGTTGGCGTTACCGTTGACGATGTTGACTAGAAAGGGGCAAGCGTTTGTTTGGGACTCAAAATGTGAAGAAGGTTTCCAAGAGTTAAAGAGAAGGTTGACTACTGCTCCTATTTTGACGTTACCGAGTTCGTCGGAACCATTTGAAGTTTACTGTGATGCTTCATTGTTGGGTTTGGGTGGTGTGTTGATGCAGAATAAGCAGGTTATAGCTTATGCTTCGAGACAGCTGAGGGTTCATGAAAGGAACTATCCGACGCACGATTTAGAGTTGGCAGCTGTAGTGTTTGTTTTGAAGTTGTGGAGGCATTACTTGTATGGATCAAGATTTGAGGTTTTCAGTGACCATAAGAGTTTAAAGTATTTGTTTGATCAGAAAGAGCTGAATATGAGACAGAGAAGATGGTTAGAGTTTCTGAAGGATTATGACTTTGGTTTGAATTACCATCCGGGTAAAGCAAACGTAGTGGCTGATGCATTGAGTCGGAAATCATTACATATGTCTATGTTAATGGTTAGGGAATTGGATTTAATTGAGCAGTTTAGAGATTTGAGTTTAGTGTGTGAGAGTACTCACAATAGTGTTAAATTGGGAATGTTGAAGTTAACGAGTGGTATTCTGGAGGAGATCAGAGAGGGTCAGAAATCCGATATGCATTTGGTTGATAAGTTGACTTTAGTGAATCAAGGTCGAGGTGGTGAATTCAGAGTTGATGAGAATGGTGTTTTGAAATTTGGTAGTCGGGTGTGTATTCCGAATGTTATTGAGCTTAAGAAGAGTATTCTTGAGGAGGGACATCGTAGTGGCTTAAGTATTCATCCTGGAGCTACGAAGATGTATCATGATTTGAAGAAGTTATTTTGGTGGCCGGGAATGAAAAGAGAAATTGCGAGTTTTGTTTATTCTTGTTTGACTTGTCAGAAGTCAAAGATTGAGCATCAGAAGCCGTCTGGACTAATGCAACCGTTGGCTATTCCAGAGTGGAAGTGGGATAGTATCAGTATGGATTTTGTTTCGGGTTTACCGAGGACAAGTAGGAATTTTGAAGCTATTTGGGTGATTGTTGACAGGTTGACAAAATCGGCTCATTTCATTCCGATCAGAATGGATTATCCGTTAGAGAGATTAGCCGAGTTGTATATTGAGAAGATTGTAAGTTTGCATGGTATTCCGTCTAGTATTGTTTCGGACAGAGATCCTAGATTTACATCGAAGTTCTGGGAAGGTTTGCAGAAGGCTTTGGGAACTAAACTGAGATTGAGTTCTGCATATCACCCGCAGACTGATGGTCAGACTGAGAGGACGATTCAGTCACTGGAGGATCTTTTGAGAGCTTGTGTTTTAGAAAAAGGAGGTGCTTGGGATTGTTATTTGCCTTTGATTGAGTTCACCTACAACAATAGTTTTCATTCGAGCATTGGTATGGCACCGTTTGAAGCTTTGTATGGTAGGAGATGTCGGACACCTTTATGTTGGTATGAGTCCGGTGAGAGTGCTGTGGTTGGACCGGAGATTGTTCAACAAACTACGGAAAAGATTAAGATGATTCAGGAGAAGATGAGAATTGCTCAGAGTCGTCAGAAGAGTTATCACGATAAGAGGAGGAAGTCACTTGAGTTCCAAGAGGGAGATCATGTGTTTCTCCGCGTCACTCCGATAACTGGTGTTGGTCGAGCTTTGAAGTCGAAGAAGTTGACACCTCGATTTATTGGTCCTTATCAGATTTTGGAGAGGATAGGAGAAGTAGCCTATCGTATCGCCTTACCGCCGTCGCTTGCGAATTTGCATGAAGTTTTTCATGTGTCTCAGTTGAGGAGGTACATTCATGATCCGTCGCATGTAGTCCAAACAGATGATGTACAGGTGAGAGATAACCTGACTGTTGAAACATCACCTATGAGGATCGAGGATCGAGAGTTGAAGCAGTTGCGGGGTAAAGAGATTGCCTTGGTGAAGGTAGCTTGGGGAGGACCAGCAGGTGGCAACGTGACTTGGGAACTGGAGAGTAAGATGAAGGAGTCTTATCCAAAGTTGTTCGCTTGAGGTATGTTTTCGAGGACGAAAACTCTTTTAGTGGGGGAGAGTTGTAACACCCCGATAATAATAAAATAATTATTTGAATTGAGTTAATAATTTAATTATTAATTTAATTAAATAATTGGAAATTTTATTATTATTATTATTTTTTGAATTATTATTATTTTGGAATAATAATTATTATTTGGAAAATATATATATGTTGGAAATAAGAGGAAAGTCTCATTTTGGAAAAAGGTTTTCACGTGAAACAGAGAAATCGTGAAAAAGGAAAAGGGCAGAGAAGAGGAGAAAGGAGCTGAAGAGCAAAGGTTGAAGAACGGAAAGGCTTGAAGCTCAAAGATTCGCCGGATTGTTAAGGTAAGGGGGGGTTTATCGTCGATTAATGGGTATTTTGGGATAATATGTCATGGGTAGTGATAAGCCGTTAATTTGACCCTAATTGGGATTTGTAAATGTTGAAATGTTGTTGGATGAACTGTGTTGAAAGTTGAAATTAAATCGGTATTTGTGTGAGTAATGTTTTCCCGATCGTATAGCTGTTTACGGAATCGGAATCGGAGGTCCGGAAGTCCTCCAACGGCGGAATTCTGCATTCTGCCGTGTGTTAGCGCAGGAATTGTTGTTTGGTCTGCGTTAACCGGTTAACCCAGGGTGTTAACCGGTTAACACTGTATTGAAATGTGAAAATATTGAGTTTTTGCCTGCGTTAACCGGTTAACCCAGGGCGTTAACCGGTTAACACTGTTGCGTTTTGCCAGAAAGTGAGTTTTGCCTGCGTTAACCGGTTAACCCAGGGCGTTAACCGGTTAACACTGTTGCAGAGTGAAAAATTATTGTTTTTAAATGTGGTGTACCTAATTGAGGGTTGGCCTATGTTGCCTATGGTGTAATAGGGATAAATTCCCGCTGTTTTGAGCAGTATATGCAATATTGAAATGTACTAATATTGTGGTTGTTGTTTGGCATAATCTGACATGCTTATGTGATGAAAGATTGATGATGTATAATGATGTACATGATGCTGTGAATGTATATATTATGCATGTATGTGTGAATGGACTGTTGTATGGCTCAGAGTGTGAGCATATGTTTATTCTTGAATTATTGTTGATGTTGCATTGCTAGATGATTAGCATGCATGGCATAGCCTTCGGGGCTGTAGCTAATTCCCATAGTGAGGAATTAGTGAGTGAACCATTGTGGGTTGTTGTTGATGTTTGCATACTAGATGATTAGTGTGCATAGTCTAGCCTTCGGGGCTGTAGCTAATTCCCATGGTGAGGAATTAGTGAGTGAGTCACTAGGTCTCAAATGAGTGGGACTAGTGAGCTTAGTAGCCGTATCTGGAGGGATCGGTGAGCTTGAACTATATGTTCGAGAATAGTCGGTACCGCAGGTGTAGAGTCTCATTGCATAAAAATATGTATGGCGTATAATATGAATGGATGTGTTCCAATATTATACGTGTGTTGTGTTGTTGTTAAGTATGATTTGAGATTATACTGGTATTGTATATTGATGTTGAGTATGATGTTTAGGCCAATGAGCTATTACTGAATGTGTATTGCAATTAGGGTGATTGATGTGTTAATTACTTGGCATTACATGTTGTTTTATAATGCTTATTATATTGATTGAGGAACTCACCCTTACAACTATTTTTCAGGTAACGAGAAATGAGTTGAGTAGAAGCAAATGCTTGGAGTCTAGTGTAGTCTCCCTAGTGGGTCATGCTCTGATAGATGTAACATCGGGCGGGAACACTTTGATTATTATTGTTGTTGTGGTTGAACTAAATTACATGTGATGTTACATGTTTTGCATGATTGAGTTGATCTCTATCCGCTGCGTAATTGTGCAAATACTTTATATTTAAATTAAATAAAAGAGCATGATTGTTATATTGTTTAAATGGTGTGGAATGTTTGTGTGACACCCTTGGTGCACTATTACTCTGATTATACGTTTATTATTTTAATTAATTTTTGGGGTATTTTAGAAGGGTGTTACACCCGTCACCATACTGACGACCGTTGGCTAACCCAGAAGCATGACAGGAGCCTGTCACGCTGATGCATAACAAGAATCAACAATTTTCACCATGAGAGCTCATTCGAAGCTCCGATTTCGACCCCTAGCATCCCAAATCGCACAGAAAACAATATATACATATTATATAACAATCAAATCATCATATATACACCAATTCACATCCAATTTCATCAATTAATCATGAATTAAGGGCTATGTTCATAAAACCAAAATGCACATCAATGGTAATAATAACATCCAGGTTCATACTCATTCAATACACATAAAATTCAGCAATACTTAGAGCACAAATTTATACATTAAACATAAGCATTATCATGAATTACACATAATCACATCCAAGAATTCATAAAACACAACAGTGGAGAAAAACCTAGAGGAGGGCGAGAATCCCTCTTTACCCTTCATGCAATAACGCCTATATTAGAGTAGTTTCTCACCTTACATGAATTTCTAGCAGTTAAACAAGTTGGTTATGGTGTTTGTCTTCTCTCTCAAGTCTTTGTTCTCCTTTTCTCACACTTGCCTCTTTTTCCCATTTCTACGTATTGACGAGTTTGACTCCTCTCCTTTTACTGTTTATTTTAACCTAAAAATATAATTAATTCTCCTTTTCACACTTTTACCCCTCCGCTAATCTCTACTTTCACCACTTTCTCTTATTTTTCTAATAATTTTATTTTCTGCCTCAAAATCACTATGTCTCTTATTTTATTATTATTATTATTATTATTATTATTATTATTATTATTATGATATTATTTTAATAAAGTAAAACTCTACTAAAATCCAACAAACACCAACAAATGCTAAATTATCACATAACACCTGCTATCATCAAAATAAATAAAAGTATTAAATCACCAAAATAATTAAGTAAAATCAATAAAAATTCAATTAAATAAATTAGTCGAATTCGGGTTGTTATAGTTACCAACGCCAAGGTCGCCTTTGTGATGAAGTACACCGGCCTCTGGTAGATATCAAATTCTAATCAAAGCAGCATTTACCGCTTCTTATGATAGGCCATGCCATCGTTCTTTAATTCAAAAGGTATTTGATTATACCTCGAATAGACGTCCATAAATGAGAGTACTCGATACCCATCCAAATCATCTACTAGTTTATCAATGTTTGGAAGCAGATAAGAATCTTTCAGGAAAGCCTTGTTAAGATCTGTATAATAAACACATATCCTATATTTCCTCAAGGTCTTCCTCACTAACATGACATTGGATAACTATTATATATATTTGGCTTCGAAAATGAATCGGGTATCCAATAGGCCATTAGCCGTGCTAGCCGTAGCCTTAACATTTTCCAGAGATTGTCTCTTTCGACACTGGGAGACGTGACGAGCATTGGTGTCCATATTTAGCTGGTGGAACGCTACACTAGGATGATGATAGACATCTTATGCGGGGTTAAAACAAAAAGGATGGAGTTATCCTAGAGGCATCCAGTCAGTGTTGTTCTTACTTCTAAAAGAAGTCTGACGCCTAATTTAATTGACCTGACGGGGTCTTACTCGAGTTTGACATACTTGAAATCGCCATCTGACACCAGTTGAACCTCATAATCATAAGGATCTAGGTCGAATGCTCTAGGATCACTTAACTCTCCTTCTACTGATGCTTCTGAGCATGCGTCTGACTTTTAGGGATCCTTTTGGATAATTTTTTTAAAACTCGTTTAGCTTCATATACATCATCGGATGCCGAGACCGGTCTTCCTTCTCTGTTGTGGTACTTCAATTTAAAATGGACCGAAGATGCTACTACATCTAGTCTCATTATAAACGACCTCCCTAGGATACCTCTAAAGATGCTCTGGCATGGTATTATTATAAAATTAAGGATCATTTTCTTTTGCGACCTCCTTCCACAATAGTAACCTCCAGATCCATAGCTCAATGAGGACGAGTAATCAAATCTTTGAATGCTAGTAGATCTCCTCTATCAGACATGCTCATATCCGTTGACTAGAGTCATATCAGACCTATCATATATGAGTAGAGGATGTTACACAAAATTCTTTCGTCCATGAGGAATCCAGTTAGATTATGATCAACTATGGTGATCGTAAGAATCAGAGGTAGATCACAGTTTGTAGTTCCATTGATCTTATTATGTTCTAGAAATCCTAATTCTAATTATCTATTCTTCATTGATTGTCAGTGTTATTTAAAAGTATAGAGAGAGCTGATGAAGGATAGGGGCTAGATGATGCGATATCTTGGAATTTGTCAATCAGTAACGTCTGGTAAATAGTTAATTTATGGGACACATTGAAGATTCAACCATAGATATCATAACTACCGTCTTTGCTTTTCCTGTTGCAATTATAATTATGATTTTAGATCAAGATTGAATTAAAGATGAAAATTAGCAGGAATTAAATCTTGTGTCCCACAAACAACATCATTATTCTGTTCGGGAACCCGGAACAGATCCAGCTCCTCAAAGGAACCAAAAATTGATACAATTGGATAATTGGTGATTTTGCTTGATGACTTTGATCTCCTTTGCGGCATCGTGAGTTGAACCTCCATGATTAACACTCCAATATCTAAGTCAGTTTATAGTTTAAGATGAGTATAATGAAATAAATTGGGCTTTAGAGTTTAGAAATGCTTTATCATTTTCATCTTTGATCCATTCAGCTTGTGACTTTGGAGTTGGCATTGAAGTTTCTAATTGAGTGGTCATAAGTACATAGTTGAGATTCTCTACGTCTGACCATATGTCGTTATCTCGAGAGAATACAAATAATCTCATTTTCCCTTTCCAGTAGTAGTAGTCTGATTAGTTGAAGTATGAAAGCCTGTGTGATGGTTCTCCTTCAACGATGAATTTTGTTTGTTCAGATATTTCTTTTTTGGATCGTTTTTCTCTAACACTGTTAAGTGTTTTTTTCATGTTCAAAACTCGTACTCTTATACCAATTGAAGTAAATAGAAATGTTACTAGAGGGGGGGGGGGGGGGGGGGGGGGGGGATAGAATTGTGACCCTTTTAAAATTGATCCGAACCTTAATAAAAAACACAATCTTTCAAAAAATTCTTGGAAGAAGAGGATGGTACAGAAATCAAATACTATTTAAAATAATATGTGTGTGAGTGTGTCTGTGTGTGTAAGATAATGATTAATAATATAACAAATAAAAGGATAAGAGTTCAAGTTAATGACACACAAAGTTTGTACTGGTTCACTTAAATGGTTTACTTAAGTCCTCACAGTTTTGTGATATTTCTTGACTGATTCTTAAGGGAACTTTTCTTCTAAGTATCTCACTTTTTCACCATGTATTCTCCTAGTCTCACCATACTTACAATACTGATTAATCTAGCTTCATTAAACTTACAATATAGTGAACATGTTTAATATCACTTGAAGATATGTAACATTGAGATGGTTTTGTGGTATCAAAGATAATTTATACTTTCACCGTATGGTGGTGAAATGTTTTGATGAGAGATTTTGATGATGTGTATTTGGGATGACTTTGATGTGAGAAGTATATTACTTTGATGCGTGATAGAGTTTTATGATTCTTTCACATGTAATGAAAACTAGACTTTGAAAATGAAGAGGTGCTCTTATTTATAGACATTGATGTCTTGTCTTTAAATCCTTGAATGAAATAAGTTAGACATTATGCTAATTATGAGAATGTCCTTCACGTGCGATGGAGTAGTTATGAGTCCTGAGGTCTTAAGGATGTCACACTGTTTGGCTATACTAGGCTTTCACATCAATTTTGTTGTTCCAACAATTTTGTGTCATACAATATTTATAATAAAGATATCTTGTGATTTGGTGACCAAGTAAGGATTTAAGTCCTTAGACATATGATATGAGAGCTCAAGAACTATTATTTTACTTAAATATGAAAGATAATGCACAATTTTTGAAAAATAAAAATAGACAAATATAGTGATATACACCGGAAATAATTTTGAAAGAGGTGAATTTTAATCTTAAAAAAATACTTTTTGTTTATATGGCAACACACACCTTTTCGAATCGAACATAACTCTTAAAAAATATAATAAGGTAGAATTTAAATAGAAAAGATGCATAAAGTAGGTGCTATGAAATGTGTTATGAAAAGCTGTAATGCGTAATAATGTTTTTCATAATTTTGTAGGTATCAATTGATTGTGAGAGATGAACAATCGATTCCACTTTTGTAAGGTTTAAAAAAAATTGAATTTAAAACATGTGACAATAGAATGCGCAATCGATTGTCTCACCTAAATTTTTATTTTAAAAGGATTTGGAAAATTTCTATCTACAAAAATAAAAAGTCATAAGATTTTATATGATGTCATGAATTGATTTAGATGGATTGAACACTTAATATATATATATATATATATATATATATATATATATATATATATATATATATATATATATATATATGATTGATTATTAATTATTAATTTCAAACTATGGATCATCTTGAGTGGTGACTTGACTTCAGATTTGTTAGGTTTAAAACACTTAAATTATGTTTCAAACACTATCATCTATTACATTATAACAATCTAGTCCATCATCCAATCTAGCATTATTAGAATATAGTCTTCAATTATCCAACATTGTAATATAGTCACTCATTTCCTGCATTAGTGGTTTCAATTTCAACATCTGTCCCAACTTGAATTTTTCCAAATCAACGAGCCCTTTCTCACCATTAACCTTATTCAATTACGATCAAATAAAGTTTTCATGAATCGAAAATCTATTTCAAGTAAGAATTTTTTTATTTTTCGTACATTATCAACAACTTTAGAACTATACAATTTTAAATATAGCTTCCCCCTAAACAAATAGGGTTTGGTCAAGCTCTAAAAATGGCGAAGATAAGAAAATTTCACAAATATCTTCACATGCATGAGAAGAGAAGAAAAGAAAAGTTGTTTGAAAAAATATTTTTGAGATAGTTTTGTATGATGTTATCCTAAATGAAAGAAAAAAACATGCATGAAAAATAGGAAGATGGAGGAAATGTTACACGAGCAATGGAGAGGAATTGGAAATAAAAAGTGTTGGCTTACATGCAGAAAAGGTAACTAACATAATCACAAATGTCAACAACATAACTACGAGTGTTAAGGTACTTAATAACAAATGTCAAGTTACGTAACAAGTGTCAATAATTAATGCACGTGAAAAGTAAAAAAATAATTTATAATAAAAAAATAACTTATAATAAAAAAAATGAGAAAGTATAATGTAATTGAGTCATGAACCTAATATGTCAAAATATATATAATTCAATTTTAACTTATTTAATTAACAAATTTAATTTTCCAATTATTCAACAATTTAATTGTCGAATCAAATTCTAAATTATTTTCGGATTTATTGTCAGTTCCCTCAAGAGATAATCTTCTTTAATTTAGTTTGTTTATGATGTTTTAATATGTTTTTAAGGAACATGACATAAGTGTTATGTTTAAAAGTATTACTTTCTTTTTAATTTAATTATAACATAATTTATAGTTCGTAAATATTTATTACACTTACATAGTTTAGAAACTCTGAAAAAATATTAGAAAGATAACGATATTTTAGAACAAGACAAAGCGTGAAGTAATCTGTTATCAACCGTAGCCAAGAAAGGAAAAAAGAAAAATAAAAGAAGTAAGAAATAGAAAACCAGAAAAGGAAAACTTATAAAGACTTGAATTGTCTGCTTTAACTAATTTGACACAGTTTCACACAAACAGAAATCAACACCCTTGGATTGATCAGACGGCCAGGATATATCTGAATAATAACACTTGAGACCCACCGACGGTACAGTACAGTCACTTTTTCTCGCGCTTTTTACAGTGTGAAATATATCACACGTGTCATACGCACGTGCTATCAATTTCTCTCACAGAGTCTCCTCAGAGTTAGAACCTTGTCTCTCTCTCTCTCTGAGTGACAGTGTCAACTCGTTCTTCTTCATTTGCTGCATCCACAAACTCTCACAGTGGTGAACTCAACTTCAACAATCAATCACAGATCTTCAATGTAATGCTTCCAATTCTTTTACAATCTTGAAATACTCTTCTATGAGTGACAAGAATACTATTTTTATTTTTTTATTTTTTTTTGTGAACAACAATATACAAATGGACGAACTTGCACTTTTTTTGTTTGTTTTACTGTGTGTAGATTCTGATTCAGAAATTAAATCTTTCATGTTTTTTGTCTCAGAAATCTTTTTCTGCTTGAAGCATTATTGCAGAGTTTGTGTGGAAATTAGTGAGTTCCTAAAAAGGGATTTTGATAGGGTTAAGCTTCTTGGTGATATATGAATCATGATTGTTGAGGAAAGGAAACTAATGGAGGAAAGTAGTAATAGAGGTGAATTTCAAGCTAGTTTAGCTAAACTCTCTTCATTGAGATCAGGTGGTAGTTTTAAATCAACATTATCTGGAAGAACGACTCCAAGAAGTAATTCTCCTTCGTTTCGAAGATTGAATTCTAGTCGAACACCGAGGAAGGATGGAAGGGGTTTCGGTGGTTCGTTGTTGTTTCGGAGTAATCGCGTGTTGTTGTGGTTGCTTCTGATTACTCTTTGGGCTTATCTTGGATTTTTTGTTCAGTCTAGGTGGGCACATAGTGATAAGAAGGAGGAGTTTTCTGGATTTGGGACTGGGCCGAGAAATACTGGCGCAGACGCTGATCCGAGTCTTCGTCGTGATTTGATTGCTAGTGATGAATCTTTGTCTGTTAATAATGATAGTGTTAGAAATAAAGGTGGGATCGGTAGAACAATAAACGTGGCTTTGGCGAAGAAAGAAAATAATGATGATGATGCTTCATCTCGTCGTAAAGCAAGCTCGAAGAAAAAGAGCAGGCGATCTTCTAAAGGTAAAGCCCGTGGGAAGCAAAAACTGAAAGTGGAAATTAAGAACAACACTATAGAGGAGCAGGAACCGGAAATTCCTCAAACCAATAGTACATATGGGCTGCTTGTTGGTCCGTTTGGTTCAATGGAGGATAGGATTTTGGAATGGAGTCCTCAGAAACGTTCTGGGACATGTAATAGGAAGGGGGACTTTGCGCGTCTTGTTTGGTCCAGAAGATTTATCTTGGTATTCCATGAGCTTTCCATGACTGGAGCTCCGCTTTCAATGATGGAGTTGGCAACGGAGCTTTTGAGCTGTGGAGCCACTGTTTCAGCTGTTGTACTTAGCAGGAAGGGTGGTTTGTTGTCAGAGCTTTCCAGAAGACGAATCAAGGTGCTGGAGGATAAAGCAGAACTCAGCTTCAAAACTGCAATGAAAGCTGATCTCGTAATTGCTGGTTCAGCTGTATGTGCATCATGGATTGGTATGAAAAGATTGATTACAATTAATTGTGATTATCATTTATTCTTTTCTTTATTATTCGGTATAGTTTCTATAGATTGTTTTGTTGTTACTATTTTTGCTTCTGATACTGAAGGATTCCAATTACGTCTCTCTTTTATATGTAGTTGCATAGATTCATTGCAAAATAATAATACAATTCTTTTTCAGATTATTCAAGTAGAAATTATTAATATGAGTTTGTAATTGCTCTTCATGTCTTAATAAAAACCCTTTGTTTTGTTATGTCTCCAGAAAAATATATTGAACGTTTTCCTGCGGGAGGGAGTCAAGTTGCTTGGTGGGTTATGGAAAACCGTCGCGAGTACTTCGATCGTTCAAAGGGTGTCTTGGACAGAGTAAAGATGTTGGTTTTTCTTTCTGATTCGCAATCTAAACAATGGCTAAAATGGTGTGAAGAAGAAAACATAAAATTGAGATCTCAACCCGAAATTGTTCCTTTGTCCGTTAATGATGAACTGGCATTTGTAGCTGGCATTCCCTCTACGCTTAACACTCCATCCTTTAGTACTGATAAAATGATTGAGAAAAAGCAGTTGTTGCGAGAATCAGTCCGAAAAGAAATGGGATTAACGGATAATGATATGCTTGTGATATCTCTGAGTAGCATCAACCCTGGAAAGGGCCAGCTGTTGCTTCTTGAATCAGCAAGCTCAGTAGTAGAACATGAACAGTTGGAAGATGGTAAGAAAATGAAAAAATTATCAAATATAAAGGAAGGCCTGTCTACTCAGGCAAGAAGACATCGTGTTAGAAAACTGTTACCATTGTTGAAGAAAGGCAAAGTAGCTCTGAATGATATCTCAAGCAATTCTCTAAGCAGGTTTGGTTACATGAATCTGGAAATTAATTCTTATAACTTATGATTTTATGGTATCTATTTTTTATTTGCTGCACTGATTATGTAAACTTTGATAATCACAGAAGGAAACAATCTCTCAAACTTCTCATTGGTTCTGTTGGATCTAAAAGTAACAAGGGGGATTATGTTAAAAGCCTTCTAAGTTTCTTAGAACAGCATCCCAACACTTCAAAATCAGTTTTGTGGACTCCAGCCACAACACAGGTTGCCTCACTATACTCTGCCGCAGATGTTTATGTCATAAACGCTCAGGTAGGTCCTGTTTATTTTGTTTATAAAGTAGTAGGTAAAATTCTTATACATTCATATCGTTATTTGTTATCTCATTCATTATTAGTATATGCATATAATTAGGAATCTAGTTTGCACCTGACATTCATATAGCTCCATGCAAAGATATTTTAAATGGAAAAGTTGTTCAATCATGTTGGAAATATTATCACGTTGTGTTATCTGTTAAGAACTTGAGATAGATGAAATATATTGTTTTGTTTTCTGATTTGAAATCTTGTGATCTTACCTTAAAGTTCTTGCCTTGCCCCATTTCTAGAATACTCTCTCATGTGTATGATGAGTATTTTATGTTATTTTAAGATGTATGAATTCCCATCTAATCTATTTAGTGTTCTTTATCAATAAAGGATTAGATTTATTGAGTAATCAATGAATTTGTTGAAAATAGTACTGAATGGCATTTTTGGCTTTGTTTGTATTGCATTATTTTACAGCTTCATAATTGCTGAAACTATATATTCCAGCTGTTACCTAAGTTTAGAGCTATTAATTTAATCGCTGAAATATCCTCCAATATGGAAAGCTGTTGCTAACTAACAAATGATGAACAGGGACTGGGAGAGACATTTGGACGGGTGACTATAGAAGCAATGGCATTTGGTCTTCCGGTATGACTTCTAGTGCATTTACGTATTTTGAGTGTCATGCCTGAGTTTTGATAATTGTCAACATTTTTAACCGTCTAATGGTGCGACGATGAAATAACCTCTCATATGCATAATAGAATGACTTAACTCATAAGTAATATATTAATAACAGTTCATCCAATTAAGTTGTGTTCCATTTAATGTTATGGGAGCAGGTTCTTGGAACTGACGCGGGGGGAACGAAGGAGATAGTCGAACACAATGTTACAGGTCTTGTTCATCCAATTGGACGCACAGCAGGGAACGACATCCTTGCACAGAATCTTGTGTATTTGCTGAAAAACCAGTTGGCAAGGAAACAAATGGGAATGGAAGGAAGAAAGAAGGTGGAGAAGATGTATTTGAAGCAACACATGTATAAGAAATTTGTTGATGTTATTGTTAGATGCATGAGAAGCAAATAAGCCCTTGTAATACTCTCATTCTTTCTTTTTTTCTTCTTATTGAAGTCACTCATTCACAATACATAATCTTGACACTGTTTTGATAAATATTTGCAATTATTTTACTGTTCTTAGTGCTTGGTCAAAGAAATTTAAAAGTGAATATTTAAAATTATTTGATAAACTTTCCATTACGGTACCTTTTTTGGTTGGGGGTGGAGGGAAATATGCCTCTTTTCTGTTTCAATAGAATGTGTCTTCTTGACACCTTGAATTCATGCATTTTAATTTGGAATTAATAACTCAATCATGATTAATATAAAAACAAGATTTGTGTTTGAATAGATAATATACAAAACAAAACTCTCTAACACTAATAGTTGTGATTAATATTTTATTAACATGTCATCTCTATGTAAATTCATAGATGGAGTAAAAACAGCATTTTTAATGGTGGTGGTTCAGGTCTCTTATGCTGTTGTTAGCATATTGTACAAATTGGTTGCAAATAATAATGGAATGAGTTTGTGTGTACTTGTGGCTTATCGTTACCTTTTTGCATCCATTTTTATGGTTCCTCTTGCTTATTTTGCTGAGAGGTGCCACTTTATTTCTATTATTCATAAGATTCATTAGTAGTTTTATACAACATATTTAAAAGTGAGAAAATAAAGGAAAATAATTTTATTAACACAATTCAGGATTTATGCTTCTTCCACAGGAAGAGCAAGCCAAAGATCACTGCAGAAGTTCTTTTTCAAGCTTTTCTTTGTGGATTATTTGGGTAAGTTGATTCAATATTATTTTAAATAAATATTTATAGAATATGATATTCTCATTAATTAATCAAAGTTTATGATACTCAGGGCAACATTACAACAAAATTTGTATGTTGAAGCCGTAGTTTTGGCGGGTGTAACATACGCTACGGTCATGTACAACTTTATTCCGGGTGCAACTTTTATCTTAGCCGTATGTTTCGGGTGCGTAATTTAACCTTTAACTAAGCCCTAGATGTTAAATTTTTTAGTGTTAAATTAATTAATAATGGTTTTAATTTTCAGA
The DNA here is from genome assembly GCF_024323335.1 of Lathyrus oleraceus. Lineage (NCBI taxonomy): Eukaryota > Viridiplantae > Streptophyta > Magnoliopsida > Fabales > Fabaceae > Lathyrus > Lathyrus oleraceus. The sequence goes on from NC_066583.1 coordinate 638,805,006, forward strand.
TTGGAAAGGTTAAACATTGGAACATTATCAGGGAAAGCCAAGGTGATTGGTACATTAATGGGAATCAGTGGAGCCATGATTCTCACATTCTATAAGAGTACTGAAATTCACCTATGGTCTACTCATGTGAATTTGTTGAAACATCATCTACAACCACAAAATGTATCTGCTAATAATATATGGGGCTCATCTCTTGCACTGGGAACTTGTATATCATATTCAATATGGTTGATAATTCAGGTCACACATTCATCAAGTTTATACTAAAAACAATTGATCAATTAACTTCATTTTACAACTTGTATTAAATACTATAGGCTAAGATGAGTGAGAAGTTTCCTTGGCATTATACAAGTGCAGCATTGATGTCAGTGATGGCTTCCATTCAATCAATTATATTTGCTTTATGTGTGGAAAGAGGTGATTGGAATCAATGGAAGCTTGGTTGGGATATCAAACTTTTCACAGCACTTTTTGCAGTAAAACCTAATCTATGAATCAATATTTATATTTATGTATTAATATAAAAACGTCGTTAATATTTTGTATTTGCAGGGTGTTGTGGCCTCGGGAATAGTTTGGGTTATGATTGCATGGTGTGTGCGCATAAAAGGTCCACTCTATGCTTCTGTTTTCAACCCTCTATTTCTTGTTCTAGTGGCCATTGGAGGATCTCTCTTACTAGATGAAACACTTCATTTGGGAAGGTTCAAATATTTAACTCATTTTATTATTTAGTAATTTTTGAAGCCTTTTTATATTACTATTAAAAAAAAAATCTTCTAAAATTACAGTGTAATAGGATCATTGATAATTGTGATTGGGCTATACATTGTCTTGTGGGGTAAAGGTAGAGAATTGAAGAAAATTATTGAGGTTCAACCATTGGAGATAATTACCACAAAGCTTCAAGATGCTAAAAGTCTTGAGATTGATGATAACATTGTCGTGAAGGAAAACAATTATCTATAAACAAAAGGAAAGTGACAAGTTTAAAAATAATCATCACATGGGAGGCATATTCAACGACCATAAAGTGATCAGATCATTCATTATTTTGATTTCTTTGTTAATTCTATATTCTAAAGCAATTTCAAACATTATTATATAGTGATAGTAAAGTGTTAACTTTTTTGCTTTCAAAATAACTTTATGAAGAGTTTGATGAGTTCAAATGTTAACAACATTACTACCGAATATAGTACTCACACAGTACAATGTCTTAGATAATATGATATAAATAAATGTTAGTGTGTGAGATTTTTTTTTAAGTGATGAGATAAAGAGAAAGAAAATAAGAAAATAACAATTATTATTATTGAAGAATGATTGTGTTACAAATTGATTTATATATGTATGTATTTATACACAAAGTTATTTAGTTATTTGACTACCTAAGTAACAAATATAACAAACTAAGTAACAAATCATAAACTCTAATTATCTTTGCACTTGGGTCTCATACAACTTGGATTATATCTTATATCTCAACAGAGCCCCCTATAATCCAAGTTGTTGAACATACATTAATCATAATCGATCAGAATTATTCATAATTTCTTTCTCAAATTTAGGAATCTGTCGATCTTCAATCCTTTGGTGAAAATGTCGGTCAAGTGTGTTTCACTTGAGCAATGTCTTACTTCAAGTTTACCTTCTCCCTTAAGAAGTAAAATCTAGCTTCAATGTGCTTATTCCTTCCATGCAAAACAGGATTCTTCGCAAGATTTATGGTTGACTTGTTGTCGATTTGTAGTACCAGAGTTTTCTTCACTTCGACCTCTATTTTTTGAAGCACATATCTGACCCAAATTGCTTGACACGCAACATATGATCCTGCTATATATTCAGTCTCTCACGATGACAATGTCACCACATGTTGCTTTCTCGAGCACCGTGAGATTGGGACACCAAATACTTAAAAGAAATAACTAGTTGTGCTTCTTCGATCTTCCTTATCTTCACACTAACTTGCATCTAAATAGCAAGTAATCATAACTTCTTTGCTTTCAGAGTCTTGTCGAAATAGAATTCCACAATTTATCGATTCTTTTAAGTATCTCAGGATTCTTCTTACAACCTTCATGTGTGACACATTTCGTTCACTCATGTATTTGCTCATTAATTTGACTGAGAAACCTATATCAGGTCGACTGTTGCACACATATCTCAGAGATCCGACAATTTGTTTGAACAAAGTTGCTTATATGCTCATTATCATCTATTTACTTCATTCATTCTTTACTTTATGTCTTTTATCTTTTGTCATTTCTTATTTGATTCGTATAATTAAAAAGAATAAAAACATGATAAAATGAAAAGACCAAAAAGAGTAATCTTTGGGACCTAATGTGGAGACTTAGAGGACTTGTGGGGACCCTTGCATGAACCTTGAACTATTGTGATTGACCTATGTTTGACTTGGAGTTTCATCATGGACTTGTAATATTTTATTACAAGAATAACACTCGTGGAACTACCCTAAGGCAAAGGGAGACATATATTGATTCCATTATCCATTTGTTTAGTTTATGACACTTGGCACACACAAGGATTTCTCTTAGGCTACCTTACAATGAGACCCTTTATTTCTCGCATTAATTTCCCTTGTATTTTTCATGTATCTCTCCCCCTATTTGGTGTACTTTCTTACTTCTTGCTTCCTTTGGTTTGTTGTTGCTTGTTAGCTCACCCCTATGAACTAGGATCAACCTCACATTTTCTTAGAAAATAATCACAAACCCTTGATCCAACGTCGAGTTGCATTTTCTCAATAAACTCAAAATACGATTAAAATTGCACGCCACGAGCCTTAAGTAGTTGGGAAGGATGAGAATGGATTTTTCCTATCCTCATTATGATTATCTTGAACACAAGACGCTTCACTTGGTTATTTGAGATATTTGTCTCCACTCATAGTCTTTAGTGTGATTCTAGTAAAAAACAACTTTCTTTTCAAAACCTAAAAACAACACCAACTCATCAAACTCTTTTCTCGTTGTTGTGCGATTGATCCTCAAACCCTTTTCTCGAACGAAAGGTATTTTGTTTCAAGACGATGCAAAAACAATGTTTCATCCACTTGAACGTGTGAGCAAGATTGCGACGTTGCCCATAAATGTTAATTTGTAAATCCATTCACTTGTGATGCAAACATCCCCTTCTCCACGTGTTTTGGGTAACAATGTTTTTGTCGATTGACACAAAGTAGCTTTCGCTAAAATCGACCAACAAACAAACATTTTCTACCCATAACTACATAAGTCGTGAGTTCTCTATTTGACTCAGAGATACGTAGGAGAAGGATTTGTAAATCTTGTCAGACCCATTAATAAAAAACTTAGGTTTAGTCCCCTTCGTTGCAAAAACCCAAAAACATTTTCTCTTTCTTTTCTTTCCTATTTCTTTCTTTCCCTCTGAATAACTCGAAAATCCTAACATTTCTAAGCTAACACTAACGCGCACAACTAACCTAATAGTTCCCGTTGAGTACAACGGACGTGGGAGGTGCTAATACCTTCCTCTTGCGTAATCAACTCTTGAACCCTGATTTGGTTGCAATGACCAATATGATTGTCATTCTTTCTTGGGTTTCACCGATATTTCCCCTTTCCTTTTTAGGAATAAATAAAGTTTGGTGGCGACTCTGTTTAGTCCATTCTGCGAGCGTGCGTTTGCGCTTCTCTATTTCATGTTCTTATTTTTTTGAGTTGCGACACCCGTGAGCAATCATCTCAAGGCAGGAACTTTCCACATAATCGGTTGTGACCAAGCTAAGTCAATTGAAACCTCTGGCCTAATAAAAGTCTAAGCTACTTGAAGCCTCTAGCATAATTGGCAGTGACCGAGCTAAGTTAATTGAAACCTTTGGCCTAATCGAAGTCCAAGCTACTTGAAATCATAATCGTCTATGACCGAGCTAAGTTAACTGAAACCTCTAGCCTAATCAAAGTCCAAGCTACTTGAAGTCTTTGGCATAATCGACTGTGACCGAGCTAAGTTTATTGAAACCTCTGGCCTAACTGAAGTCTAGGATACTTGAAACCTTTGGAATAATCGGCTAAGACTGAACTAAGTTAATTAAAACCTCTAGCCTAATCGAAGTCCAAGCTACTTGAAGCCTCTGGCATAATCGGTTGTGACTGATCTAAGTTAATTGAAACCTATGGCCTAATCGAAGTCCAAGCTACTTGAAGCCTCTGACATAATCGACTATGATCGAGCTAAGTTAATTGAAAACTCTTGCCTAATAGAAGTCCAAGCTATTTGAAGCCTATGGAATAATCAACTGTGATCGAGTTAAATTAATTGAAATCTCTGGCCATGTTATGTTTAATAGATCTGGTTAAAGTAAGAAGAACTTATGGCCATAAATTGGAGTCTTGGACTTAAGTAAACATTCACAAGACATGGAGGGTCAAAACAATCAAGAATTTTAAACATAAATAAAAGGATAGTTAGATAACATTAATCAATAAGGGCCTTGAAAAAGCCTACACATTCAACAGGAAAACAAAATATTGTTTAAGGGTACAAATGGGCACATCACTACAGATGACCAACAAAAAGACATTAACAAATTTAAACTTCATGTTGGTCGTCTTCCTGAACTTCAGATGTAGAATTATTCACCATTGCATCCTTCAAACTCTTTGTCTCAAGGGAAGCATCCTCCATGTCGACCAATTGCCCGTCTCCCACAGTCGTGAAAAAGTCCATCCTTGTCACATCCAAGTCGGGCATGAGACACAAAGCTTGAGCTTTAGCTATTTTGAAGGCATCACCCCCGACAGAGATAAAATCCACCTGAGCATCTTGCATAGACTTTTTTAAGGTATCATTAAGAGCCTGAGCCTGTTCTGATTCACGGACCATGCCGGCATTGGTCGCTTCCAACTTTGAGCACTTGGTTTCAGCGGTTTCCTTCTGCTTAGTCATCTCTGGTAACTGGGACTATGATCTCTCTTACTTATTCTTCATCTCTACAAGTTGCTTAGTTAGCCCATCTACCTAGAGGTTCTGAGCTTTCAAATCATCCTTTAACTAGTTTATGTCTTTAGTAAGATGAGTCACATTCTTTTCATGGGCACTGCCTACTTCAAAAAGACACTGAGCCATGACTATACAACTCATCAGAAAAGCCCTGAGATTTTTGTGTCAACTGCTGAGCGCCTATTGATTTCACCTTCTCAAAGTCCTCAGTTGCATTCAGATGATCATAGAGATATCGCAAGCCGTCAAAACAGTTGGCCAAAAACTTGAATTTAGAGGATGAGTTATTTTGGTGACTATTGCTTGAGTCCTGCATCAGGGTGGTGATAGCCAAGTCGGCCGGACTGACATCATCACTCATTAAGGTTTTCATTTTCTTTGGAGAGTCCGGCTTAGGATCCCTAGAGGGAGGAACGGGGGTAGCCTAAGGCTCAGATGTAGTAGGAGTTTCTTTAATAACTTCCACCTTCTTACTCTTAAGAGTGCGAGTTTGAATACCCGTCAAATCACTTTTAAGAAAGCTTGAGGTTTATCATTTTCGCTGAAAGATTAGGGTGCAAGCAAAAATCAAAAACCATGAGGATTGATAAGGTTATTAAAAAGCAATAAATGAGGACATATAAGCATTATCCAAGAAATTAGAAATTTGTTTCGGGTCTTCAGTCATCTGTAATAAATCTTTAACTTTAACTACCCAGAAGGCATCAAAACGACCAAAGACCAGACTTCCAGAGCATCCAACTTGTCATAGTTGAAACCTGAGACCGGAAACGGATTGTCCGACCAATCAATTGGGAACCGTTAACCCCGTCTAGTGCATATATGTCTTGGGGACATCTCTTCCCACTCTTTACTCGAATAAATTTGTCCTTAAAACCCTTATAGTTAGTGGTATAAGCTTGTAGGAAGCTTTTTCCCGGAATCCCGCTAAAGGAAACCCAACCTCTTTTTTTCGCCCCTTTCAACTCGAAAAACGAGATGAACAAACCTAAGGTATGCGTTATGTCCATTGTGTCATAAATAATTTCAAAAGACATGATAAAACCACAACCATTTAGGCGTAATTGGGAATGGGTTATATTTAGGGTTTTGAGGAGATCGGACTCAAAATCAGTAAACATTTTGCGGATTTTAAAGTCCTCAATTACTCCTAAATAAAAATAGAAGTATTCATCAGACACTACTTTGGATTGAGTAAGGCAGACACTCTCACCATCAATACAAGGGGCTAGTATAACATCTTCCTCATTTCCAGTTGAAGAGACTGGGGTATTAGAACAGAGCTTTAAGATGTAGCTTTCGTCAATGATGCTATAATTATAACCTAGAACTTATTTATCTATTAAGGATCCTATAGCCTCCATTTGAGTGTCCAAAAAACCTGAGAACGAAGACTTTGAGTCAGTGTTACTAATAGGTGAAGGGATTTCATCGTAAACTTAACTAATAATCCTATCAAAATCCATTCGACTCAAATAACCTTCACACTCTCGCAAGCAAGCATTCCAAGTAACTGTAGATTCATATTGAAGACATAATGTAAGAACAAAAAGAGTGAAAAAGGAAAGAAAATGATATGTGAGGCTTGAGATAGCAGATGAGTCGAGTGAGGGATGAAGAAGAAATTTGTCCATAAACACTTGTTTTGGTAACAAACAAAATGAAGAAACAAAGTCTTTAAAAAAACAAAGTTTGTAACGGTCAAGAATACACATAAAAAAAGCAATGATGACAAATGAAAGTTCCCATTAAAATAATCACAATGAGGGAAGAGAAAGATTCGTCAAGATAACTGACACTTTAGTGATTCATCGAGATTATCTTGACCGAACACTTCAATCCAATAAGATGTCGTGATTGGGGGTTATGTACATCCCATAAATCCCTTGAGACCGAGCTTTTGTAAGCCGAGTACGAAGAGGCAAGAAGACCGAGTAGCCATAGCCTTACACAAGTCGGAATCCGGCTATGGTTCAATTAAACACAAGATAAGTACGTCGGATTCAATATCGTGCTATCACTGAGGAACAAAGTCGGATCCAACGTTAGTGCTAGGAAACCATATGGTCGATTATAAAACGTCTCCATAACGACGAGGGGTTACAGAAGATGAGGAAAAAAACGTTATATGATGATTTGAGAGACAACGAACGTTATTCCAAGTTCTCTTAATAAGGAATATGATGAAGCACTTATTTAAGGGCCATTGATAGTGGAGGGGTATAAAAGGAGACTTCCTCCAAAAAGGATTGGGGGAGAACAACCTAAGAAAAATCTTTACTGATATTTAATCAATTATTTGAGATTTTCCCTGATTTACATTAGAGAAGTCAATATTTTAATTTTTTTAGCAAGAATAATATTATTGTGAATAGATAAGAATAAATTTATAAATATCAATAATTTGATTAAAGTTGCACATTATTCCATAAAAGAAATATTTCTTTTATAATAGTTGCTCTGCCAATTATCACAATAAACAAAAATTCAAAGGAGGACGAATTACCAAAAAAAATTATACAGGATTAATATGAAAGATTATTTCCAAGTAGAATGAAAAGGGAGGAAAATGAATGTAATACTTCCTCCTTTTTTTTATTATAAATCGTTTTTTACTTTTCATAACTTATTAAGAAATATAATAATTGTGGTATGAAAAAGAAAAAATTACGAAGAATTTTATAAAATTATCCTTCATTAATGATATCAAAAAGATAATTGACATAATTGAAAGAAGAGAAAATAATAAATATTTAAGGATGTAATAGGAAAAATATCATTAATGAATAATTGATATTATAAAACGACTTATATTGTTATATAAAATATTTTTTCAAAACGACCTATAATAAAAAAATGGAATCGGTAGGAAATTGATTTCGTAAACTAGTAAATCTAGTTAACTAAAAGTTACTCGGTCTTTATTAAAATATAATATTTTTTTTAGACAAAAGAAGTATGAATTAAAACAGATTCATTCTCTTTAAATATTACACAGTTTAATTCTTAATATAATAAGAACCTTACTTTTAAAACTCATTTAAGAATCAATTTATTTGAATATGTTGGTTATTCAATTAAAAAATAATAATCAATGTTGAATACGTTGGTTATTTAATTAAAAAATAATTATTATTTCTTTATATTAGGGACCTATTATATCAAATATGACCGCAATTGATTTATAATAAACAAATTATATATGTCAATTCTTATCTTCATTGAGAATATTGTGGTATGTATTTAACTTTTTTAATAACATTTTACTAGTTTAGCGGTGAGGCGAGAAATAATATAAACTTTACTCTATAAAAAATTCTGTACACATACACATAAATCGTTCATAGAACATAGAAGAGATAAAATTTCTCTAAATTCTAGAGCCAAGTATCCAAACCAAAGAAAACAAAATTGTTCATCATTTTTACATTAATATATATCATTAAACAAAGCTAAATCTCCAAAAGACAACTAGACTGAACATGTCCAGAATAGTTTTTTGGGCATTCGAATGTAGTCCAAACGCCACTCTTCAAACCCAACATAAAACCCATACAAGGTTTCCCAAATCCACTTGACCCAATCAACAATAACTCTCCATCACAAGCTCCTAAACACGCAATATTTTTTATTTCACTTGGCACCTTCGCCACTTTCTTCCACGTGTCACCTTCCAATACCACCACGTCATCACTTTTACACATATACATTCTCCCATCCATATCACAACTCTCCACACAAGTCCTCGGGCACGTGGCATCATCTAAAAAATCCTCCACCACTGGACCCCACTTCCACGTGGCAATATCAAACTCCTCCGCACTCCGTTCAAATCGTCCCTGCATTTCTGTATGGTATCCACCGACAACTCTAATCCTCCCGGAACATCCAAATGCTCCGGAAGAGAACACAACCTTGCATTCGTCACGTTCTTTTGCCATGTCAGGAAGCGGCATCCACGTATCACTTGCCACGTCATAAGCAAAAACCGACTTCAATGCATTTTTCTCTTCATCGTGTCCTCCTGCCACGTAGATCATACGATCATGATCCGACGCACAAGAAAAAAAGGTGCGTGGCCTGCCAGGCATATCGGCCCCACGGCGCCACATACCAGATAAAAAGTTATAAATAAAAACCGAATTTGAGGCTTTCCATGAGTCGGGTGCCCACCCGCCCATAACAACTAAATCATACCCGACACCAGCTATTTGACAGAATAAGGGTAACCCGTCACATAACTCGGGTCCCAATGGTAACTCGCTCCAAACACCCGTTTCAGTTTCCAAAACACTCAGCTTATAAACCGGGTTCGTCATGGCCATAACACCCTTTCCCAGTGAACTGGTTTTACTTTTTTCTGAATCGAACTTGGACTGAACCGTGATGAGGATTTTCTGTGCATGTCCCATACTCTTCCTTAACCGGCGAAACTCCGACATCTGAATCTCCGTTTTCCAGCCTTTGCTCACAGAGGCTACAGCCGGAAACTGATGATACGAAATTCGAATCAAACAGTCTCGTGCTATGTCTTCCGGTAAACCAGAAATCAACTCCATAACAGTTTTTAAGAATTTAACGAGAAAGATGATAGTGGAGAGTTTTTGTGAAGGTGAATATATATAATAAGAGAGTGAATGAATAACTAAATTGGATAAGAATATAGAAAGCGGAATATGATTATATAGCGGTATGCACATGGAGATTGAGATAAGAATAAATTTTATAGCGATAATTATGCATAGAAAATGATAAAGAAATGCGTGGATGTTCTAGAAGGTATTTGAGAACAGTCAACCGAAGAGACAAGTTAGCATTAAAAGCAAAGTTGTCATTTACTGTATATTTGATGCATTGGATAATTATGGATTATTGATTAGGTTGGGAGAATCTAACCATATTTAAAAAATAACCGTCAATAATAAAAATAGAAAAAAATGAAAGTATTGCAATAATTGATGTTTCCTCCTTAGCTATACGTGATTGGATGTTGACTTTGGTATGGGACCCCATGGATTAATGAGTCCTACAAGTGTGAATCAATTCTATTTCTTGTGGAAATATATTCTGTCACCGTCCCTCCCATCATTTTCTGCGTAAATCAACTTGGATGCCACTCTTTCATAGTCAGCTTTTATCTTTTTGCGCCAAATAAACAAGTACACAAAGTTTTTAGATGATAAAACTATTGGCTCCTAGCCTCTTACATAGCTGGAATGCGGTACTGCTCAATTCTTTACTTTGTCAATTACTCATTAACCACACTATCTCTATTGTAGTACTAGTATATAAGACTATTCTAGTTTTGTTAAATTAACAACAGTTTTCAATATGCACTGCCAGCTCAATCATCTTTGAGATTCCATTCTAATTTTAAAATGGGTTTAAATTTATAAAAAAAATACAATTATAATAATTTAAAAAAATATATCAAAATACAATTATTTATTAATCAAAAATAATTTTAATTATAATTATTTTGAATTTTGATCAATTTTGATTTTGTATGTATTAAGTTTTGATCATAATTTTTTTTTAATTATTGAAAAATTTTTATAGCATTTTATTTACTTTTGTCAATATTTATAAAAAAATTGAAATTTTCAAAATTTATGACCTTTTAAAATTTGGGGTCGGTACTGCTGCACTTGCACAAGGTCGATCGTGTCAACATACAGCAATCTTCAAACGGTTTAAATCTCAAGTTTATCGATTTTACCTTCTAATTGGCGCTTTTAGTATCGATTTTACTAAAAGGTATGTTGACATCAAAGGGATTTTCTATCAAAATAATCCTAATTTTAAAAAAAATCCAAAATAACTCACTTTTTAGATTATTTCCCAAAATACTCCACTTTGAAGAGGAGGCGACAAATGAATTGACGTTTGTTCTTAAACTTAGAGAGGAGGCGTCAATTGGATTGGCTAGTACCTAGTGCTGCCCAATCCAATTGGCGCTTGTGTGTTAATTTTCAAAGGAAGCGCCAATTGGTCTGACACATGTGTGTGTTTCGTGATTTTTTTTAAAAACATTGTACATTTTAGATAAAGTCGAAATCGAACCAATTCATATTAATATTAATACACGTTTACACAAAAAGACTAATGTCGTTGAACGGGATGACCAAACCGACCTCCAGTCCCACATCCCCTAGCTACCCGAACTCGTGACCCTAACCCACGTTGATGATTCATCCCAGGTGTTTGAGTATCTGAGGGTCCAAAAACATTACCACCAACTGTAGGAGATTGTCTGAGATATTCAGACAAATCAGCGTAGTCTTGTGTATGTATTGAAGGGTTACCGCCATAGCTGAGTTCATGACCCATGCCAAAGTAGTTGCGTTGTGTTTGAGTTGTTGGAGGGCCACCATGACGATTGAATTGAGACATTGGTGTGAATTATGCGTCGAGGAAAGGTTGAAATGATTGTTGTGGTGTTTGATAGCCATATGATCGTTGCATGTTTTGGTTTTGTGATGTTTGGGCTTCTTGGCTATAGTAGGAGAAGGGACAGTTGGTGCTAAATGATCGCTGAGTGTTTTGGCTAAGGCGGTTATGATAGGGTGATATGTTGGATGCATAGCGATGTTGGGTGTCTTGATGATGATCTACTTGTTGGTGGTGGTATGGGTTATGCTCTTGGTATTGTGGTTAGGTGTTTGACACGTTGGGGTTGTAGGTTTGTGTGTTTGTGGATCGTAAATTTTGATGGATATGGGGTTGTGAGTAACCAGTCTGACAATGTTGTTGGGGGTTAGATGTTGAATCTTCTGGTGTGTAAGTTGTCTGGCGTGGGTCGTATAGGTACATATCATCAGCGATGAACTCAAATCCAACCGATTTGTACCAAGACATATAATTACGAGTTGGTTTTTCTTCGGTTGGCATCACAGCGACAGTTAAGACATCGTCTTATCGGTACTTCCATTTTCGACACTCAGATCCAGCGAAGCTTTGTCGTGGGTTAAAGTTCCATTGGTCGTTAACTTTGCGTAAATGCAATCTCTGAGGTTTGTCGGGGGATCTGGGATGTGTTGAAGAGCATATAACTGCAATTTAACACGGTCACTATTGTGCATCTCCACAGTGGTGAATCTTATGATCGGTGTGCATGCAGTCCAAACGGCTGCATCTTGTTCGTTGATTTCATGGTCATGATCCAAATTTAGATATGAATGCCAAATGAACTGAAATGTGAACATATATTATATTATAAATTTGTTAGAAGAAATTAACAAATTTTTACGAAATAATTAGGTTAATGGCAATACATTCGTCGGTCAAAGATGATCTGAGAGATTGCGATACTGGATAATATAGTGTCTAGGACATCTATTATAACTCATACCACATGCCAACCATCTGCACCATAAAAGTAAAAATATTATTTAGAGATAATAATCGGTAAAGTAAGTAAATATAGTCCATTTTTAAAAACTTACTTTTGTGCGTACGGGAATGTGAGTGGGTTGTTGTTGACGGGCGCTAGGGACGGTAGTCTGGACCAACCCCATGCTTTGAGGAAAACAACACATCCAGAAAATGTAGATGTGTCTCTGTGTGCATTTTTACACAAAGAGCTATAAAGATAAGCCAAACAAGCGGACCCCTAATTGTAACTTCTTATTTTATCTACATGTCTTAGTAAAGGTAAATACATAACATGCATACTAGAACCACTACATTTGGGAAATAAAAATAAACCAATTAAAAGCATAATATAACACCTAGTTTTTATTATTCGAGTCTCTTCGATAGAATTTTCATCTAACTGTAAGCTTTTATAATATGCCTTAAGGCGTGAAAGGAGTATACCTTGACCTCTCGAGTTATCATCTAACAAGTCAGCATCCAAGAGGTCCATGCAAATTGAATTTGCATAGTTGGTTTTACCATTTACCGCCTTACATTCGATAGGAAGTCCCAATAACATGTAGACATCTTCTAACGTCATGGTACATTCACCAGTTGGAAACCAGAATGTGTGTGTCTCGAGACGCCATATTTTACATAATGCAAGAATAAATTTAGTATCAATCGACCAAGACATTATTTTGCTTACATGTCCAAAACTGGCGAGTTAGACATAAGGTTGAATCATTGCGTCCATGTGAACAAATTTGTGGACACGAGTTCGAAACCTAGAAACATCCTAAAAAATAAACAACAAAATAAGTTATTTTATAAAAAATTATGTTAGAAAAATAATACAAGAATTAAACGCTTACATAAGTTGCTATGTTTGCAATTCTGCCTCTATGCAATCACTCATAGTGAGCAGAGACATCTTGTCGTAGTAAATATATGAAACAGTGGTTGTTGCAGATGAAATAGTGGTTGTTGCAGAGGAAGAAGTGATTGTTGGTGATGAAGAAGTGAATCTTACATGGTTATTTATAATGAGAGACATGCAAAGACATGCAAAAGTTTGAATGATGGATAAATGGGTCTGCATGCAGGCGCTAATTGGTTTGGCTTAGACATGCAAACTTATGATGCTAGCGCCATATGGACTGGCACGTCCTAGGCTTGCATGCATGCATGGTCTTCACATAGGATGCGAGCTGTATGGCTATCTGCATGCAAAATTTCGAGGTCTGCAAGGTGCCACGTGGACTGGTGCCCATGTACAAATAATACATGCAGGCGCCAATAGGACTGGCGTTAGGGCTTGCATGCATGCCATGTCACATAGCTATTTAAGTGTCTTACCATGTCATCCTACAATCAACACAAATTCATTTGCACCAAAAAATTTACTTTTCATCTACACCCAAATATTACAATGTCATCTGCATCCAAATATATTATCAATGCTTACTGCAACGGTGAGACATATGAGTGTGATGTATATGGGTTTTGTTTTCCAAACACCTATACTATCCGACTTACGATCAAGAGAAATTCAAATTTCTTGCATTTGAAAAAACGAATTGAATCATGCATAGAATTTGATCTTGTATCACAAATCATGTATCAAAATCCAATTTATTTCGAGAACAGTCAATGTAAACTTTATCCGCTAAAGGTACGGGACGATGAAGATGTTGAATATATGTTTGTTAGTCGCGAACATTCTGGTTACAACTCTATTGAGTTATATATTACTCTTTAACAAAGTATACCATCTCAGATAATTAATCAAGTTGAATCTGGTGAATTTGATTCAGAAAAATCAGATGAAGCCGACCTAGAAGCAGAAGCAGAAGTCAACGTCGTTGATGAAGAAGAAGAGACTGAGACACAGGTCGATCATATGTTGAACAACAACATTGAAGATGACGATCATCCAACGCCATTACCTCCAAGTCATGTATATAATTCTCCTTAATATATGATAAACATGGATCTGCATGACGATGAAACATCCAACAATGTTTTTTATAACCCGTATCAATGATCAGAGGGGGGGTTAAAAGTGGGGGACATGTTCTGCACTAAAGAAGAATGTGTGCGAGCTATCAAAAAATTTCACATGAATAACTCTGTTGATTTCATCGTGAAACACGCCTATTCGAGAAGGTATGTTATCGAATGTCGTAACATCCTTTGCAAGTTTCGGTTGGCTGCGTCTCACAAGAAGAGAAGCGACTCTTGGGAGATAGCTTCAATAGATCCACCTCACAGTTGCATTGCCACTAATGTTGTACAAGATTGTTGGTGTAAGCCCTAGAGGCCAATACTTTTGGTACTTGTGTCGAATTATTTATTAATAATAAAAGTCTTTTTTTTATTACGTTTGTTTAATAAAGTCCCTAGAATAGCTAGTCCATTTAATGTATCAAGTGTGACTTGATCATGAGATCACATTAAACATAAGGACACTATTATTAAAGTATCTGTAGTCGAGCTTTATTGTGAAGTGGGATAACATTGAAGCATTAAGACTATTATGTATATAGACTGATGATCACATCTCATGGATCATGGATAAGGAGTTATCAAGTCTTAAACATAGGTATGAATATTAAGAGTAATATTTATACCGGATTGACCCGCTATGAGAATACTATATAGAATGTTATGCAAAGTGTCATAAGTTATTCTCATGGTGATAATGGTGTATACCACTCTTCGACCTGAAACCACTATGGACCCTAGATGTAGAGTCAAGTGCTTTATTGTTGATCAAACGTTGTCCGTAACTGGATAACCATAAAGACAGTTGATGGGTACTCCACGAAGCATGCTGAGGGACATGAGTGACCTAGATGGAATTTGCCCATCCTGCATAACAGGATAAATGTCTATGGGCCCAATATTGAACTGGACAAGGATGACACGGTCTATGCCTTGTGTTCAATATAGATATAAGGGCAAAAAGGTAATTATACACATAAGTATTATCACAAAAGGTTTTGTCAGATCACATGACATTTTCGTGTCTTGGGTAGCAGTGATGTGTTGCTAGATACCGCTCACTGTTTATTATGTTAAATACGTGATTTAATATAATTGTCAACGTCGCGAAAACCTACAGGGTCACACACAAAGGACGGATTGATGAGAGATAGAGTAACTAAGGAACACCATAAGGTATGGTGCTCTTAAGTGAATTATAGAACATCGTAAGGTACGATGTACTTAAGTAGAATACGAAATATGGTTAGGTATCATGGGCTTAAGTGATTTTGAGCATATTATAAGATATTGGCCAAAATACACTTAAGTGGGCTTTTAGCTTGAAGCCCACACATGTGGTTCTATAAATAGAGCCCTTGTGCAGAAGCATTCATTGCGGTTGCATTATTTTCGTTTTCTCTCTCTCTCTCTCTCTCTCTCTCTCTCTCTCTCTCTCTCTCTCAAAGCCTTCATTCGTACCAGCTAGCACTGAGATTGAAGGAATTCGTTCGTGTGGACTGAGTAGAGACGTTGTCATCGTTCAACCTTCGTGATCGTTCCGTGGATCTGCATCAAAGGTTTTGATCGTCACAAGAGATCTGCACCAAAGGTTTCAATCGTCACAAGAGGTAAATATTCTATCACTGATCATGACCATTCATAAGGATCTCTAAAGGAGAAAATTTTAATTTCCGCTACGTTTTGGACCGCAATTCTCCTTCAATGTGGCACCTGTCACTCTTGATGACATTTATGCTGAATTGTTGCGGCGTAGCGAATTAGACACTTAGCGCGACCAATAAATCCAAAACATGGAAGCTCAACAAACATAAATGATGTGAATCCTTCGTTAGATGCAGCGTGACCAGCATGATTACGCTTTCAGGACTGAACGAAACATGTCTGGTTTGATCGATGAAATGGAAGCATTGACAGTGTGTGTGGAATATCTACAAGAATATGCCTCTTATGTGGGTACACCACCTCACCAGCCTGGAAATGGTGGACGTGGACGAACATGTGGCAGAAGGCGCCTGTCATACGGTGAACTGACTTTGGTGTGTTTTTGCTTTGGAAAGCAAATGTCGCGGATAGCAAGAGTCGCCACCGACTTTTCTTTTATCCCATAAGGAAAGGTGGAAAAGAACAGGAAAGACCTTAATTAGATTTTGGGTTCGGGAGGTACATTATACAAAGGGAAGGTGTTAGCACCCTTTGTATCCATGGTTATCCATGGGCTCTTAATTGCTTGATCACTTATGTTTGTCTGAAAAAGTGTTTGTGAATTGCTTAAAAATATTTTGAAAAGAGAGTTTAACTTTGTAATGATTCTTGTACGAATGTATACAAAGTATTTATCTCGTTTAATTTTGAAAGCTGTTTAGAAAAATATAACTTGACAATGGTTCTAGTACGAATGTATGCCAAGTGGTGATTTTCTAATAGAGGTTTTGAAAAGTGTGAGGTGTGAAAAGTAGTTTAAGTTGTGAGCAAGCATTTAGGAGTTATACCTATCCAAGGTCTTTATGGGCATTTCCTATCCTTATGAGGGTAAAACTGTCCTTACTATTGAGAAGTAAGTAGTTTTATCCTTTGGATGTAAAAGGGTCATCGTAGGGTCATCGATTGGTCATTGAAGGCAACATTTGTAAGGATACCTTAGCATTCGAAGGGACGATCATCATTTAACCGTAGGCTACACCGAAGGGTCATCGAGGGACGAAATCATATATTCGAAGGCAACATCTGAGGGACTATGATTTATTTTATAGGGACATGATGATTTAATCGAAGGATCTTTGCTAAGTGTATCCCCATATTCGCGGGACATGACCGTAATACCGTAAGGCAACAAAGAGAGGTCCGAGATCACATATTCAAAGGCAATATTTTATAATCAATTAGGTAATTAGGATGAATCTCCACATTATAATCAGTTAAGTAATTAGGATGAATTTCCACATTATAATCAATTAAGTAATTGGGATGAATCTCTACAAGGGTATCCCACAAATAAAGTGGAATACCTAGCAAGCTACCTTTTCCGGGAGTATGTGAACCCTTACAAAATTCAGCAAACGAGTCAGAATACCAAATCAGGGTGCAATCGAGAATTGCACCACAAAAGAAATCACAATAGTAATAGAGTCAGGTAAACAATGCATGGCTATGATGAAACATGTCAGATGAGCAAAAATCAGAACAGAAAAGTCAGCGACTGTCGCGCTCGCTCCTGCCTCGCCTAGCGAAGGCTTAGCGAATACTCGCTACATGCTCGCTTAGCGATGTGCTAGCGAGCGGCTGCGGATTCGGGTTTTGATAACAGTACAATTTCAGCAAGCTTCACACTCTATGGCATCCATTACAGAGATTACATGGTTTAAACATTCAAGATATTCATACATACTTAAATTCACATGCAAAACTTAAGATATTTTTATAAATTCAATCATAATGCCATATGCAAATTAAGAACATAAAGCGGTAAGAGTAATGCAAACCTGTTTGCAATTGAATTGCAACCTTGAATTGGCAAGTCGGGTTGAGTTGGGCGGAGGTAACCTTGATGCAGATGAGTTTCTTTCAGGGTTTCCTTTAGGGTTGCTCTGAATTCTCTGGGTTAGCCTCCAAGGTTGGCTGTGTTGCTTCTGTTAGGGTTTCTGTCCGCCTGCCTCTGTCTTCGTTTCTTTTTTCTGACTGAAGTTGTGGTATTTATAATGCTCTTTTTGTGACCTAATGGGCTCAGAATGAAGCCCAGAATTTCCTGGTATTCGCAAGCTTCGCTAGGCGAGTGGCGTAGCGAAGGGTTCGCTAGGCGAAGGAATTGCTCGCCTAGCGAGCAAACCAGTTTAGGCCATTTTCTGGATTTCGTCATCTGTGTGTTGGGTCCTTGTTCTTTTCAGATCAATGTCTTGCAAAATGAGTTAGAGTGCCTTAAAAATGTCTTGTAACATTAACGGGCAAACTTTGGGGTATGACAGCTGTCCCTGTTCAATATTCTTGAACCGAGAGAGTTAGAATGGTGTGTATGCCATTCGTGGTCTGGAGGTGGAAGAATATTGAACACTAGAATGCCCCGAAAATTTGCTCTTGTTAATCAAAGGTTAGTCTTGATGGAGATGGGCTTAAAGATGCCATCCAGGAAGTTTGATGATGAGAACTTCAGAGTGCGTCGTACATTAGACGATTTCTGAAGACATGGTGTCATACCGGGTCATACGCTAGACCGTATAGTGAGTCATCCATTAGGCTGTCGACTTCGCTGGGGAGTCAGAGTGTGTTATACGCTACTGGGGATAAGGGATCAGAATGGATCATACGCTAGACCGTATCTGAATAGCAGAGTGAGTTGTTCATTAGGCGGATGACTTCACTGAGGATGAAAGACCAGAACGGATCGTACGCTAGATCGTATCCGAGTTGCAGAATGAGCCGTCCATTAGGTTGTATCTGAGGGTGAAAGGGTAGTCGTACACTAGACTACGTTTCAGAATGTACCGTACGCTAGGTAGTATCTGAGTTGCAGAATGAGCCGTCCATTAGGCTGTATCTGAGGATGAAAGGGTAGTCGTACACTAGACTACGTTTCAGAATGCACCGTACGCTAGGTAGTATCTGAATTGCAGAATGAGCCGTCCATTAGGCTGTATCTGGGAAATAAAGGTCAGAATGGATCGTACGCTAGATCGTATCTGAGTTGCAGAATGAGCCGTTCATTAGGCTGCATCTGACGAAAAGTAGACGTACGCTAGACTACACCTCAGAATGTACCGTACGCTAGGTAGTATCTGAGAAATGAAGGTCCAACTGGGCCGTACATTAGACCGTATTGGAGTAGTTGACGGTCAGAATGGATCGTACGTTAGATCGTATCTGAGTTGAAGGAGTCATATGTTGAGTTGAGTCAGAATGAATGTTCGTATGGATTGTATCTGAAAGACGTAAATGTAATCGATAAAGAAGTCCGTCTGAATGGATCTTTATTTTGACTGTATCCGGAGGATAATTAACCTGAAAAATAAAGTTAGCTTTATGCCATGTCATGATGCATGAGATGTTTTATGCTTTTGAAAATAAACGCGAACATTGCATGCATGCATATGATGTGAAATGATGCATGAATGAATTATGCGTCTGAGAATTTTTGCTAGGGGAAAATAAATCCCCATATTTTGGTTGGAGATATTTGTATTGATGACCCTTTCTTAGCTGGGGGATACTTGATTTCTGTCTGATGGTAGAAATATTCTGCAGAGCCTGGCTGGGGATGGAAGAGATGATCAGTCTGTCGGGTGATACCCATTTCTTCTGGGGAATAACTGGTTTTGCTGGGGAACAGGATTTGTAACCGGACTTGTTGGAAAGCATGGTTAGACCTTATCCTCGACCCTAAAGTCTTTCGGTAACTGTTATTGCTATTTTATGCATGTATTTTTGGTAAACATCAATCATGTTCAAACGCATATATTAATTCGAATTAAATCAATGGACATTTACGCAAACAAAACAGAGGAAGTAAAACAACGACATTTTTTCGAAATAAAGTTGTATTGATTTTGAAAGAGGGCCTATAAACAGGCAATTTGAATACACGGAGATAGAAATCCTAGTAAGAGGAAATTGTCGAGAACACAAAGAAAAAGCTATGAAGGAAAAGCCCTGTTGATTTTAATTCTGCCACTGTCATTATATCTTCAAGCATCTCATCTCCTGCTGTCGGATAAAAGTGATTGGCTTGTTCAGTCCCTTTGACTTGGGTGAAGCAGACCGAGAACGAGACATAGTCATACGCTTTAGTCCCTAATTTTTGCCTGGACCGCCTTTTCAGGTTTTCAGTCCACCAGGATACCCTTTTTTTTTTGCCCAAGCCGCCTTTTCAGGTTTTCGACTTGTCGGGTGTACATGCGTAGTATTTTTTTAACTATGTCCGTGTTCACGGGATGCGGGGACTCTTCGTCATCCGTTGTAGCAAGCATCATGGCTCCACCAGAGAATACCTTCTTAACTACAAATGGCCCTTCGTATGTGGGAGTCCATTTGCCTCTAGAATCACCTTGTGGTAGAATGATACGCTTTATTACCAAGTCGCCGTTTCGGAATTATGGTGTTTTATTTTGAACTGCGTGCAGAGTTCCGTAATCATCTTGTTGTTCTTCCGGAGAGAGCAGGTTTCTCAAATGTATATTGGATAGGATCCATCTTAGAAATCAATTAAGTGGTATGATTCAACATATACTGTCTTAGTCGGCGAGCAGCCCAAGCCAAAGTGTAACACCCTTCTACCCAAACGACATATTTAAATAAATTATCAGAGTACAACATGTAGAAGAGTTTACATTTCTTACAACATAACACTTATCGCATCACAACATAAAACATATTATTATTTTATTAAAACTTCGCAGCGGACAACAACACAAATATTATCATTCATCATATAACAATTCATAATAATGTTTCAACATTATCTCAACAAAGCATCTCAACATTTTAGTCATCATAAACAACGTAAATAATAACCAATTATCTATCGAATCCCATAACCCCGGTGTCACATGACCAGAGCATTTGACTCGACTCTGTAGAATAACTCTACACTTATTCTTCAAACCTCAACAATAGCTACTCCTCTTTATCTGCACATTGCTCATCATAGATGAACATAAACACATGCAGAAGGGGTGAGAATTACATTATTAAATAATAATATAACGACAGAAATATAAACATAAATATATTTCACATATGCCAACACAGCTCATCATAATCATCATAATCAACATACTCATGAACATCAACAAAACAACATATCAAATGCAATGCACACACCCATGCATGACTCAACACGACTCGGTATACCCATTTTGTGACCAACTACAGGATCACCACTCCCAGATTCATCACCATAGAATCCGAGTTCCCCGCAAGGAACCAAGCCCCTCCACAAGCCCGGAGTCAACAACATCATTGGAACTCAGTCCGTTCATCACTAGGCATCGGCCTTTCATGAATGCATGCACACCAAACATGCATCATAATCAACATAGCAACAACAGCATCATATAGTCATGTTATCATCATCATTAATAGCATGACATACAACTCAACAAAACAACAACAACATTACAACGATATCACATCTGGGAGTTTAAAACGCGAAATCTGTCCGTCAAACTGATATGGCGAACGCCATTAGGCTAATGGCGAACGCCATTAGCGTTAAACGCTCTTATTCTGGAAAAACTGTCCGTCAAACTGATATGGCGAACGCCATTAGGCTAATGGCGAACACCATTAGCGTTAAACGCTCTTATTCTGGAAAAAAGCCCAAATGGCGAGCGCCAAAGGCATAATGGAGAACGTCATTTGGCTGTTATGTGCATAAATAAGATTTTAAGTGCGGAAACAGTGGACGCGCGGGCTTCTAAGCATATAACTCAACAAAACTCACAGATCGGAGAATTTCCATCAAAACCCCAAACTTTCCCAATCTCCCTAAAATCCCCAAAATCCATCAACAATCCAACATATATCATGAATTTGCTCGCATATTATCGTTTAATAAGGTTCAGACCCCTTACCTCTTTGGATTGAAGGAAGTTCTGAGCAATCTTTGGCCTTTTCCTCTTCCTTCTCTTTCTCTTCAGCGTTTCTCCCTTTCTCTGACTCTGAGGCAAAAATACGTGAAAAACACTCTGAGTTCTCACCTTGGCCTCTTTTATCCATTTCCACTTTTACCCTTCCACTCTTCATATTCCATTTATTTTATTTATTTAATTATTATTAAAATAAATAACATCTATAATAATAATAATAATTCCCAATATTATTTAATAATTCATTTTACCTTCAAATAATCATATTAAAATAATATTTAAATTAATCTAACAATATTCTGGGTGTTACAACTCTCCCCCACTTTAGAAGTTTTCGTCCTCGAAAACATACCTCAAGCAAATAGAGTCGGATACGACTCCTTCATCTGATCTTCACGCTCCCAAGTCAAGCTCTCACCAGCTGGACCTCCCCAAACAACCTTCACTAGAGCAATCTTCTTACCTCTCAGGGTCTTCTCTTCTCGGTCATCTATCCGAATTGGCAACACCTCAACGGTCAAATTATCTCTCACCTGGATATCATCCAACTGAACAACATGCGAAGGATCCGCAATATATTTTCTCAACTGAGATACATGAAACACATCATGCAGATTAGAAAGCGATGGCGGTAAAGCTATCCGATACGCCACTTCCCCAACCCTCTTCAAAACCTGATACGGACCCACAAACCTCGGAGTAAGCTTTTTAGACTTTAAAGCTCTACCCACACCTGTCGTCGGAGTAACTCTCAAGAATACATGATCTCCCTCTTGGAACTCAAGTGCCTTCCTCCTCTTATCATGATAACTCTTCTGACGACTCTGAGAAATCTTCATTTTCTCCTGAATCATCTTAACCCTTTCAGTCGTCTGCTGCACAATCTCAGGTCCGAGTACAACACTCTCACCTGGTTCATACCAACACAATGGAGTTCTACACCTCCTACCATACAATGCTTCATATGGAGCCATACCGATACTAGCATGAAAACTATTATTATAAGTAAACTCCACCAACGGCAAATAACTATCCCAAGAACCACTCTGCTCCAACACACAAGCTCTCAACAAATCCCCCAAGGATTGGATAGTTCTTTCAGTCTGACCATCAGTCTGAGGATGATAAGCTGAACTCAACCTCAACTTAGTCCCCAACGCTTCCTGCAAACTTTCCCAAAATCTAGAAGTAAATCTGGGATCTCTATCAGACACAATACTGGATGGAATACCATGCAGCCTCACTATCTCCTCAATATACAACTCTGCCAACTTCTCTAAAGAGTGATTAATCTTCATCGGCAAGAAATGCGCCGACTTAGTCAATCGATCCACAATCACCCAAATAGAATCATTACCTTTCACCGTCCTCGGCAATCCCGTCACAAAATCCATGGAAATGCTATCCCACTTCCATTCAGGAATCTTCAAAGGTTGCATCATACCTGCCGGTTTCTGATGTTCAATCTTTGACTTCTGACAAGTCAAACAGGCATACACAAACTTAGCAACATCTCTTTTCATACCAGCCCACCAAAACAACTTCTTCAAATCTTGATACATTTTAGTTGCACCTGGATGGATACTCAATCCACTCCTATGGCCCTCTTCAAGAATACTCTTTTTCAATTCAGACACCTCAGGAACACAAACTCTACCTTTAAATCGCAGGATGCCATTCTCATCAATCTCAAAATTACCACCATTACCCTGGTTAACCATAGTAATATGATCAACTAGAGCGACATCAACTTGCTGACCATTCCGAATATCTTCCAGAATTTCACTAGTCAACTTCAGCATACCCAACTTTACACTATCAGCGGAAACTTCACAACCCAAACTCATATCACGGAACTGTTCAATTAACTCAAGCTCCCGAACCATCATCATAGACATATGTAGAGACTTTCTACTCAGCGCATCTGCAACTACATTAGCCTTACCGGGATGATAACTCAATTCAAAGTCAAAATCCTTCAGTAATTCTAACCACCTTCTCTGCCTCATATTTAACTCTTTCTGATCAAACAGATACTTCAGACTCTTGTGATCACTGAACACTTCGAATCTGGAACCATACAGATAATGCCTCCACATTTTCAACACAAATACAACAGCTGCAAGTTCTAGATCATGCGTAGGATAATTCCTCTCATGAACTTTCAACTGTCTAGAAGCATAAGCTACAACTTTACCATTCTGCATCAAAACACCACCAAGACCCATCAAAGAAGCATCACAATAAACAACGAAGGACTCACCAGGATTAGGCAAGATCAACACTGGAGCACTGGTCAATCGCCTCTTCAACTCAACAAAACTCGCTTCACAAGCTGCATCCCACACATACACTTGACCCTTCTTAGTCAACTGCGTCAACGGCAATGCCAACTTAGAGAAGCCCTCAATAAATCTGCGATAATAACCAGCTAACCCCAGAAAACTGCGTATCTCAGTAGCAGACTTCGGAGTCTCCCACTGTAATACAGCATCAACTTTAGCAGGATCAACAGAAATCCCACCACTCGAAATCACATGGCCAAGGAAACTCACTTCCTTCAACCAGAACTCACATTTAGATAACTTTGCATATAATTTCTTTTCTCTTAACACCTGCAAAACAATTCTCAGATGTCCTGCATGCTCTTCTTCCGTCTTAGAATATATCAATATATCATCTAGGAACACCACAACAAAATTATCAAGGTACGGATGAAATATACGATTCATATATTCCATAAACACACCTGGAGCATTACACACACCGAACGGCATCACAGTGTATTCATAATGACCATACCTCGTACGGAAAGCAGTCTTCGCAATATCATCTGACTTCACTCGGATCTGATGATAACCCGACCGCAAATCAATCTTACTGAAAACATGAGCTCCAACCAACTGGTCCATCAAATCATCAATCCTCGGCAATGGATACCGATTCTTGATAGTCACCTTATTCAACTGCCGATAATCGACACACAACCTCATCGTACCTTCTTTCTTCTTCACTAACAATACTGGTGCACCCCAAGGAGAAACACTTGGACGCACAAACTTCTTCTCAAGCAATTCTTCAAGTTGCTTCTTCAATTCAACTAATTCAGTTGCCGACATTCTATAAGGAGACATCGACACTGGACTCGTACCTGGTACTAAGTCAATGGCAAATTCGACTTCACGTTCTGGAGGTAAATCACTTACATCCTCCGGAAACACATCCTGAAATTCACAGACAACAGGCAAATCTACACTCACCACTTTCTTATCCGCTTGCAGAGACGCAATTAAAGCGAATATCTGAGCTTCATCTTTCACAAAATCCCCCACCTGCCTAGCAGATAGAAATCTTGCCTCATCATTCTCACCAACTTCAGAAAACCGCACCGTCTTCCTATAGCAGTTGATAAACACGCCATAGAATTCTAGCCAATTCATTCCCAGAATAATATCAATTTGGTGCAAGGGTAAGCACACCAAATCAATCACGAACTCTCTCTCAAAGATCGTCAAATGACAACCTCGACAGACAACAGAAGTCTTCACATAACCATTAGCAGGAGTATCTATCACCATACTTCCGCCTAGGGACGACATAATCACACCACTCCTGGTCGCACACTCATACGAAATAAACGAATGAGTAGCACCAGTGTCATTTACACTAATCGACCAACAGGGAAAACATCACATTATGACTCGACTGGACTGACTATGCTCTGATACCACTAATGTAACACCCTTCTACCCAAACGACATATTTAAATAAATTATCAGAGTACAACATGTAGAAGAGTTTACATTTCTTACAACATAACACTTATCGCATCACAACATAAAACATATTATTATTTTATTAAAACTTCGCAGCGGACAACAACACAAATATTATCATTCATCATATAACAATTCATAATAATGTTTCAACATTATCTCAACAAAGCATCTCAACATTTTAGTCATCATAAACAACGTAAATAATAACCAATTATCTATCGAATCCCATAACCCCGGTGTCACATGACCAGAGCATTTGACTCGACTCTGTAGAATAACTCTACACTTATTCTTCAAACCTCAACAATAGTTACTCCTCTTTATCTGCACATTGCTCATCATAGATGAACATAAACACATGCAGAAGGGGTGAGAATTACATTATTAAATAATAATATAACGACAGAAATATAAACATAAATATATTTCACATATGCCAACACAGCTCATCATAATCATCATAATCAACATACTCATGAACATCAACAAAACAACATATCAAATGCAATGCACACACCCATGCATGACTCAACACGACTCGGTATACCCATTTTGTGACCAACTACAGGATCACCACTCCCAGATTCATCACCATAGAATCCGAGTTCCCCGCAAGGAACCAAGCCCCTCCACAAGCCCGGAGTCAACAACATCATTGGAACTCAGTCCGTTCATCACTAGGCATCGGCCTTTCATGAATGCATGCACACCAAACATGCATCATAATCAACATAGCAACAACAGCATCATATAGTCATGTTATCATCATCATTAATAGCATGACATACAACTCAACAAAACAACAACAACATTACAACGATATCACATCTGGGAGTTTAAAACGCGAAATCTGTCCGTCAAACTGATATGGCGAACGCCATTAGGCTAATGGCGAACGCCATTAGCGTTAAACGCTCTTATTCTGGAAAAACTGTCCGTCAAACTGATATGGCGAACGCCATTAGGCTAATGGCGAACGCCATTAGCGTTAAACGCTCTTATTCTGGAAAAAAGCCCAAATGGCGAGCGCCAAAGGCATAATGGCGAACGTCATTTGGCTGTTATGTGCATAAATAAGATTTTAAGTGCGGAAACAGTGGACGCGCGGGCTTCTAAGCATATAACTCAACAAAACTCACAGATCGGAGAATTTCCATCAAAACCCCAAACTTTCCCAATCTCCCTAAAATCCCCAAAATCCATCAACAATCCAACATATATCATGAATTTGCTCGCATATTATCGTTTAATAAGGTTCAGACCCCTTACCTCTTTGGATTGAAGGAAGTTCTGAGCAATCTTTGGCCTTTTCCTCTTCCTTCTCTTTCTCTTCAGCGTTTCTCCCTTTCTCTGACTCTGAGGCAAAAATACGTGAAAAACACTCTGAGTTCTCACCTTGGCCTCTTTTATCCATTTCCACTTTTACCCTTCCACTCTTCATATTCCATTTATTTTATTTATTTAATTATTATTAAAATAAATAACATCTATAATAATAATAATAATTCCCAATATTATTTAATAATTCATTTTACCTTCAAATAATCATATTAAAATAATATTTAAATTAATCTAACAATATTCTGGGTGTTACACAAAGCACAGCAAGTTTTCTCAAGCTGTGAGTATCTTGTTTCACAGTCGGTAAACTTTTTGCTAAGGTAGTATATGGCATGCTCTTTTCGACCAGACTCGTCATGTTGCCCCAGCACACCCTATTGACTTTTCTAACACGGGCAAATACATGATTAGATGTCTTCCTTCAACTGGTGGCATCAGAATAGGAGGTCCTTGGAGATACTTCTTGATTTTGTCTCAGTAATTTGGAGATGGATTTGCAAGTAGCGGTCAAATGGGAGCTAAATCGGGCGACGTGGTCCAGATTTATGATTTCGATTGATGCCCCATGCGGCTGAATAGTCTTTTCTTCTTGCAGTAGTCTGGCAAGCTCTCCCGGTACTTCCCAATCTTCCTCACTCCCATCCTCGGCTTGGTAGATCGGATTTTCAAAGTCATAATGAACAGTAGCAGAATTATTATCAACAGGATCCAGAGTGGATATGGATCTGCGATTTGTTACGTGAGTGTGTGTAAGAATACATAGCTTTGTTTAAAAGATGACAGGAAAGATAAAGAGCACAATATTTGAATGCAAAAAGTCCATTGATTCATTGAATGTGAATATGCTTATGAAAATGACAAAACCCTTGAAAAATTAGCTGTTGTGCCCCGGGCATAGACACAATGCCTTAAAATGCTAAAATAGCAATAACAATTACTCCTGACTAAAGGAAATCGGGATAGTGTCCTCAGCCTTCCAATTATTGAGTCTATCACCAATTGTTGGGAAAATCCAGCTATCTAGGTTGCAATCGCTATCAGCATCTTCTACAGCATTAACAGTCTTGTCATGATTAGGCAGGGGAGCAGTGATGACATTAGGAGTCTCCGGATGATCAGAGGTAGCCGCCTGTATCTTTCCACTTCGAATGCCGCTTTCAACATGTTCACATGTTAATATAAGTTCAGTGAAACCCGATGAAGAACTTCCCAGTAGATGGCTGTAGAACGGACCAGACAGTGTACTCATGAACATGTCCACTAATTCTCGGTCAGTCATAGGGGGTTTGACTCTGCCAGCCAAATCTCTCCATTTCTGAGCATATTCTTTGAAGCTTTCTTTAGATCCCATAGTCATATTCTGCAACTGTAGCCGAGTAGGCGCTAGTTCAGAGTTATACTGGTACTGCTTATAGAAAGTTGTTGCTAAATCAGTCCAGGTGCAGATGTTAGAGCTCTCGAGCTGATAATACCACTCTAACTGGGTGCCGGACAGACTCTCTTGAAAGAAATGGATCCATAGCTTCCTATCAGTGGTATACGACTGGATCTTTCTCACATAAGCTCTCAGATGCATCTGAGGACAAGACGCACCATCGTAGTTAGTGAAAGCGGGGACCTTGAATTTGCGGGGAATGACCACATCTGAGACCAGACCTAAGCTTTCGAAATCCAGACCGGGCGCCTTCTGACCCTCCATAGCTAGCATACGTTCTTCCAACAACTTGTACTTGCCATCTCTTGGAGAGTACTGTTCATTCTCATAATCTTCATCGTCGTCCTCAGGGTTGAAGAGATCAACATTCTCATCTTCTGAATCTGTCCCCTCTTCTTGATCTTTCGGAATTCTAATCTTGACTCCTGCAGCCTGTCCTTTAAGCCTTCTTCCCGGGTTAATGTAACTCACAGCTTTCTTGTCCTTCTTCTTCTCGAGCAAAAGAGCCTTCAGTTCCTCCTGCCCCTTGGATAAGCTCAAGATCATCTCCTGGAATTGAGCATTCTGAGCCTGGAGATCCTTGACAGTTTGTTCGAGGTCCATTTTTCTGTTTGCAGGAGAACCGTGAGAACATTGATCCCTTTAGAGTACCTGTTATGCAATGTTATGTTATGCTATGCAATGTATGAAATGTTTTCAATGTTTAAAGTCCTTGAAATGGTTAGTACAATGCCATGATGTTATGATGTTATAATGTTATGTAAATAACAAGCACAAGCAAGTCACACAACAGTCATTCCTAAGTTTAAAGGCTTGCATGAGTTCCATAGGTAAGTACCCTCCCCACTGAAGTTTGGTTGGTTCAACCTGTCCTAGAGTAGTAACCGGGTTCTAGAAGGATCTCAAATCATCGATTTTTCTTTAAGTCCACTTCAGTGCAACACCAAGTGGTTGACCGAAGCTTCCCTAAAGTCCAATCTCAAAGAGTGTAGTATCGAGTCTCAACCAACCCCAGTCGGAACCGAAGTCAGTTATCTCACTACTTTCTAATGGCCAAGATGAGTCAATTAGGGTTCTAAAGGTCTGGTTAATGCTTTGATGACACCACGCGGACGCCAAATTTCTCCTCAAGCAAACATGAGGAACATCAGGACATCCAAAGTGTCACATTAACCGTAGCCATCATTTTAACCATTCCAGTATACGCCGGATAGTCGCGATGATCTATTGCTACTTACCTAAGGTACACTAGATCCGGGTGTAGGATCTTTCACTCAAGCGTAAAATGCCCAAACAATCCTCTAAAAGACAATTCAAATAAGTGATCTTTTTTTTTTAAGGCAACCTCTCTTTATTTTCCCCAGCAGAGTCGCCAGTTCTGTCATACGGTGAACTGACTTTGGTGTGTTTTTGCTTTGGAAAGCAAATGTCGCGGATAGCAAGAGTCGCCACCGACTTTTCTTTTATCCCATAAGGAAAGGTGGAAAAGAACAGGAAAGACCTTAATTAGATTTTGGGTTCGGGAGGTACATTATACAAAGGGAAGGTGTTAGCACCCTTTGTATCCATGGTTATCCATGGGCTCTTAATTGCTTGATCACTTATGTTT
Source organism: Lathyrus oleraceus (assembly GCF_024323335.1). Lineage (NCBI taxonomy): Eukaryota > Viridiplantae > Streptophyta > Magnoliopsida > Fabales > Fabaceae > Lathyrus > Lathyrus oleraceus. The sequence goes on from NC_066583.1 coordinate 638,835,102, forward strand.
GTCTGAAAAAGTGTTTGTGAATTGCTTAAAAATGTTTTGAAAAGAGAGTTTAACTTTGTAATGATTCTTGTACGAATGTATACAAAGTATTTATCTCGTTTAATTTTGAAAGCTGTTTAGAAAAATATAACTTGACAATGGTTCTAGTACGAATGTATGCCAAGTGGTGATTTTCTAATAGAGGTTTTGAAAAGTGTGAGGTGTGAAAAGTAGTTTAAGCTGTGAGCAAGCATTTAGGAGTTATACCTACCCAAGGTCTTTATGGGCATTTCCTATCCTTATGAGGGTAAAACTGTCCTTACTATTGAGAAGTAAGTAGTTTTATCCTTTGGATGTAAAAGGGTCATCGATTGGTCATTGAAGGCAACATTTGTAAGGATACCTTAGCATTCGAAGGGACGATCATCATTTAACCGTAGGCTACACCGAAGGGTCATCGAGGGACGAAATCATATATTCGAAGGCAACATCTGAGGGACTATGATTTATTTTATAGGGACATGATGATTTAATCGAAGGATCTTTGCTAAGTGTATCCCCATATTCGCGGGACATGACCGTAATACCGTAATACCGTAAGGCAACAAAGAGAGGTCCGAGATCACATATTCAAAGGCAATATTTTATAATCAATTAGGTAATTAGGATGAATCTCCACATTATAATCAGTTAAGTAATTAGGATGAATTTCCACATTAAAATCAATTAAGTAATTGGGATGAATCTCTACAAGGGTATCCCACAAATAAAGTGGAATACCTAGCAAGCTACCTTTTCCGGGAGTATGTGAACCCTTACAAAATTCAGCAAACGAGTCAGAATACCAAATCAGGGTGCAATCGAGAATTGCACCACAAAAGAAATCACAATAGTAATAGAGTCAGGTAAACAATGCATGGCTATGATGAAACATGTCAGATGAGCAAAAATCAGAACAGAAAAGTCAGCGACTGTCGCGCTCGCTCCTGCCTCGCCTAGCGAAGGCTTAGCGAATACTCGCTACATGCTCGCTTAGCGATGTGCTAGCGAGCGGCTGCGGATTCGGGTTTTGATAACAGTACAATTTCAGCAAGCTTCACACTCTATGGCATCCATTACAGAGATTACATGGTTTAAACATTCAAGATATTCATACATACTTAAATTCACATGCAAAACTTAAGATATTTTTATAAATTCAATCATAATGCCATATGCAAATTAAGAACATAAAGCGGTAAGAGTAATGCAAACCTGTTTGCAATTGAATTGCAACCTTGAATTGGCAAGTCGGGTTGAGTTGGGCGGAGGTAACCTTGATGCAGATGAGTTTCTTTCAGGGTTTCCTTTAGGGTTGCTCTGAATTCTCTGGGTTAGCCTCCAAGGTTGGCTGTGTTGCTTCTGTTAGGGTTTCTGTCCGCCTGCCTCTGTCTTCGTTTCTTTTTTCTGACTGAAGTTGTGGTATTTATAATGCTCTTTTTGTGACCTAATGGGCTCAGAATGAAGCCCAGAATTTCCTGGTATTCGCAAGCTTCGCTAGGCGAGTGGCGTAGCGAAGGGTTCGCTAGGCGAAGGAATTGCTCGCCTAGCGAGCAAACCAGTTTAGGCCATTTTCTGGATTTCGTCATCTGTGTGCTGGGTCCTTGTTCTTTTCAGATCAATGTCTTGCAAAATGAGTTAGAGTGTCTTAAAAATGTCTTGTAACATTAACGGGCAAATTTTGGGGTATGACAGCGCCAATAGCAGTCTACCCAGGTTCTACCTTTCTTTCCTATCTTATGTCGTTGCATTGGGGGCAGTGCTCGGTTTAAGTATGGGGGAGGAAGCTTTACCACTTTTATTTATCGCTTTCTAGGTAGATTTAAATTATTATTATTTCCTTTTGTTATTTTATTTGTTAAATGGTTAAGTGTTAGTTGAGTCAAATATCATTGCACTATCGAATCTTTATGCGTGGTTTCCGTTGTTTACTGATTCTCCCATTTTCTTAAGCCATACCAAATTTTTGCAAAAATCTTGACTTTGAAAATCCTAAACTACAAATAAAACTTAAGTTGAATTAATTTGGAAAAACTTTACAAGACCGGTATCGTTTTAACACCTTAAGTCTCCCAAGTATAAGATCGATTTGAGTACTTGTCACGCCGTAGCCTTAAATTCTATTCTTTAATATTCCTTAAGTAGTTTATCTAGCAGTCAGCACCATCATAAGAATACACTACGCAAGAAGTCGATGCAAATTAGTGTATGATCTCAGGCTTAAAAGAGAAAAAGATTGAAAAAATGTATGAAAAATATTGTTCCCTCTAAGTTAGGTGACCCTCACCCGGTCATTTAACCCAACGGTATAACCATCTTTAGCTGCTATTTGAGCCAAAGTGAGAAAAAAAGAAAAAAGAAATAATGATGAGATCATAGTCACTAACAGATTATCTTGCTATGAATGTGAAAGGATAACGGGCTTAATGTGATTGCACTAGAATGAAAAAGGACAAAAAGAAGGATTAGTAAGGTAGGCTTAGGCATGAAGACATGATTCAGATTGGTTTGTATAAGAGGGAGACTTATGGTTGCACAATTGTGATTATGTGTTCCATCGATACCCTTAGTGTGGAAGTTAGTACCTGTTGATGCAATTTCTGACCAAAGTAGAGTTTATAGGCTAGAATGAGTATCTGAATGCAACTGTGTCTTTCACGAGTCTTGATTATTGTATGCTGCAAAGATTTTACAAAACTCTTTTATTCATGTACGCAGCATTTGCTTGAGGACAAGCAAAGGTTTAAGTATGGGAGAGTTTGATAACGCGAAAATATATAGTATATTTGACTTAACATGCATTGCTTTTTACTTAACTTTCCTTAGTATTACGTCATATTTTATGTTTATTTCAGATATTTATCGAATAAGAGATGTCTAGGCAAGGAAAGAGGAAAATAGCAAAAAGGAAAGAAAAAGGGAAGAAAATGGAGCAAAATACGAATAGTAGCGCCCACCACACTAGATGAAGGGTGGCGCCCACCACTTGGAAGAGTGACGCCCTCCATAAGGACTTATGAAGGATGGTGCCCACCATATTACATGAATCTGGCGCCCACCACATTGCATTAAGGTGGCGCCCACCTCACATGAAGTGTCGCCCGCCACGTATATTAAATTAGGGTTGTGGCAGCCGCCACCAACCCAGTCTTCCTTGTTTCTCTCCATAATTTTCTCCACATTTGACTTTTGCTCGTTCAACAAACCTCTCCCTACTAGTAGATATTCAAGGCTATTTTTAAGGAGGAGTGAGGAGTATATATATATACTTGGTCTTCAAGGCCAAGGGGTGCATTTTTCCACTCAGATTCTTGTTGTTAGATTTTCTTAGGCAGATTCCTACCTTGTAAAAGCAATAGATTCTCCAAACTGGGGACTATTGCATTTATTGTTTAAACAAATGAATATGATTGTAATGGTGTACTCGATTTCCAAAGCGTGCCGACATTGTTTAATTTGAAGAATCAGTATTCATTCCAAGTTCTCGATTTATATTCTAGGTTTTATTTCAATTTCCATTTTAATTACTTATGCCTTACTGTATGCTCAATTATCTAAATATCATGTCTGTTCCCGGATCCATGTCCGGCTAAACCAATAGGTATCGGTATGTAAAGACCGTCGAAACGACGGGATTCGTAAATAATTGGTGTTGGATTTTATAAAATATTATTTTCCGGTTTTAGTTTCTTGTTTTAAATTCGAAACTGTTTTTCGTACGAGAGTACAAAGCAAACAAAGGTTACGGCCAATAAGAATGAGAGTTTGAGATTTTAACCAGATAGTTGAAACTAGGCATTAATCCTAAACACAGTGAGAGCGTTTTAGGATTAATTAGACTTTATTTATTTCCAAAAATTACTTTTATATTCATAATGAGATCCCGAGAGCCAAGCATTCTGGTTTAAGAGTATGGTCAGAGTCAATAAAAACGAGAGTGTGAGACAAAGTTTTTTAAATAAATAATTTCTACTGAAGAATATTTTGATCTTTAAGATTACACCAACCATCTATTGAATCCCCTAAGTTTGATGAGTTACATACCGATATCCCGTTATTAAATATCTTTATTAATATTCTGTTTTCCTAAGTAGTTATTTCTCTTCGTCCCTCCACTCTTAGAAAGATATTCAGCCTTAGATTTACATAGTAACATTAGATAACGGTACGTTATATTATTAGTCCTTTGGGTTCGATAATCTTTAAAACTACGCGATAAGACTGTGCACTTGCAGTCACGAGTCCCATAGACTTACTAAGTCGCGATCAGTGCTACACTTAAATCTAGTTAAAATTCATTAGTTTAAGAAGTTAATGTTGTTGTCAAAGTGTTTATTTCCCTTTTAAAAAGATTATAAAGGTTAATAGTGTATGTATGTCTTAACTGACAGTAGTAACTGAAATGATCAAAGAAAAAGTAATGTGAAATTTGAAGTGACTTGGAAGGAATTACATGCATGAAAACAATGACATTTATACAAATGATAGGTTACTATCTACTTAAAATCCAACAAAAGAAAGTTGCAACCACAAGATTTTGGAATACAATTACTAGTACAAAGTATCTAATCAATAAAGTTTACACTATTTATGTGAGATATCTTATAAGGTTATAAAGTTTCATGCAAAAGAACATGAAAAAAAAATGGATTTTAGGTCAAAAGAATGGTGCGTTTAAATTTGTTAGGGATTAGCTAGGAATTAGCTACAGATTAGTTATCATTTATGGGTTTAGGTATGGTGTTAATAAAAAAAATAAAAATGAAAAAAACTTCCATGTGGCATCCATGTCATCATTTTTTGCCACATAGACATTGACATGTCATCAAAAAACCATGTGGCATGCCTCGTCAGCTTCTCTTAACCGCCGTTAACAAGAGGGACCAAGAGTGTTGATGGAAATATTATGAGGACCATTCTTTGAAGGAAAATTTTAGAGTGACTAAAATTGAATGTTGACATATTTGTAAGGACTAAAAACATATTTAACCCAAAAAAATACAAAGAGGATAACCTGCTCGCTTAGCTGAAAGCAAGATACTTTGCTTGCGTGTTTATTTGAAATTTAGTGAATGATATGTTTTTTTCATCCTTAAATCGTTGTATTTATAAAAGATCCTTCGGGCCGAGTTAGGAGTTGTTCTACCTAAATATATTACGAGAAGGTGGGGGAGAAAGACTTAATCTTCCTTAGAATGTGGAGGAGGAGGTTTTCCCCCCTCTTTTTTTACTGATATCGATGACCATTCTTTCCAAGACACCTCATAGACCATGTATGACAAGTGAATTGATCAATTGGGGTGACCTATAGTGCTATAATATGGTGACATATCACTCCGTTTTGGGCGACTTGTCGTTCCATATTGGGTGTTCGTCAAATATTGATTAGTGGGTTTGGATTGCAGTTTCATGAATCTTCCCATCCAGGTTCTAATAAAAATATCACAATACACAATCCCTTAATAACAAGGCATTGTAAAGGGCAGGGTGATTTAATATAGTCAAAAGGTAATATATTTTTGGGCGAGACTTAGATAGTCGAGTCTCTCAAATGATATTTAGATAGTCGAGTCTCTTAAACGAGAGTTAGATAGTTGAGTCATCATACGAGACATCATAAAAGGCGAGTCCCTTAGCCGAGACTTAGATAGTCGAGTCCCTTAAGAGAGAATAAGATATTGAGTCTCTCAGGAGAGACTTCATAAAAGGAGAGACTTAGATAATCGAGACTCTCAAGAGAGACTAAGATAATCGAGTCTCTCAACCTAGACTGAGATAGTCGAGTCCCTCAACCGAGACTTAGATAGTCGACTCCCTCAGGTAAGACTTTGTAAAGCGACTATGTTCAACTCTTAGGACCTTAATTTTGTACTATTTGTTTCTTTGTGTTAGAGGGGTTTTGTAACATCTCCCTTCAAAGTATTATTATTAATGAAAACGTTTGGACCTTGTGGAGAACCCAAACCCTATCAAAATGGGTTTTCCCCGCCAAAATTTGTGCGGATTTGAGTGGGTCTCTACGAGTATGGGTTATGATGACATGCCTACTGTCGCAACCTGAAAAATACAGTGCGAAAAAAAACAACCGGCGAAAGAAAAAGACAGAAGAGTCGCCACCGTGCGTTATTCATCCTAAGGGAGGGAAAGGAAACGCTCGAAGTAAACCTGAAAAAGGAAAGGACAAGACGGGGTCTCGCAACCAAATCTTGGGTTCGGGAGTCGGTTATGCGAAGGGAAGGTATTAGCACCCCTACGCATCCGTAGTACTCTACGGGATCCACTTTTGTGGTTTTTGTCTAAAGGGGGTGGGTTTACCTAATGTGTTTATTTACTAAAAAAAAGGGTTGAATGAAAATGACTCGCGCGGATGTTGCATCCATTGCATACGTATCTCATCTGAATATGAGAATCAGAGTCTTCGTAGCTCAGCTGACCTATAGGTTGGGAGGATGTGTGCTCGCTAAGACATCGCGTCTTATACCTACGTATCTCATCTGGAATGAGAATCAGAGCAAGCCGTAGTTCGGCTAACTACGGGGTTATGGATTGGGTTTTGGACGAACGACGTCACTACGCAATCTACCGGATGCTCGACCTTTGGAGACTTACTCGCCTGTAGTAGAAGGAGTAAACGTGTTGCTTTGGGTTTTAGGGTTTGGGATGCTCGAGGGCAAAAAGGCAGTCCTTGACGAAGGAACCGCGCTACCTGCAGGGATATGAATACAAAACACAAAACATGTATCTCAAAGTAAAATGCCACCAAGGGGCTCAAACATTGCCTCCTATCGAGGTCTTCCAGCTAAGAAAGCGATAAAGTATAAGAAAGAGAAAAAATTACCACACGGATAAAGATCCGAAGCTATAGTAGTTAAAGGGGCAAGAAACCCTGAAATGTCTCCAGCTGGACCGTCAAAGGAAATCAGTCAACACGAATAATCAGAATAAAACTCCAGGGGGTATCCCACAAATAAAGTGGGAAACCACGCGAGTGTCTCTGGGAAAGCCATGTGAGCCCTCACAAAACTCGACAAAGGGTTAGAGCAGCAGGATGAAATCAAGAGAAAACAATGCCATGGAAACACAAGACATGTTAGAATAAACAAAATAGGGTAACCCAGAGTTGCCCCTAAATCAAAATGTAACCACATGAATAATTCCATCAAAATTCACAAAAGGCTCACAAAAGGGTATCAAATTCACCCATAATACCACATACATTTAGAGCATTCAAATAAAAGGCATAAAGATGATGGATATAGGGCAAACCTGATTGGGGAGCTTGATTGAAATTGAGTTGCACCCGTGAGGTTTACAAGTTGAGTTCCCTTCAGGGTTTGGAGGCTGCTCTGAACTCTGTTAGTTCTTCTCTCACTATCTTTTTCCTCGGGGTTTTGCTTCTCTCCCTTTTTCTCAAGTGAATCTCCCAGTGTAACTCCAAGTGTGTTTTCCTCTACTGAAACTTCAGTATTTATAGACTGATTTTCGTGGGTAGTGGGCTCAAATGAGGGAGACCCAAGTCTAAAAAAATTTGTTATATTTTATTTATTTATTTTATTTATTTATTTAATTAATTAATTAATTAATTAAATATATTTTTTTTTTTCGTTTTTTTTTTCAGGAAAAATGAAGGGTAAATTTTGGGGTATTACAGCTGCCCCTATTCAATCAACTGGAGACCCGGAAAGAAGATGGCAGCTGCTTTCGTGCTTTCGAGGTATCAAGGGATTGAATATAATAAAAGGCCAAAAATTTGCACTGAAGTGAAGTGAAGTAACAATGTCTGTCAGAATCGGCAAAGAGGTGGTCTTGAAAGAAGAATTCGTCTGGTACGGTGAGAGTCAGTCTGAATATCGAAAAAGAATGTTAAACTGGATACCAAAATAAATGGTAACACAGCAATAACCATGGCCTGAATACCGCTCATCAGTCTGAATACTGGAAAGGATTTCGATCTGAACATCGGAAAATTGGCCTGAATGCCACAAGTTGCATCGACCTGAACGTCGGAAACTTCTTCGATCTGAACATCGGAAAGACTTGGCCTGAATGCCACTTCGATCTGAATATCGGAAAATTGGCCTGAATGCCACTTCGGTCTGGATACCGGAAAACTTGCCTGAATGCCACTTCGGTCTGGATACCGGAAAACTGGCCTGAATGCCACTTCGGTCTGGATACCGTAAAACTGGCCTGAATGCCACAAGTTGCATCGACCTGAACGTCGGAAACTTCTTCGATCTGAACATCGGAAAGACTTGGCCTGAATGCCACTTCGATCTGAATATCGGAAAATTGGCCTGAATGCCACTTCGGTCTGGATACCGGAAAACTGGCCTGAATGCCACTTCGGTCTGGATACCGGAAAACTGGCCTGAATGCCACAAGTTGCATCGACCTGAACGTCGGAAACTTCTTCGATCTGAACATCGGAAAACTTCATGTCTGTCAGCATTGGCAGAAATAGGGAATGATAATAGAGGCGGCGCATGGGCCAATGACACTTGCTGGGGATAACAAAGGTAAGTCATGAACAATCTTCAGTCTGAGTACTGGAAACAACTTCTAGCTTATCACTTGGGATACCGAGAATGTTTTATGCTTACATGCGTATGTTTGAATTTTTCAATGGCGTAATGCTCCATGAAAATGGAAATGCTACGCGATTTGGAAGGATGCAATGCAATATGATTCTACATGCAGGGATGCGAAATGCTGGGTAGAATGCCAAGCCGAGGCAAGGGGATCTGCTGGGGAAATGATTACCATCCTCTGGGCTCTGGCCAGGCCGCTGGAGATACACACCACAATGAACTCTGTGGGGAGATGACTAGCCATGCGGTGTTCTGGCCATACCGAGACTCTGATCGGGGAAAGAATGGCATTGGAAGCCTGCTGCTGAGGAAAGCTACAATGGTTCTGGCAACCACGATTTGCGAGAGATGACTCAGCAGGGGGAGCAAACACTGATACGGTACCGAGGTTCTGCTTCAAGAAAAGAAACCATGGATCTGGCATTGGGATTATCGATCTGGCATCGAACTCTAAGGAGCAGCCACTTCTGCTGGGAAGATACAGTATGGCGCTGTCAACTCCGCTGGGGAGTGTATGTCCTGAAACAACCGCTTGGGGAAGTGCGGTGGTGAGAAACTGCTGGGGATTGAAGAATCCAACGCTCTGATCAGCTCTGCAGGGATAAGACACCGAATTTGTCTGTTGGTGACTTCACTGGGGAAGATATTCACGATCATCTGCAGGGAATTTTAAGGAAATGCCCCGAGGGTATCTGTTCTGAATAGACGATCCAAAGCACTTAAAATTTACAGCAATTTTAAATGTTTATTAAGCATGTACCTGTAAAGCCCTTATGTGTCATGATGCAATGTTTATCAAAAATTCGGACGTCATTTTTGCAAACAAAACAGTAAAATGAAAATGAAAACAGAGATATACTGAATAACATGATTTTATTGATTGAATGACCTCTGAATAGGCATTTACATTAAGAAGCAATCCCTGGAAAGAGGTAATCGCACAATAGATAAAAACAGAAATTAATCTAATGGCAATGTGAAATGGATTTCTATTGGGTTCCAATTCTGCTATGACTTGCCCATCTTCAAGATCCTCCAGATGATCAGCTTTCTGAAAGAGTGATTGGACTGTTTCCTATCCTTCAAAAAATTTCAGTCATTGGCACGAGATGAGATTCAGAACTACTCAGAACGCAGTCATTCGCTTAATCCCTAACTTTTGCCTGGATCGCCCTTTTCGGGTTTTCGATCCACCGGGATACCCATTTTTGCCTAAGTTGCCTTTTCAGGTTTTCAACTTACCGGGTGTACAATCTTTTTTTATTGTTGTCCCTAATTTTTGCCCGAACCCTTTCATTTTCTTGGTTCGCTGGGACGCCCATTTTTGCCTGGACTACTCTTTTTTACTGTCCAGCGGGTCTATTTTATGCGAAGTATTTTTTAACTGCGTCTGAGTTCACAGGGGAAGTGAAGTTTTCACCATCCATAGTTGCAAGCATTAAAGCCCCACCATCAAAAACCTTGGTGACAATATACGGTCCATCATAGTTAGGAGTCCACTTGCCCCTGTGATCTGTCTGAGGAGGAAGGATCCTTTTCAACACTAAATCTCCGACTTGGAAACAACGAGGACGCACCTTCTGATCAAAAGCTCTCTTCATCCGACTCTGATACAACTGCCCATGACAAATGGCTGCCATTCGCTTCTCTTCGATAAGACTCAACTCATTGAACCTTGTCCGAATCCATTCAGCTTCATCTAACTTGACATCCAACAGGACTCTTAGAGAAGGAATCTCCACTTCAACAGGTAGGACTGCTTCCATACCATACACCAGGGAGTAAGGGGTTTCCCCGGTCGATGTACGTACTGAAGTACGGTACCCATGCAAGGCGAAGGGTAGCATCTCATGCCAATCTCTGTACGTGACGACCATCTTCTGCACAATCTTCTTTATGTTCTTATTTGCCGCCTCAACAGCGCCGTTCATCTTAGGGCGGTAAGGGGAAGAATTGTGATGCTGAATGTTGAAGTTCTGACACAACTCCTTCATTATTTTGTTGTTGAGATTAGAACCATTATCAGTAATGATTCTTTCGGGAATCCCATAGCGACAAATGATTTCTTTTTTGATAAAACGGGCAATCACATGCCTGGTGACATTCGCGAACGACGCTGCTTCGACCCACTTGGTGAAATAGTCTATGGCAACAAGAATGAAGCGATGCCCATTGGAAGCAGTCGGCTCAATCTTTCCAATCATGTCAATACCCCACATAGCAAACGGCCACGGCGAAGCCATCACATTCAAAGGACTCGGCGGTACATGCACCTTATCAGCATAAATCTGGCATTTATGACACTTCCGAGCATACTTGAAACAATCTGATTCCATGGTCATCCAATAATAACCCGCTCTCAACAATTTCTTAGCCATTGCATGTCCGCCGGCATGAGTACCGAAGGAACCTTCATGAACTTCCTGTATTAATATGTCCGCCTCGTGTCTGTCCACACATCTGAGCAAAACCATGTCGAAGTTCCTCTTATACAACACATCGTCTTTGTTCAAGAAGAAACTGCCTGCCAATCTTCTCAAAGTTTTTCTGTCATTGTTGGATGCCCCTGCAGGGTACTCTTGATTCTTCAGAAAGCACTTGATATCGTGATACCAGGGCTTGTCATCGACTACCAGTTCAGCAGCAAACACATACGCGGCCCTGTCAAGGCGCATCACATCGATCCTGGGAGCATGGTTCCAACGAATTACCTTGATCATGGAGGATAGAGTAGCAAGTGTGTCTGCCATTTGGTTCTCATCACGAGGTATATGATACAATTTTACTGTTGTGAAGAAAGTCAACAGTCTTCTCGTGTAATCTCTGTAGGGGACCAGAGTGGGTTGGAGAGTATTCCAATCACCATTTACTTGATTGATCACCAGAGCTGAATCTCCGAAGATGTCCAGAGTCTTGATTCTCAGATCAATGGCTTGCTCAATGCCCAAGATACAGGCCTCGTACTCAGCTTCATTATTGGTGCACTCGAAAGTCAGACGAGCGGTGAAAGGCATGTGGGCACCTTTCGGAGTTGTGATGACAGCGCCAATTCCACTTCCTCTAGCATTGACAGCCCCATCAAACAACAAAGTCCACTTTTCGTTTGGATCAGGTCCCTCCTCAACAACTGGCTCTTCACAGTCTTTCATCTTGAGGAACATGATGTCTTCATCTGGAAAATCAAACTTCATCGGCTCATAATCATCAATCGGCTGCTGAGCAAGATAGTCTGACAGAATACTCCCTTTGATGGCCTTCTGTGACGTGTACTGAATATCATACTCTGTTAAAATCATTTGGCAACGAGCGACCCTTCCAGTGAGAGCTGGCTTCTCGAATATGTATTTCACTGGATCCATCTTAGAAATCAACAAGGTAGTATGGTTCAACATATACTGCCTCAGTCGGCGAGCAGCCCAGGCCAAAGCACAGCAAGTTTTCTCAAGCTGCGAATATTTGATTTCACAGTCGGTAAACTTTTTGCTAAGGTAGTATATGGCATGCTCTTTTCGACCAGACTCGTCATGCTGTCCCAATACACACCCCATTGAGTTCTCAGTCACTGATAGGTACATTATCAGAGGTCTCCCAGGAACTGGAGGTATAAGGATCGGAGGTTTCTGTAGATACTCTTTTATCTTCTCGAAAGCCCTTTGACAATCTTCATTCCACCTGATAGCCTGATCTTTCCTCAGCAATTTGAAAATTGGCTCACACGTGGTTGTTAGGTGAGAGATGAACCTTGCAATGTAGTTTAACCTCCCTAAGAAACTACAGACTTGCTTCTCCGTTCTTGGCTCTGGCATTTCCTGTATTGCTTTCACTTTGTCAGGATCCATCTCAATCCCTTTTCCGCTAACAATAAAACCCAGCAATTTTCCCGATCTCACCCCGAAAGTGCACTTGTTCGGATTAAGTCTCAGTTTGAATTTCCTCAAACGCTCAAACAGTTTCTGCAAATTCACCAAATGTTCTTCTTCTGTCTGAGATTTGGCAATCATATCATCCACATAAACCTCGATTTCATGATGAATCATATCATGGAACAGAGTTACCATAGCTCGTTGATATGTTGCTCCGGCATTTTTCAGACCAAACGGCATCACCTTGTAGCAGAAGGTGCCCCATGGGGTTATGAAAGTTGTCTTTTCCATGTCCTCTAGTGCCATCTTGATTTGGTTATAGCCAGAAAAGCCATCCATGAAGGAGAATACCGAGAACTGAGCTGTATTATCCACCAAAACGTCGATGTGAGGTAATGGGAAATCATCTTTAGGGCTAGCTCTGTTCAGATCCCGATAGTCGACACACATCCGTACCTTTCCATCATTCTTAGGTATTGGGACGATGTTTGCAACCCATGGCGGATAATTGGTGACTGCTAGAAACCCTGCATCCAACTGCTTTTGTACTTCTTCCTTTATCTTGACAGCCATCTCTGGTCTTGTTCTTCTGAGCTTCTGCTTGACCGGAGGACAACCTTCTTTGAGAGGCAAGCGGTGTACCACGATGTCTGTGTCCAGCCCAGGCATGTCCTGATAAGACCAGGCGAAGATGTCAACGTATTCTTGCAGCAATTCAATCAGCCATTTCTTCACATTATCTTCCAAAGCAGCCCCTATTTTGATTTCTCTCTTGGCGTCTTCGGTGCCGAGATTAATCACTTCAACAGACTCTTGATACGGTTGAATAACCCTTTCCTCTTGTTTCAATAACCTGGTAAGTTCTTCAGGGAGTTCACAATCTTCATCATCCTCTTCTTCAGCTTGAAAGATTGGATTTTCAAAGTCGAAGCGAGCCATAGCAGAACCGTTATCAATAGGATCCGGTGATGTGCATCTGCATGAGTGATGGTATGTGCTTATGAGTGTGAACAAGAAGTGAAAACTAAACAAAACATTGCCATTTTTTTTATTTTGAAAAACTGCAAAAATAGAAAGACAGGGAACGAAATATTTGAATGCAAAAATACGTCCTTTATTTATGATAAAAATGCAAGTGTCACATAGACGGGCCCTACAATGAGTCATTACGCCCTGGGCGGAACGTAAGACTTGGATATGCATGAATAAACAAAGAAAATTACTCTTCAAGAAGAGTGACTTGGATAATCTCTTCAGAAGACCAATTGTTGATAACTTCACCCGGGATCCTCGGACGCACCTAGTTGTCAATGTCACAATCACTATCCCTATCTTCTTTGTTGACTGCAGAGACTTGACCATACTGAATGATGCCAGCACTGGAGAAAGTGATCGACCCCTGATGAGTCTGAGGCGTTGAAGTACACACATCCGAAACATCGGAATCAAGTTCAGCAAGTACATCAGAATCAAACGCCATGTTTGGAATATCAACGACAACATCATCATGGATCACAGAATCAGTAGGAACAACATCTGCGAATTCATCAATAGCATCTTCAAACACTTTTTTTCTCAATCCCTTCCACAGACTCTTGGACAGACAGACCCTCAACCTGGAGGATACCTTTGTCGAGCAAGGCCTGAATACCCTGCTGTAGCTTCAAACAACCTCCACTCTGAGTGGCACAATCCAAACAACCCTTCCCACAACCGGGGAAAACATCGGCCTTCAGCAAGCATCCTCTAATATCCAACAATGGAGTCTTCAACTTCAACACATCCTTAATGGACTTGGCTTCTCCCTCTACCAAATTAACGTTCGCACCACCATGCTGGGGCATGGGATTGTTGACGACATTCGGAGCTGGTGCAAGGTCGATGGCCTTTGAATCTATGAGGTCCTGAACTACGTGCTTAAAAGCTTTGCAGTTCTCAATATTGTGGCCAGGTGCCCCAGAGTGGAAGCTACACCTAGCGTTGGCGTCGTAACCCACCGGAAGTCTACCAACAGGAGGAGCCAGAGTGCGCAATTGCACAAGTTGTAGTTGTTGAAGACTAGAAAGTAACTGGGCGTACGACATTGGAAGGGTGTCGAAACGCCGGTCCATCATCCTTTGCCTCTGTTGATAAGCGGGTCTGTTACCCGGTTGTTGCTGCTGTTGATACTGAGCTGGTTGACGTTGTGATTGTTGTTGTTGTAGTGGTGCTGTAGCTGGAATGGTCACCCCTGCGGCAGTACCTGTTATGCAAGACATGCGGATGACTATGCAAATGCAATGACATGTTTATCAATTCCAAAAGTATTCTACCCCCTTGATTCCAGTCTCACATTTGATAAACAGTGTAAGAAAAGACTAAGCCGTTGATGAGAACCAAGAAAATTCCAACTAGAATCAAGTGGAAGATATAAACCCCACAGAAATGGATAAACATGTGTGAATGATTATGAATGCAAAATGATGTGATACAAAATGATGTGAATGCAGTGCAGTGGCATGCCAATCAGGATTGCTGTATCTGCTTGAACATCTGTCAGGTTGCACTGTCTGGAGAGAAATTAAGAGCAGACCAAACAAAGGTCATGGGATGGATCATGTTATCCTTAATATCAACCACCCATTTCGGCGGATTATGGTTTACACCTTATCAATACCCGAGTTTCATTGATATTAAGGATACCTGATCGGATCAACCATGAATCAAGGGTTTGTCGCAAGTCACGAGCATGGAGTTTAGGTTAAGAACCACCCAAAAGGAGTGTACTAAGGTTTAAACCTGCCAAACATGTTCTACAAAAGGTTCCCATAGTCATAATCCCATCTTTCGGATATTATCAGAGGAACGACTACTCGTATTCCAACAATATTCTCAAGAGAGACTCTTATGAGTGTAGCATCGCGTAACAATCGTATCAAATCTTACATTTGAACGACTTTCGCACTACGTCCTACGAATAGGCCAAGATGGGTTAGGTAAACTAAGGTCCTTGGCTTCTTAGGTCTATATTGGAACAAGTAATGTCTAACCACAACTTACTTATGTGACATTATTGATCTCAACATGACCTCCACCAAGTGAATGGGCTTGTAAGTCAACTCGCTAAGGAATACTCCACACAAGTTGACAAGACTATGCCATTCTCCTATCTTAAGTGCACTCGAGTTCGGGTATAGAACTCATCTCACAAAGATCACCAAGCAGCCATAGCCAACCAACAGATACAACAATGATATGTACACAATGTAATAAGGTAAAGCAGGTAAATAAATAACTGTACAAAAGCATGAACACCCAATAAACAAACAAACTACAAAAGCTAGGAGGGACTCGCTTAGGGAAGATGGGTCCCCAGCAGAGTCGCCAGCTGCCGCAACCTGAAAAATACAGTGCGAAAAAAAAACAACCGGCGAAAGAAAAAGACAGAAGAGTCGCCACCGTGCGTTATTCATCCCAAGGGAGGGAAAGGAAACGCTCGAAGTAAACCTGAAAAAGGAAAGGACAAGACGGGGTCTCGCAACCAAATCTTGGGTTCGGGAGTCGGTTATGCGAAGGGAAGGTATTAGCACCCCTACGCATCCGTAGTACTCTACGGGATCCACTTTTGTGGTTTTTGTCTAAAGGGGGTGAGTTTACCTAATGTGTTTATTTACTAAAAAAAAGGGTTGAATGAAAATGACTCGCGCGGATGTTGCATCCACTGCATACGTATCTCATCTGAATATGAGAATCAGAGTCTTCGTAGCTCGGCTGACCTATGGGTTGGGAGGATGTGTGCTCGCTAAGACATCGCGTCTTATGCCTACGTATCTCATCTGGAATGAGAATCAGAGCAAGCCGTAGTTCGGCTAACTACGGGGTTATGGATTGGGTTTTGGACGAACGACGTCACTACGCAATCTACCGGATGCTCGACCTTTGGAGACTTACTCGCCTGTAGTAGAAGGAGTAAACGTGTTGCTTTGGGTTTTAGGGTTTGGGATGCTCGAGGGCAAAAAGGCAGTCCTTGACGAAGGAACCGCGCTACCTGCAGGGATATGAATACAAAACACAAAACATGTATCTCAAAGTAAAATGCCACCAAGGGGCTCAAACATTGCCTCCTATCAAGGTCTTCCAGCTAAGAAAGCGATAAAGTATAAGAAAGGGAAAAAATTACCACACGGATAAAGATCCGAAGCTATAGCAGTTAAAGGGGCAAGAAACCCTGAAATGTCTCCAGCTGGACCGTCAAAGGAAATCAGTCAACACGAATAATCAGAATAAAACTCCAGGGGGTATCCCACAAATAAAGTGGGAAACCACGCGAGTGTCTCTGGGAAAGCCATGTGAGCCCTCACAAAACTCGACAAAGGGTTAGAGCAGCAGGATGAAATCAAGAGAAAACAATGCCATGGAAACACAAGACAGGTTAGAATAAACAAAATAGGGTAACCCAGAGTTGCCCCTAAATCAAAATGTAACCACATGAATAATTCCATCAAAATTCACAAAAGGCTCACAAAAGGGTATCAAATTCACCCATAATACCTCATACATTTAGAGCATTCAAATAAAAGGCATAAAGATGATGGATATAGGGCAAACCTGATTGGGGAGCTTGATTGAAATTGAGTTGCACCCGTGAGGTTTACAAGTTGAGTTCCCTTCAGGGTTTGGAGGCTGCTCTGAACTCTGTTAGTTCTTCTCTCACTATCTTTTTCCTCAGGGTTTTGCTTCTCTCCCTTTTTCTCAAGTGAATCTCCCAGTGTAACTCCAAGTGTAACTCCAAGTGTGTTTTCCTCTACTGAAACTTCAGTATTTATAGACTGATTTTCGTGGGTAGTGGGCTCAAATGAGGGAGACCCAAGTCCAAAAAAAATTGTTATATTTTATTTATTTATTTTATTTAATTAATTAATTAATTAATTAATTAATTAATTAAATAAATTTAATTTTTTTTTTTTCGTTTTTTTTTCCAGGAAAAATGAAGGGTAAATTTTGGGGTATTACACCTACTTCCATGAAACAATAAATGTAACTAAAAATATACAAAAAAATGTTAATATACAATGGTTTGTTAAGATTACTTTATGTTTAAGGTATCATCAACACCATTATAATTCAAGTGAAACTTGTGTTGTTTACAACTTTGTCCCTCTAGGGTTATGGTTTTGTGCTTGTCTCATTCACTATCTTATCATTTATCACTTTTGGTTATTGAGTCTCTTATAATTTAGGTTTTGCACATATCTTAGAATTGAGTACAATGAATTTAAAACGTGTTTTACATGCATTAAATCAAACCTTGAAATAAAAGTTATTGCAAAACTGTTCAAGTTAATTAGTTAATTTTTTAGGTCAAGAAACACATGAATTCATGATTTCTATCATACTAACTTTAGATTCTATAAAACACTTCATTTTTTTAAATAATAATTGTTTGATGTGTGATTCAAATCAAGGATATGCATGATTCAAATCAATAAATGAATGTGAAATTCAAGTTTTTCCATTGTTAGTGTGAGTCGAATCACAAGCTTTTCTGATTCGAATAAAAATTCATTTCAAATCCTGGATTTTATTTATGCTAGTACGATTCGAATCGCATGATCATTTGAATTGAATCACTTATTCGAATCAAATGGGAAAATTTTGACTTTTAAGTTCTTGATTCAAATCATTTTCTCTTTCGATTCAAATCATACCCATTACACTTGACTCAAATCAAATCAGTATTTTACTCTTTTATAATTCTCTATCTCAAGCACATATATAAAATCATTTATGTCATTTTTTTCAATAAATAAATAAATGATATGATCTTAATACAATAAATTTGAGAGTCTTTCAAAACAGAGTTTTTAGCTTTCAAAGTACACTAATTCACAATTTTCGATTGCATGTGAATTCATCTTCAACCTCTAGAAAGTTTCAGCATCGAATTCATTGATTGCATAAAACACACATTGTAAAATTGTCAAAATAGTGGAAGACAACGAACTTTTAATGATCTGTCATTGGAGAGTGAATTAGGTGCAAAGTAAGGACGAACGCGATGAACCAACATAAATCCTAGTGAAATATTCGTTTTCCCTATCTCATTTTAATTTATTGTATTGGTTGTATATTTTTGGCTTTTACCTCTTTCTTACAAATTGCATGCTCTGAGACTTAGTTTATTCATAGTGATTTGTTGTATAAAGTTTAAGTCTAGTATTGATTAAGTCATCTAATTTATCTTTCTTGCAACTAAAGTTGTTTGTAATTATAATTTTAGATTGATTAAGGGCTTATTTGTTTCATATTTTTTAGAAATGAATTTTAGTGTTATATTAAATAGTCGTTTGTATATTAATAAAAAAATATTTGAAATAGCTTCAAATTTAAGTGATTTATTAAAATTTTGATATAAAGAAAAGTTATAGCAAAAGGATTAAATACCTAAAATAATATTTTAACAATAACTATTTAAACCAATTTTTCATTTGAATGTTTTTTAAAGAATCTGAAACGGGCGTGAAAATGGAAAAATATTGGGTGCAACCTCTGATTCTTCCTATTGTAGGTTCTTGTCAAAGTTTTGTCCATCCTTCTCGAATGGCGCCTTTTTAGGTAATATGTTTCAAACACAATCTGGATACTCTCTACTCTTTTACAAACTAACTTTAGCGTCAGATTTCTAACCTTACCGATACACCCCTGCTCCGTGCACTGAAACCTTTACTCCGCCGTAACTTTCACAACTCTATATATTTCTGGTTTCAAAATGGAATAATGACGTTATCTGTGGGTATCAACTTTTGGTTCCCACATTTTTTGTTTAAAATAGTTTACCTCATGAGTATTTCTACCATAAACCAATCGAGCACGAGTAGTAGCATCAAAGGAGATGATTGAAAAATCTGATTCCGCTTTGGATCTAGTCTTTCATGTATCATTGTCAATCAACGCATTCCGAAATGTCACTTTGTCTGGAGATGATCCACCATTCTCTAACTGTTTTTTGCTAGATACCAATTCAAGAGTTCAACAAGTTGATAGACCTAAATTAGGATTCCTAGATAGTGAAAGTATTGACGGAATCACTAACTCCAAGCTACCTCTAGTCTTCGCAGTCGTCATTGTTGATCAAGCCTTGACTGGAATTCTAGTGGATAATATAAGTTCTTGAAATGCCCTTTATGAGGATGTATTAGAGCTGCTAAGTATTAAACAGATAAATCTAGATTAGTTCGATGGAGAAGATCTACATTTTTATTTTATTATCGTGACAAAGCGGTGTATCTCATCTTTCTCAGGTGCAGCCATTTCCAAGATATATAATACTACATGTTCTTTTAATTTTGCCTTGGAAGAACTTAGATGAAATTCATATTCTACCTTTAAACTCCATCTTTCATTTATGAAACCAAACTAGAAAACACCATTTCTTCCATAAAAGAAACTATAAAAACATCATTTTTTTTCATTAACAAGTTTTGGAACCCCATCATCTCTTCTCCAAATTGAACGAGGCAAGGAAAACATGGATTCAAGTTAGCAATGTTAGTTATTGTTGTTTTGTTAGGTAAAATGTTTAATGTTGTTGTTTTTTAGATTTAACGTTTAACGATTTTATTGATTTTATTTTTGTTTTTTGTTTTTTTTTCTCTTGTTCTTGTGTTGTTGTTGTTGTTGTTGTTATTGTTGTTGTTGTTATTGTTGAGATTTAATATTTAACTATTATGTTGATTTTGTTTTGTTGTTGTTATTGTTGTTATTGTTGTTGTTCAGATTTAATATTTAATGATTCTATTGTTGTGGTTGTTGTTCTTGTTATTTTTCTTGTTATTGCTCTTGTTGTCGTCATTGTTGTTGTTCTTGTTTTTCTTCTTGTTCTTGTTTTTCTTGTGTTAGAAAAATTTTATATTCTATATTATGGTGAAAATTCTCAATGTAGTAAGCCAAAGCATGTGGCAAAAATAAAAATTTGGGCTGACTGATTTTTCACCACGGTTGGAACTTCCAACTGTGGTGAAAAGTGGTACATATCACCATAATTGGAATTTCTAACTGTGGTGACATGTAGCGTGTTATCCAGTTTTTCACAATGGATTTTATCCCATGGTGGAAAGTAGCGCACTTACTACCACCCATTATCTTACCACAGTTGGTCAACCGTGATAGTGTCCATTTTCCAATTGCGGTGAAAGGGATTTTACGTAGTAGTGATTGTTCTTCTGTCTTTTTCTATAAATAGGAAGACCTGAGCATTTTGAAAACCTTCTGCAATCATTATCATTCAAGTTCGTTCATATTCACTATCTTAATAAACTCTTTTGTTTCTCCTCCCTCGCGAGCATTAATCGGAATGGTTGAATCTCTTTACTCAAAATCCCTACTCCATTTGCTCGTTCTACTTCATCAAACTCACACCCTAGGTACTTCCCTAAACTCAAGTTTTTTTTCTTTAGCATTTCTTGCTTTCTTAACCAGGATGAGTAATAATGTTGTTAGCTTAGTGAGTGATTATGAGAGTGATACTTCTTCTATTTTGGGAATGAAAATATCCCTTAATTCTCATCTCCTTCCTATTAGTCATGATCATCTGGAACCAGATGTCATATCCTTAACTGATGATTCTGATTCTGAAAGGGTATTTAGTTATTCCTTGAAGGGAGGTACTTCTTCATCTGATTCATTGGATTCCTTTTATCAAACATTGGCGGAAAGGTAAACCATATTGAGGTCCATATGCCCCATTCTTGCCTTATCCGAGGAGGTGATACAAGTCAACTAGAAAAGGAGAAAACACCCTAAAAACTTTATTCAACTTCTTCTGAGGACCTATAACTAAAGAGGGCATGCATTCTTGGTTTTAGGGGCTTGGTTATGAGGAAGGGTTTGATCCCGGTGAGATGACCTCTACTAAGGTAAGGAAAAGTCGGATTGATACTTATGCTATTATGAGTGTCTCAATCAAGATGAGAGGAAAAAGATATTTGGTGACGATGAATTCCTCATGTTTTTATGGACATGTGTGATCGAGTTTTATAGACAACATGGAAAAGGTGGAAAAACTGAAGATGTTCGATGACCTTGAAAATGCTAAAGGCATTCAGGTCGTGGTGCATCTCCCGGCGACCACTACGGCTGCTCCGGTTGAGGCTTGGACCATTCTTCCTGTATAGAATTTCCTTTGGAATGGCGAAGCCGAGCGACAATTGGAGGTAGCTGCCAGAATCCAAGGTGTCTTTTCTTCAATCTTATAGTCGGTGAGTCTCGTCCACCCTTATTGTCCTGAGTACCGGGATGTGATAGTCAGTTTATCAAGGTTCTTTTAAGTCGTTCACGGTTGTTTACGAGCAACCTTGTCAGGGTCCTGGCCCACGACATAACTATTACACTTTTCGAGTAGACTGTGTTCGAGCTCAAACGTCTATGCTCCCTATGTGATGCCCCCGAGTCGACCCTTTCTAGAGAGGGCTAAACCAAGCAATAAGGGAAACACCTGATTCGATATGAGGAAGTGTGTCCACCGATCGGAGATCCTTTGGTACATATAGAAGGTGCTTACATACCAGGTCCACGCCCGAAGTTAACTATGAGCTTGTTGTATCTCGATGTTATTAAGTGTGAACTCATTGTATATTCGACGTTGCCACTGTGAGTATTTCGTTAGCAGCAGGAAGTATCGGCGAAGCTAGATCAGAGTATGGATCGTGAACCTTCAACATGGTCTTCAAGGAAATTATCGCTGACCTTTAGTACATATCTAGATATGGATTTATGATCCTTCTTTCAGTTGATGTTGCAGAGTTCTCAAAGAAATCAAAGATTTGAGAGTCCTACAAATCACAGTTGAAACAATGAGTGATTGGATCGCCTGCGACAAATCTCTGTTTTCACTTCTGAACACTCTCGATTCAGAGATCTAAAGAGGTTGTGAACAATGAATTTTGAAAGCGAACGTGAATTTGTGAAAATAGTAGGAATCAGAAATCGTTTCCCACAGACGATACCATTGTTCCGTTCAAGAACCATAAATGAATGTAGTTGAAGAACTGATGATCTTGAACGGTGGTGTTGATCTCTGTCACGACGACACGGGGTGAACTTGTTGTATATCTTAGATCAAATAGAGTGGATTTGAGATAAATTAAGTCTTAGTCATTTGAGCATTTGACCGGCCCGTAACACGTTACTATTATTTTAAAATTAAATTTTAAACTATCATGTTTTTTTTAAAATAATATATTATCAAAGATCTATCAAATACAATTGAAGGTGCTTTGAAAAATTAATTACACTTGTTAATTGAATTGGTAAGTTCCATTTATTTTATTTTTTTAGTTATTATTTTGCAAAATTTTATTTCTATAAATTTTATAAATGTGTTATGTGAAAGAATACAAGGTTCTGCCAATTGAATTGAGCAACCATTTCAAAATTATTTTAGTTTAGGAATTAAATTAGAAATAATGATAATATGGAAATAAAATTGGAAAAGTATGTTATTTTGGTAAAAAAAAAAAGTTCACTAGGTTGTTATTCTTTTCCTAAAAATGAAAACTACATGTGAGGTTATCCGAAACTGAAATTGACAAACTGTTACATCAAGTTATCAATCAATGCGACCATATCAAAATTAATTTAATGTCAAAAAAGTAAAAGTGGAATTTAGCAACCTAGATAAGATTAGTTTCACAAAAAGGAAAAAAGAAAATTTCTAGATAAGATTGGTGTCTCAAAGTGATGGGTGGTGAAAAATTCTCGTGGGCCCATTTCCGTGGGTAATCGGTGACTTGCGTATTTCGGATAAGATAAGGGAAATTTTCTTGTCACCTATCCTTTCTAATTTCATAATTTCAACACTGTCTATAAAAAAAATTTAAATAAATTTTTATACGAATTTTTGATAAATATATTAGAATTTTTGGTACATAATAAATTTTCAATAATATATTTATAATTAGAATTTTTGAAATTTACGTAAATTTAAAAATATTTTTGCAAATTCTGAATATTTTATTTTATATTAAAACTTTAAATAAAATGAAATTTTCGATAGTGATATTCAATTAAAAATAATAAATTTTGATACTATCAAAAATTTTGAAAATTTCGTTATTATATTTGAAATTTTGAAATTCTTAATAGTATATGAGAAATTTCAAAAGTTTTATATTATAAATTTTTTTATATATAATTTTTTATAAATTTTTTGGTATTGTTCAAAATTTGAAAATTTTAATTAAAAATAAAAAATTCGTTTTTTTTTTATATATATTGCAATTTTTTTATAAAAATAGATAAATTAAAAAAATTCTAATTTTTACATAATAGTGAAAAAATTCTAAATATAAATTATCAAATTTAATTGGAAAAGTGCTCAAGATAACTAATGTTTCTCCAAAAAAAGAGGTTTTCATCTTTTTCTTCCAAATATTTCAACTTCAATTTAATTCCAAATATTTCAACTTCAATTTAATTCCATATGGGATTATAAACTGGGGTAGTGGTCTGAAGTTAGATTGCTTTCATGATGTCTTTGGTTTGTCAATTGGTGTTCCCACTTGCTTTCTTAAATTCTTTTCATAAAGTTGAAATTTGATTATTTGTATTTATAGGATTATCATCAGTACGTGATCTCTAACCGCAAGTAAGCCCGCTCAACCAATATTAAATACAGTTTTTTTAGATGTAAAATTATTTATTAAGTTATTATAATTGATCTTTTTACATAATTAAATATGTTAATTAGTGTATTATTTTGTATATTTATATAATTTCTTTTAAAATATTTAGTTCTATAAATAAATTAAATCTCTATAAATATCTGAGTTTTTATCATATTTTTGTAAACGTTTAAGATTAAGATAATATTTTTTAACTTTGAACTTATTTTCTCGATATTTAAAAAAATTAAAATATCATTATATAATTTAAATTGTTCAGATCTATTTTAAAATAAAATAATTATTTTATCTATTATACATAAAAAATAATTATTTTAACTGATATTTTAGAAAATTGAACAACTCCATTATTAATATTCTCATTGAATTGTTTCTTTCTATAAATAGTTCATTTTTTATAAAATTTGAATTTTATATCCATTTCAAAAGCAATTTCTTGAGAAGAAATGAAAGTAATTTCAAAATTATGTTCCCTATATTTTTCAATAAAATGTAATTAGATATTTTAATTATTCTACATCAACATCAATACCCATAATCTTAGATTAAAAAAATTTACTAACTAAATTTACTACAAACAATATCTCATACCAAATAGTCATGTCCGAGAAAAATTCAAAATTTTCAAACTCATAAGTTACTAAACATTCAAATTCACTCTATTATTTTAGGTTTGTCGTTCACTTCACCTAACGAATAAGGTATGTCAATCGACAATGATAATTAAGTAGTGAAATTAAGAAAATTAATTATTTCTTTCAATTAATAATAATCGAAAAACTAATTTTTTGGTGCAAAAATAAACTCTTAGAATTTAAAAATCGTAATGTATGACAATGATATATATATATATATATATATATATATATATATATATATATATATATATATATATATATATATATATATATATATATATATATATATATATATATATATATGTTTGTGTGTGTGTTCTTCGCATGATAGATGTTGGACATGATATCTGGGTCAATATGTATAACGTGCTAATATCATATTAACAAGATGTAGAATATGTAGTTCTAATTGGATTAGTCCTTTGGAATGGTTGTATTTAACAAAACAACAACGTGGAGAAGTGTCTAGGTATTCAAAATTGGTCTAGCTTGTTAAAGCTGCATGAAGAGCAGACATTTGGGCCTTGTGCAACAAGCGCTAGATTGGTGCATTTTAACATGATCTTTTGAAAATATTCAATTATGTTTTATTGTTATTAATTTAACAATATGATTATATGATTTGTTATTTGTGAAGATCAAATGTGATTTAAAAGAGATTTAAATTTGAATTTGTAACAAACTAAATCATATCTTTTTGTTGAACATATTTAAGGAGCATATCAAATATCCAGTAGATTATGCATTAATTATGGACGAAAATAAATCTCAAATCCATGAAGAAATGCATTAGTTATGTAAAAACATAGTTATGTACACCTTTATATTTCAGTAACTTGGAATAAAGGATTTGTCTAATTGAGTTATAATATTCAACATTCTTTCATATTGTTAAAATTGAAGTTGATTACTAAGACTTAGTGGTTGTTTGTCCTTGTTACTGGCTGTGTGGCAGAGAAGAAAGTGAGTAGGTTCTCATGTTTAGGGGGAGACTCTAAACAGAAAGTCATCGCATAGTGTTAGGAAAAGGCATTAGACAAATAGAGTTTATTGTTGTTTGTAAGACTAATTGTGCTAAACTACTAATAAGTGATTTTCCTTTCTTGGTTGTGGACTCATCCCCCGGACATAGGTGTAGTTTCACCAAACTAGGTAAACAATTGACTCTGTTGATTATTATTTTTCTGCTTCATCATTTAGAAATTGTTATTATAGCGGTTCTGGTGTATCTTGCTGAGTCTGTTGTCGGAGCATCGTGTTTGACATCTATTCTTTGAGGAACAAAATTTCAGCTGGCATCAGAGCTGACACCCTAGCATGTTGGGTGAGCTCAAGGGAAGATAAGTTCTGCTCAAATGGAGACAATGAAAGATGGAGGATCAATCAACAAACCACATGTTTTCTATGGCACAAATTATGTGTGCTTTTCTCAAATCCTTAGTAAGCAAAACATGGAAAGTCGTGTTAAAAGGATAGAAACATCCAATAATCATTGTTGAAAATGGCACAAGCAGTAAAAAATCATAAACAAATTGGACTAATGTTTAAGATGAGGGAGCTCTTGGAAACTCAAAGGCTTTGAATTATGTTCTTAATGGTGTGGACAGGAACATGTTAAGGTTGATCAACACATCTTCTGAAGCTAAAGAAGCTTAGGTGATTCTCAAAACTGCTCATGAAGGTACATCCAAAGTTCGTCTATCAAGGTTGCAGCTCCTTACCACCAAGTTTGAGAACCTGAGGATGAATGAAGAATAATCTATTTGTGAGTTCCACATCAGATTATGTGATATTTCTAAAACCTCTTTTGCCTAAGGTGAAAAGATTTCTAAAGAAAAGCTTGCCATGAAAATTTGCAGATCATTGCCTAAGAGGTTTGATATGAAAATAACTTCAATTGAAGAAGCTCAGGACCTAAGCAATATAAAGGTTGATGAACTTATTGTTTTCATACAAACCTTTGAGATGACCTTGAATGATAGGTCTGAAAAGAAGAACAAAAGCATGACTTTTATGTCCAACACTGAAAAGGATGAAGATCAAGGTGGAGAAAGTTTTTCATAAGCTATAACTCATGTTGGAAGAAAATTCAATGATGGTTTGAAAAAGTTGGAAAGAAAATGGAGGACAAATGTCCCATATAATAGGCCATACATTAGTACACTCAACAATATTAAAGATGATTTCAAAGATAACAAATTCAAAGGAGCTCAATGTTATGAATCTGAAGGGTTTGACCACACTATAGTTGAACGTCCCACTTTTCCAAAGAAACATAAAAAGGAATTGCCAATCACTCAACCAGAGTCTAATAATGAAACAACTAATAAAGTGATGACTTTTACCGGGAAATATGAATCCTGCGGTGAGTCTGGTGATAAAGAGATGTTAGCAGAAGATCTTGCTGAGATTTATAGAGAGTTGCTCACTGAATGGAAGGAATGTTGCTTGAGAGAAGACAAACAAAAGAAGACCATAAATGCTCTACTTCTAGAAAAAGAGAAGCTTGGTTCAACCATTGCATAACTGGAAAAAGAAGTCACATTGTTAGCATCCAAACTTGACAACTTGACAAAATATGTTCGTATGTTGAACAGTGGTTTTGATATGTTAGATGAGATATTGGATATTGGGGAGAAGAAGAATATAGGGTTTTACTATAGCTCCATGAACAAAAAGTTCAAATTCCCCACTAATAAGAATACAGAGTTTCAGATGTTGGACCACATGTCTCAGCATCGTGCTCGACATGTGTACCCTCAACACAGGGGTTACAAAAACTCTGCAAAGAGATGTCACCATTGTGGTAGATGTGGTCATATAATACCCTTTTGCTATAAATTTTATGCATATCCTCAGTATTATAGTCAGAAAAAACCCAAAGGAAAGGAATGGAAGAAAACTCAAGCTAAGAAAGTGTGGAAACCAAAGGAAACTGTTAAATGTCTCTTAGCTCATGTTCCTTTTAGAGTTTCTTCTATAATGGATTAGTATTTTGATAATGGATGTTCACATCATATGAATTTTGAAAGGATCTATATTGAAGAGTTAAAGCCCTATTCTAATAGGTATGTCATATTTGGTGATGGAATTAGAGGGAAAATCAAGGGGATAAACTTACCATGTCTTGATGGTGTGCTGCTAGTAGAAGGATTAAATGCTAACTTGATTAGCATAAGTCAATTATGTGATCAAGGTCTAGAGGTTACCTGCAACAAGTTAGAATGTATTGTCTATAGCAAGGATCAAGTTGTGTTAATGAAGGGCTCAAGCTCCAAAGATAAATGTTATATGTGGATTTCTCAGCCCTCATCCAAGGTTTAGAGCATGAAAGAGATCATATATGAAGATGATGTCAAGGGTTTACCAAAAGTCAATATTGAAGAAGAATTACCACTTACGGGATTTATGAGACTCATGCAAGGAGTTTTCATTGAATGGAAGGTTGAAGGTCCTCCCAACATTGAACAACCAGTAGCGGTTCAGAAGAAGAAGTTGGAGGAGAAAAAGAATTTCGACATTCCTTCTCATATCATTGTTAGACGATAGGCCTAGATCTAGAGGGGGAGTGAATAGATCTCAAGTTAAAAATTTATTCTAAAATTTGAATTAAAACTTTATGGTGCGGAAACAAGTTTCAAATATTTCCCGGATAAAAATTCGTCTAACCGAACCTACAATTGAAAAGCTCGAATATGCGTAAAAGTGTCAATGGTATGATAATAATCCACAAGTTGATTAATGACACTTTAAACAACAAATTGAATACTCTACTATAGTAAAGGTCTATCTCCAATTATAACAACACACAAAAGGCTAGTTGAAATAATTTGCGAACACTTTGCGTGCGATTAACAAAGTTTGGATGTTAGTATAGTGTTTGGAGTTCTTATAAATTCAATCACTATCAAATGGTATGTGATTACTACACCAACACAAATTTCACAATGATTAAAAAATTATCATCCAAACAATGTTGATCAAGAGATCAAAGTAATCGAAAATTTACGAACCAAAAAATAAAAGAGATAGAGAGATAGAGTAGACAGGGATTTGTTTAGACAGTTCCCCAATCGACCTCACTATGGGTACGTATGCCCTCAATTTGAATTCGAATTGAGATATTATTAACATAAATCTTACTTTGCAAATGTATGTATACAAGAGATGAGAAATCAAATCACACAAACCCTAAGTTTATTCTTAACTCTAGCACCTCCAAAAACCTTGATCAATCTTGATCAAGTAACTAACCATGCCGCTTCAATTCACCTGTTGTTGCTACTTCCTTGCAAGGCACCCCTTGTCCCAAGGCTTTCACCCTGCTGAATTAATCCCAAGTGCATGATCATGTACCCAACAATGTCGCTTCAATTCACTTGTCGTTGCTACTTCCTTTCACGATCTCCTTGTCTCAAGGATTTCACCCGACTGAATTAATCCCAAGTGCACACTTGTTGAACCCAAGATTTGTCAACACGATCCACCGTTTCACGCTACTCCCTTGCACGACACACCTAGTCCTATGGCTTTCACTTGATCGGATCCGAATTGTATAATCTTCTCCAAAACCTTCAAACCCTAAAGATCTTGAAGGAAAACCTCACCTAAATTTTCTTATTTGAATCCCTCAAAGATCTCAACTCAATATTCTTTGTACAACAAACCTAATTGGATGTTATCAATCATAATCTAGATGACACCAATCAAAAAATGATTATGTGTAGTTTGATTGTGTGTATGCATAGATTGAATTGAATATGATGAGATGCTTTGAAATCCTTGATTCATATAGATTTTACTCACTCTAAAAGCCATACTAAATAATGATGCATGTATGAAGTATTCATATGCATGGATGAATAAAGGCAAAAAGGAAAGCAAATAACTTGGAGAAAGTATGAATATTTCAAAAAAAATTATCGTATAGGTCGACCTATAAGATCTATGCATCGACCTGTAGACAGCATGCGTCGACTTGTTCAATATCATGTGTTGACCTGTAACAACTATGTGCTTCCTATGTGTCGACCTGAAGAGTTGGCAAATGAAATAGAAACTATAGGTTTTAACATTGCAGCATACACGTCGACCTATAGAATGCATGTGTCGACCTATAGTAGTGAAAATGTTTCTAGGCCGACCTGTAGACAGCATGCGTCGGCCTATAGACAACATGTGTCAACCTATAGACAACATGTGTCAATCTATAATGCAATTTGTCACAAAAAATTATTTTTCATGCATTTTTCACAAATATTTTTCATGCATTTTTGATGCATGAGAAATTTTTCAAGGTGTTTCCAAATTCTTTTATGCTTCTTAATTCTAAGATGAAGATAGAGAATCATAGGATACCGTCCAATATACATTAACGCTAAAGTATCCTAGTTTTGACATCATACAAAATACATCTAAACGAAGTTGTTCTCACATACTCCCTCTTTTTTATGATGGCAAACTTGAGACGATGTGTTCGTGTTTTCAATAAAAGACTCCCCCTGAATATATACATCCCAACTTCATCTTGCTTCTCCCCTTTGACAACATAAAAAAGAAACAAAGCAATTCATGAAAAGTATCTTGAATCACGCATAAACCAAAATAACACACATAGGCGATTTGCAAAGATAAGAACATCAATACAATAACACCCACATAGAATGACATACATATTGAAGGAAAATGCCTAAACATAAATACACACGTGTAAGGCAACAATACAACATGATTGTCACAATGAAGGCCGAATAAAGTAGCACAAACATGAAATATGATGGATACAATGCAATCAAAAACTTTTGAGTTGCTACAAAAGCTGCACACGATTATGTGACATATGCCTGGGGTACTCCTGAAATGTTACATACATATGTGCTCTAGCAAGTAGATAAAGATTTATCACCACACAAACCAAAAACAAAGATGTTATCATAACAATGACACACAACAAGAATTTGCTAACATTATAACATGTTCAATCGAGTTTCATGCAAAAATAGATAACAAGGCAATGCACCAAGAGCATATTTCAAGCACATAGAGAGAAAAGCACAAAGTCACTATAAGCATATAATTTACATACATCAATAGACATTTTTGGAAGTGAACATTTATGAACTAATTCAAACATCAAGAATATCAACCATTTGGAACACAAGCAACATGTAAAGATAAAATCTTACTTACAAAAAGGGAAAATGAAAAGAAAAAAAAGAACGATATTACCTTTATTATGAAATGATTAAGGATGCACTCTATATTTATTGACATCTACATCCTTACCATTTTCATTCTTTTCCAAGCTTCAATTTGTGGTCATAAAAGTGTCAATAAACTTTGCATCTTCCATGCCAAATCTCTTTAGCAAGTCGTTGCAATATTTGGTTTAACACACACACGAACCTTCATTGAGTTGTTTGATTTGAATACCAAGGAAGTAATTCAACTCCCCATAAGGCTCATCTCAAACTCACTATACATAAGCTTAGAAAACTCCTTTACAAGTTGCATGCCAGTGGATCCAAAAATAATATCATCGACATAAACTTGAAATCTTCCAAGCAAGCATAAGCTAGAGACCGTATAACCTCTTAATAGCTTCCAACTTCCTTTCGGATTCTAACACTTTAGCTTCTAAGTGTAAAATTACTTTTTTTCATGTGAAGCTAATTTGTTAAAAACATTTAAGACCTCTTTATGAAGATTTTCAAATTCATTTTGTAATTGAGAATAAGATAAATCATTAGTAAGATCAAGTTTAGAAGAACTTACTTCTTTTTTCTTCCTTCCATTTTCCATAAGACAAATCTGGACCGATTCTACACTTGAAGTGAAGCTTTCATCTCTTGAGGAATCACTTTCACTCTCACAAGATACATAACCTCTTCTAGATTTACTAGACTTCTTGTGATTCCATCTTTCTTTGTCTTTCTTAATCATGAGACATTCTGCTCTATAGTGACCAATTTCACCATAATTATAACAAAAGCTTATAAATTTATCTTTCATATTCTCATCATATTTTGAAGACTTGGACTCCCTTCTAAATTTGTCTAAGTTTCCTTCGGAGTGCTTGACTTTGTTCTTCCGAATATACCTTTGGTATATCTTGACAAATAGCCTAACATCATCATCATCGGAGTTCTTGTCATCCCTTTCTTCACACTCACTAGGCTCATTCTTTGAGGACTTGAAACTAGATGTATTTAGAGAAATGGACTTCTTCACCTCTTCCTTGTCCTTACCTTTCTCTTTCTTCATCATCTTTTACTTCACCTCTTCCTTGTATTTACCTTTCTCTTTCTTCATCATCTTTTATACTTTTTTTCATGTTTTTCCAAGCAAGTGAGTTCTTGCTCGTGTCCTTCCAATTTACCAAACAAAGTAGTAAGATCAAGTGCTTTAAGATCATTCGCTTCTTTGATCGCGGTGACCTTGGGTTGTCATTCCCTATTAAGACATCTTAAAACCTTGTTAGTAGAAATATCATTGGAGATATGATTACCTAGAGCGTTCAATCTATTAATAATATATGTGAATTTCTTTTGTATGTCGGTAATGGTTTCACCATGCTCCATACGAAAGAGTTCAAACTCTTGGTTTAATGTGTTGATTCTAGCTTGTTTGACCTCATTAGTTACCTCATGGGCAACTTCTAATGTGTCCCACATAGCTTTGGCGGTTTCACAATGAGAAATACGATAATACTCATTAACACCTAATGCAGATATGAGAATATTTCGTGATTTTTAATCATGAGACCATAACTTCCTATCATTATCATTCCATTTATTTTCCGGTTTTGATATGGTGTCACCTTCATCATTGGTCATTGTAATTTCATTTGGACCATTGATGATTGCATCCCATACAACCTTGACAACGGAGTTGACATGGATATGCATGCAAGGTTTCCAATAGCCATAATTTTTGTCGGTGAAAATAGGTGCACTATTATATGCCCTTTTAGGTTCGGTATCCATTATCTAATAATCAAATCTTAAGATCGGAAACAACCAGGCTCTGATACCACTTGTTAGACGATAAGCCTAGATTTAGAGGGGGTAAATAGATCTAAAGTTTCAAATATTTCCCGGATCAAAATTCTTTTAACCGAACCTACTATTGAAAAGCTCGGATATGCGTAAAAGTGTCAATGGTATATGATAATAATCCATAAGTTCACTAACAACATTTTAAACAACAAATATAATACTCTACTATAGTAAAGGTCTATCTCCAATGATAACAACACATAAAAAACTTGTTGAAACAATTTGCGAACACTTTGTGTATGATTAACAAAGTTTGGATGTTAGTATAGTGTTTGTGGTTCTTATAATTTCAATCACTACCAAATGGTATGTGATTACTACAACAACACAAATTTCACAATGATTCAAAAATTATCATTCAAATAATGTTGATCAAGAGATCAGCGTAGTCGGAAATTTTCAAATCAAAAAATAAAAGAGATAAAGAGAGAGTGTACACAAGGATTTGTTTAGACAGCTCCCCAATCAACCTTGTTATGGGCACGCATGCCCTCAATTCGAATTCAAATTGAGATATTATTAACATAAATATTACTTTGCAAATGTATGTATGCAAGAGATGAGAAATCAAATCACACAAACCCTAAGTTTGTTCTTGACTCTAGCACCTCCAAAAACCTTGATCAATCTTGATCAAGTAACTAACCACGCCGTTTCAATTCACCTGTTATTGCTACTTCCTTGCAAGGCACCCCTTGTCACAAGGTTTTTACCCGGCTGAATTAATCCCAAGCGCATGATCATGTAACCAACAATGTCGCTTCAATTCACTTGTTGTTTCTACTTCCTTGCATGACCTCTTTGTCTCAAGGATTTCACCCGACTGAATCAATCCCAAGCACACACTTGTTGAACCTAAGATTTGTCAACATGATCCACCGTTTCACGCTACTCCCTTGCACGACACACCTAGTCCCAAGGCTTTCACTCGATCAGATCCGAATTGCACAATCTTATCCAAAACCTTCAAACCCCAAAGATCTTTAAGGAAAACCCCACCTCATCTTTCTTACTTGAATCTCTCAAAGATCTTAACCTAATATTCTCGGTACAACAAACCTAATTGGATGTTATCAATCCTAATCTAGATGACACCAATCAAAAAATGATTATGTGTAGTTTGATTATGTGTATGCATAGATTGAATTAAAGATGATGATATGCTTTGAAATCCTGAGTTCATGTAGGTTTTACTCACTCTAGAAACCTTACTAGAGAATGATGCATGTATGAAGTATTTATATGCATGGGTGAATGAAGGCAAAAAGGAAAGCAAATAACTTGGAGAAAATATGAATTTTTCAAAAAAAATTATCGTATAGGTCAACCTGTAAGATCTATGTGTTGATCTGTATACATCATACGTCGACCTGTTCAAGGTCATGCATCGATCTGTAACAGCTATGTGTTTCCTATGTGTTGACCTGAAGAGTCAGCACATGAAATAGAAACTACATGCTTAAATACCACAACATACACATCGACCTATAGAATGCATGTGTCGACCTATAGCAATGAAAATGTTTCTATAGTTCGACTTGTAAATAGCATGCGTCTACCTATAGACAGTATGTGTCAACCTATAGACATCATGTGTCAACCTATAATGCAATTT
Organism: Lathyrus oleraceus; assembly: GCF_024323335.1. NCBI lineage: Eukaryota > Viridiplantae > Streptophyta > Magnoliopsida > Fabales > Fabaceae > Lathyrus > Lathyrus oleraceus. Next base: position 638,869,544 of record NC_066583.1, read on the forward strand.
TTCACATAAACTTATTTTTCATGCATTTTTCACAAAAAATATTTTTCATGCATTTTTTAATGCAAGTTGTTTATAAATCATTTTATGCTTCCTAATTCTAAGATGCACATAGAGAATCAGAGGATATCATCCAATATACATTAATGCTAAAATATCCTAGTTTTGACATCATACAAAATACATCTAAACAAAGTTTCACTCACAATAACTAGAGTTATGATTAACCAAAATCATGATAGTAAGTTTGGTGAAGTATAAATTGGTGTTTCTCATAGTATCTTAGAGTTCAGTCTCAGGTTGTATGTCAAGAAATATGTTTCAAATATTGCTCTCTGTAGCATTCCACTTTTTAAAAATATGATATAAAAGCTGGTGGAATGGTGATTAATGTCCCTCACATGTATGGCCCTATGGAGAATCATCATCTCATTCATATTTATTTTGATGAAAAACCACAGGAATCCAATCTGGGAATTCTGAATGATGATATTGATGTGCTAGGCATCGTGTATGACATGTTGACATAATCTCAAATACATAAAGAGATTGATGATCATGAAGATGTTAAGGTTGATACTATTGTATCCAATGAAGATGTTGTTAATAATCTTGAGCACACAGTAAAAGATGTGGAGACATGGGGTGAAGACGTGATAAGTAAGGATGAAAGTGTACTTCTGGTTTGTGATATTAACATCAGGGAGCATGGATTGTTTACCAAGGGCACTCAATTTGTAAATGATATGTCTCCCCATAAGAGTGAGGATGTTTATCTTATGGTCTTGTGTCGCGGCAGGAAAAAACACGGAGTCGCCACCATATCAATCACACAAAATAAATTAGCAATATAGATAAGGAAAAGAAAACCTGGGTTGAATTATAAACTTGTTCCACAAATTTCTCCTTTGGAGACTTGAGTTACAAAGAGAAATTAAAAACTGAAACTATAGAAAACTAGGAGAAAGAAAATAGAAAAATTGGATCCCTAAACTCATGAAGTCTTTGAGTTTTATAGAGAAAAAATAAAAATAACAAATATCATTAGTTTAATATAAAAAGACTTGATTTGATTCATATCCAATCAAGTCTAAGAGCCACAACTAAGAGGAAATATTCTCATTTAATGCATAAAACAACAAACTTAATCTTTTCTCTCGCCTACCTGTTACGGCCCGTAGCAGATGCTACGGGTGGCCATAGCATATCGCTTCCTTACTTGCTCAAAAGTCATCAAAAGGGAGGTTTTAGGACCATGATTATATGTCCTTGTTTACTGGTGAATTTGGTAAACAAAACAAGTTTCTATTAATACTTAAAGGATCAAACACGAAAATATCCTAGAACATATTGTGTGAATTGTGGCTTCATCTGCTAAAGTGAATGGGAACATACGAAGCCTTATTGCTTCTTCGTTATGTCCAGGCATTTTCAGCGTTGTGCTCATAGTCAAAAACCTTTGGAGATGCTTGTTGGCATCTTCATTCACTCTTCCAGAAAAGGACCGCCTTTCGAGTTGATTAATTGTGCTGGGATGCAGCTGAAATTGTTCTACATTAACCGGTTGGTTGACAATTGTCATACGACCACCCGCAGTGTTGTTTCCACCATAGTCACCGAGAAGTCTCTCTGGTGGTGGTGGTTCTGCAGCCATGACCTCGGGAGTTGTTTCTGCTTCTGAATCTGAATTCTCTGAGTGCACTGCAACAACTTCCTTCTCTGCTTTTTCTGCTATTTCCAGTTTTTCTCGCTTAGCTTGTCTTAGTCTAGCGCGAAGAGTTCTTTCGGGATCTGTGTCAAAAGAAAAATTTGCTGAGGCCTTACCTCGCATACACAAGTTAGACAAATATTAGAATTGACTAACAAGATTGTCACAGATAAAATTTTGTTTAACGAGCAACAAAATTTCAATAGAATAAAAATTAAAATAGGTATTTTGGCAATCCCCGGCAACAGCGCCAAAAACTTGATCGGAAAAATAGCAAGTGTACTATTTTTACCGATGTAGTAATAAGGAGTTTTATTTCCAAGTATCGATCTCAAGGATTGCGTAGGAAATACTTATTTTAATTTGATTCTATCAGAACAAAAAGATAATGGTTTGGTTGTTTTGAAATAGTAAACACGAAAATAGTACAAATAATTGATTAAGATAAAAGATGCTAGGGTGAGTGGTTGATTTACCCGGTTATGAACTCAGTCAAGATTTCCTGAATACATATGAAACATTCAATCACCTAACCTCAGAATGTTCTTACTTAAGTCCTTAAGGAAGAAACTATTAAACTACCAATTCTTACTCAAATGTCCATTCAATTGATCATTGGTTTTAATCATGCAAAATATCAAGGTTTACGGTGATTTACGGAAGTTACTAGTCCTAGATGATGCATTCATAAACCCAATTGTGTGAAAACCCTAACAATCACAATCCTGTTATTGAAAGTCATAGATCAATTTGTATTTGTCTGATACAAACGCATAATAACATCACACAATTGAATTGAAATACGTAACATAGTAATCAAGAAATCATTTGTTCAAATTCATAACATGCGATAACATCAGGACCACCCCCTAGCATCAGGGGGTTTAGCCTCTCATAGTACTTAAAGAACTCATAAAGTAAAGATTAGACATTACAAAGAATTAGGAGAGTTTGATCTTCAATGGTTGATACCCTTGAATCTCGCCGTCTTCAAATCCGTCGTATTCGCTATCTTCTCCAATGCTCTGCTTTCGTTCGTCTGTCAAAAGGTCCTTCTTCTTTCCCTTCCAAGCCTTCTTATAGCTTCAGATGAATCTCCTCCAAGCAAAAGGTCCAAACTACCCTTAATGAGCAGAATCGGTTCACAAAGCAAAAATTAGGTTTTCCAAGCTGCGTCCAATCAACACGGCCGTGTGGTGGCACACGGGTGGCCGTATTGTTCTTCATAATTAATTATTTTCAGCACAAGCTACAGTGGCAACAACACGGGCCGTGTTCCTACACACGGGTGCCCGTGTTAATGCACTGTTTTAATCAACACGGCCGTGTGGTGGCACACGGGTGCCCGTGTTGATCTCTGTTTTTCTGCTCCCATTTTGTTCTGCCTGATCAACAACACGGGCAGTGTTGTGGCACACGGGTGCCCGTGTTGACCTGCTGTTTCTTCATATTTTTGCCTTTCAGAGTGTCCATAACTTCACCATTCTTGCTTTTAAACCTGTACAATGGCCTGTAATAATGACACTACCAAACGAAGCATAAACGAGATCTTTTTGACATAAACTTGTAATCGAATGCAATGCGATACCAAACCAACAAAACATGATAAATGACTCCAAAGTAACTGAAAACAAACATAAATCTTACCAAAGTGATGAAAATATGTCGGATTAACGGCGGGAATTCAATGGAAATGATGACCGATCACCATAGCATATCGCTTCCTTACTTGCTCAAAAGTCATCAAAAGGGAGGTTTTAGGACCATGATTATATGTCCTTGTTTACTGGTGAATTTGGTAAACAAAACAAGTTTCTATTAATACTTAAAGGATCAAACACGAAAATATCCTAGAACATATTGTGTGAATTGTGGTTTTTGAACATGTTGCTATTGAAATCGAAGAGCTTTGTTTGAAAGGTAATGATCTAAACTTGAGTGAAATCGAAATTTAAAATCTTTGCAAATAAAGTGACTAAAATCGAAATGTAAAGATTTAAAGGTAAAATGACAGAAAGTATCTTGAATGTAGGAATTACTTGAATGTAAAATGCTTGAAATTCATAAATATTGAACACATACGTACATTTCCTCAACTGTTTCTCAATACGCAGATACTTTAAGTTTGCAGGATTTTTAGTATAATTGCAGACCCCTACAACATAAGCAAATGTCTACTTATATACTAATCTAAAAATAACTACCTAAAATAGTCGACTAGACACATCGCGTCATATTTCATCTCCAAGTAACCGTTATTTTTGACATACTTCCGCGTGTCTATGAATAACCACCCGATCTTATCCATGTTTGACTCATTTGATTGATCAAAATAACCAACCCAAATATTGGAAATTTCACTAAGTTCAGATTTTATAACGTTCCCTTGATCTTTGACTAGCGTTCAACTGGAAATTGTTAAGTCACCCTTTGAAACCAAAACCACCAATTCAACCTATGGTCTCAATCGACCATGTTCAACTTCACAACTCACCATGGTGTGCCTTTGTGTCTTGCTTACTATTAATATCTATGTCGAAAATCCAAGGCAACAAATTGTCCCCCAAAATGCCACATTTCGATTTAGATCAGAAAAGAGAAAAATGGCATCTTTAGTGTATTTTCGACACTGTTTCAACTTCACCGTTGACGTCATCCTCATCATTACCACTTTATCGCGCTTTGTCATTTTCCATAAGATTTTCTCAGAATCTCATCATCACTCCTAGTTTCTAGGAGAACATGAATGTGCATGTCTTTACTAACTCATTCACTCACATTAATGCTACCAATCCGCAACACACAAAATTGTTCCACTACCTCCACACGTATACCATGTGTTCGATTTTGAATAGAAATTGAGATTATAAATACTCAACTCCATTCTTCCTTTCATCTTATTCGTTCAAACACTTATTTAACTCTCTTGCGCAAAAAAAACTTTCACTTTCTCTTTGCAAAAAGCTATTAACTTCAACAATGACAGCCAAAACTCCAACTCCAAAGTTTGACACTGGTAAGAATCCTTTGACATTCACGATTTTGCTAGAAGAAAATGATGAAGGTAGGGATTTTGTGCCTAAACCACCACTGTTGAAGGAAAAACTCTCCAACTGGGCAAACCAGGTACTTATTCGTTTTTATTTATCTAGCAAACTCCTTGCATTCTTAGGGTCTTACCTAACTACAAAGTCTCATTTTGGGAAAGTTAAAAAATTCTTCCCAATTTACCCAATTACAATTCCTTCGGTGTTCGAAGAACACACTCTCGATCTGTCTTTTACGAACAAACCTACGCGTGTTTTTCGATTTGCGCCTTCGACTAAGAGCAAAGAGTACCTCGCCTGGATCAACAAAGTTCAACCCCAAAGGAAAAAACAATGGCAAGAATTAGGTATCTATGACATGATCAAAATATTTAGTACTGGACCCAGATACAATCAAGCCATGTTGCTAGCATTAATCTTTTTTTGGGAAGTTTCGACCAATACTTTCTAATTTCCTTGTGGCATTTTAACACCAACTTTATTCGACGTGGAAGCCATCACGGGACTAAATCGTCTAGGCGAAAACTTTACTCTGACCTTAGAGACAGCCAATGAATTCACCATCGAACGATTTAGTTTCAAGAATTTTATCATTGACAATCACAACAAGAAAATTGTTGAAGTTTCCGACCAGGAGCACATTGCCTTTTTAACCCTTTAGCTTTCCTACTAAGTTTTTTGCTTCGGCTCCTTATAAGTAGCTAAGAAATTTGTACCTTTAGCTATTCAACTTCATGAGGGTTGAAAGACCTCATTAAGTAAACTCCTCTTAGAAAACCTTTAGTAATCACTTGGTGAAGCTTCCTACAAGCTGAAACACCTTCTTGAGACTAAAAATTATTCCTGCTCTCTGGTCCCTTGTGGCTTCTACAACTCTGGCTAAACTCCACATTTGAGCCCAAACTTCAAATAATTAAATCTCAAACTTTGATAGAATAAACTGGTTGTAGAGCCACCGAAAGCACAAGGTTTGCTTAACCACTCCTTATGACACCCCCTCACGAATCACATTTATGAAATACATAGAAATGTTTGTCGAGTCTACCACTTTTGTCTAGACCATGGCTCCTTTCATGGACCGATGTGTTGGCCCATTTTGGTTCAAGAATAGATTTCCCGATGTGTCTCCCTCAGCTATTTCCATGTCGAATTATGTTCGGGCAGCCTTTTTGACTCCCACGCTCTTATCCACCAGGTTATGGCTTTGTCGGATATCAAACCAATTTAGTAGCCAGGCAATGTGGCTTCAACCAACTACTACCATACTCCCTCTACACTCGATACACTGATTGTTGCTGGTCCAAAATAAAATTTAGTATCAAAGACTACAAAGCTTGCACGGTATTTGCCCGCAACAAAGTCCTCATCGAACTCCCTACTTTCCAGTGTCAACAGTCTTTCTGCATGACAGTCGAATACCATACATGGTGGACACAATACTTTGAAGGCCATGATGAAGCTTGTGCATAGCTCTTTCATCATCTTATTACTGAGGTTAGATCCATTATCAATAATGATCTTATCTAGGACCCCATAATGATAAATGATTTCCTTCCTCAAGAAACGAGCCACCGTTTGTCTTGTGACGTTTGCATACGAGACTGCTTCCACCCATTTAGTGAAATAGTTTATAGCTATTAAGATGAAGTGATGTTCGTTCAAGGCAGTTGGCTCAATGTGTCCAATCAAGTCAATGCCCCATATGGCAAAAGGCCAAAATGATGTAAGGACATTGAGTGACACTGGTGGTACATGGATCTTGCTGGCATAAATCTGGAATTTATGGCATGTTTAGACGTGGCGGTAACAATCAACCTCCATGGTCATCCAATAGTTATCGGTCCTTAAGATTTTCTTCACCATGGTGTGTCCACTGGCATGTGTCCCAAAGGAACCTTCATGGATATCCATTATAATTCGGGTTGCTTCGCTTTTGTCCATACATCTAAACAAGATCAAATCATAATTCCGTTTGTATAGAACTCTTCCACTCAAGAAGAACTTAGATGATAGTTTCCGAAAGTACTTCTTGTCGGTGATGGATGCATTCTCGGGATACTCTTGGCTTTCCAAGAACATCATGATGTCATAGAATCAAGGATGACCATCAGACTCATCTTTGACGGCCAAACAGTAAGTTGTCTCATCCAAGTAGTCGAGGTGGAAAGTTGGTGCTTCATTTTTCCATTTGACCTTAAACATGGATGGAAGAGTTAAAGGTGTGAAAAACACAAGAAATGAAGGTTTGAATTGGGTTTTACAAGTAAAAGCTTTTTCCAAAATAAGAACACCACTAACAAGTTAATAACAAAGAGATAAAAACACAATTATTTTTATCCTGGTTCGCTTGAAACTCAAAGCTACTCTAATCCATCCGCCAAGGTGATTTTGCCTTATACACAAGGACTTAATCCACTATAATCAACAAATTACAATAATCACAAAGAGTAACCTTCTTTGTCTTCTCAAGGATCCAACTATACACTAGTCTCCTTAAGGACTCACAAAGAACAACCTTCTTTATCTTCTCAAGGATAACCTCCTCAAGGAATCAAAAAAATAGTTTGAATAATATTTTGTGTGTTACAAGTTGCTTTTATACAAGCATATTATACACAAATGAACAACACACACTTAAAGAAAAACTGTGTAAAAACAAATGATAGCTTTTGACTAAGAAATAGACTTGTCAAAATATTGTGTCACATGCGTTTTCTTCAAGTATCCAAGTCTTACTTATATAACATAAGCATACGACCGTTGAAGGGAAAATGGGGAAAGCTCATTTGAGCAACTGCCCATTGTTGGATGCGAAAGGAATGATATTGTGTATTGTCCTTCGCCCATAAAATCGGTGACAGGTGTGATGTATAGTACTATCCTTGCCCACAAAATCAGGTAGTGGAAATGATGTTTGTTTTGTACCATATACTATTTGATCGCATTCCCATTTTGATCTTATCTTCAAGTTCATTGGCTTCTGATGCAGGTTGGTGAAGTATAAAATGAAGAAACATAAAGTTGGATTCAGAAACTTCAGAATCTATAAAAAATGACGAAAGTCATAAGGTCAAACCAAAACATCTATATGTGCATTTCGTGCCTGCTGACACTGAGCTTGATACTTATGCACAGACACGGAAGCATACTAAGGATAAGAACTTTATTCTTAAACCTAAGTATCATGCACAAATCTCCCATTATTATCCTTCTGCTAAAAGATCCAAAGTTGTAAGAAACTCTGGGAAAACTAACAAAAGATGACCCATAAAATGGATACTTAAGGATAAAATAATTTATGTTGGAGACATCCTGAACAGCTCAGCTGAAACACCAGTCGTGGTCGTCTTCTAATTTGTCTAACTTCTTTAAACTTTTGCGATTTGACTCTCAACAAAATAAACTTATACCTAAACCAAAACATTTTTTTGTCACGCCATACCAGTTCATCACCCATACATTTATTTTCGAGCTCAAATAAGTCAAACTTTTTACCTTTGCTCTCTTTAATATAATACACGTGATTAAAGGACAATTGTCCAAACACACTTGATAGGAACATTGTCCAAACACACTTGATAGGAACATTGAGCACGCTTAATTTAAAATAATTTTTTTATTTTATATCAATGCAGTTAATAATCGTACTGTAAAAAAATTAAAAATTGTAGCTATAGGCAAACTCGCGATAGGTTTAGTTTAACTTTTAGAAGAGAAATTTATTTTAGAGATATAAAATTAATTTCAAAATTATTTTGAGGTGTTTGATTATTTTAAAATAAAATTAATTATACTTTTAGAATTAATTATACTTTATAACTTTTAAATTTAAAAATTATGTTTACATTAAAATATATCTTTCAATCAATTTTACATAAAATAATTTAAACATAAATCAAATTACATTCAACTTCTTTTTAATCATAATCAAAATTATACAATCAAATTTTTTATAATAGAATAAAACAAAGACTAAGTTATTTTAACATGAAAGACCACCATGCGACAATTATGCATACTGCATAGTAACGACGTGCGTGCCCGCGTATACCGGCATGGTTAACATAACAGTGTGCGGTATTTAGCATATGGGTTATGTTACGGACACGCTTGACAGCTAAGTCATGATATATAAAAATGTTTGTCGCATACTATACTACTACTTTATAAAATGTCAACATCAATGCAAGTACATCACTATTACAGCTAGATATTATCGGTGTCTCTTCTATGTGCTTTTTCTTTCAATATTGAGTTTTGTTCTGTTTCGATCATTTTTTTTCTTCTAGAAACAATGGCGTCGTTTTTTCAAACCACCTGTACGCATCACCGTCCGCTCCACGACCATGTGCTACAATACAATTATTGCTACGTTAAGGAAAACGATATGATTAAAATCGCGAAAAATATTAATTTTAATATTTTATTATTGAGTGTTATTCATTACACCGTATAAAATACATTTTATACGTTTTTATTAATTTTATAAAATTTTAAAATTATCTTTTTTTGTTTTATCCTAATAGTAATCTTCAGATAATTATAATTATTCAGTATTAAACCAAACAAATGCATCACTGTCGAAAGATTCCTAACCCATTATTGTACATGTTGATGTTTGAAAAGAACTTATCATTGAACATAATTCTATGCTATGTGATCATATTTTTAATGAGTTCCTGTGAAAATTGTCAAATTAGGCTTTTGGATAATAATTGAGAGGTATTTGGATTTTGAAAGAAGATATAGTGAAAGAAGTTGAAACACGGGGATACTAGAATAAGGAAATGTGGATGTCCTTATAAATTGTACGTTGTATCACATAGTGAAAAATATTTGGATATTTAATATGATTTGTGGTGTACATAATCATGGATTTGATTGTAAGTTAGTTGGTCATCTAAGTGTCACTCATTTAGATTATGAAGAGAAGAAAATTGTTAATGAGATGACAATTAATATAGTTCAACCTTAAAACATACTCGGACTTTGAGGGTAACCAACTCTTAGTGATAATTCTATTAAGCGGTCACCTTCGTTATTTGAACATGTTGCCTCATTTTATCCAATATTGTTACATGAGTTTATATGGGAATACAAAACAATATTACGATACATTTGAAGCTCTAATTCCTAGAAGAATTGGTTTTCCAATATTGAGTGCAAAATGAGTGTGTTTCTTTGAAATGAGTCATCTTGTAGCAGATGTGTATGATATAATTTTTATTGAATTGCCAAACATGATTTTTTTGAAACTTCTTTTCCGCTTCGAAGTGTCCCACCAAATTATCTTGTTGTATGTATTATATGTATCAGATACATTTCAAAATAGATTCATTTTGTACAAGTTTACTTGAAGTTTGTATCTCCTCTACCACTAACATTTTTAGATTGGAGAACACATGACAAGGAGAATATTGTTTGTTTTTGGTTAGGATGAATTAGTTCGACAAATTGAACGATATTGAAAAAGAGTTAGAAAAAAGAAAAAGTCTAACGTATAGTGTGTAATCATTAAGTCAAAGGTATTGTGTCTCTAAATAGTGGTTATAGTATATCAGTGAAAATTCCCGCACAAGATTAATTCTTAAAAAGTAATTGACTTTTTTCTTTAAAAAAAGCTTTAAAAGTCATAATTCAAACATATATTAGTAATCAATTAACAACTTATTCATAAGTGTAAGATCCTATATGCAATAATTTAATTCCTCAATACTAAAAATAAAATTTAAAATACTTATCATTTTTTTATTTTTTATTATCCTTTATATTATGTGACTTTTGATCTATGTAAGATATAGAATTTACTATTAGACAGTTGAATGTTATGAATAATGCTTGTGTTTTGAAGTTTTGTTGGACCATTCGAAGTAATGAACAATATATATGCTGTGAATTTATGTGTGACAAATAGATTAAGAAAAAGATTGAAATTGAGGATGTGATTGTTAAGATAAGTGATTCTAGTTTATGGAAGAATTTCAGTAATTTATGACCTAAATTTGCTCTGTTTGTGTATTGGTCTATAGGAGATGGTGATGATATAGGTGTTAGGTATCATTGTTGGGTTGAATCATGTATGAAGTTGATGGATATTAATACTAATGGTGTCAATGTGGATTCTTATCGGTATTTAGAGGATTCATTGGATCAACATGGTAAGTGGAATGTGGATCTTTTAAAATATTTGTTTTCTCAAAATGTGGTAACTAATATTCTAGCTATTCTTCATCCCGATGGTAATAGTGGAAGAGATATTTGTTGTTGGTCAAGCTATAAAAATGGTGAGTATACTATTTCATTAAATTATAAATTAATGTGTAATTTTGATAGGCAAAATGGTGAGGATAGTTGGAGGTTGATATGGAAACTTAAAGTTCCTGAACGAATAAGATCCTTTATTTGGTTGGTGTATTATGGTAGGATAATGACCAATGAAATAGAAAATAAAGTGCAACTAGGATGGCCTTTTTGTAGTCATCGTGGAACAAAGGTGGAATCCATTATACACTTCTTGTGTGATTGTCTTTGACTTTTGCTATTTAGACTTATGTGGGTAAGTTGGATATGAGGGGTTATTTTTCACTAGTAATATAAGGAGCGGATGGATACTAATTTGTGTATGGATTTTAACATTAGCGAAGATCCGTCATGGTCGGTACTTTGAGCAATCTTTTGCCATGCACTTTGGAAGTGGAGGAATAAAGAACAATGTGAGATTTTTTGATACCTAGAATTCAGTGGAAAGTTGCTCATGAGTAATTTTTGACAACGAAACTGCATGGTAGTAAGATGGAGTAGGATCGAGAGACTAAGCAAATAAGATGGTATCCTCCTCATACGGATTCGGTGAGATTGAACACAGAGGGAGTTGTGGTAGTCTTTCAAGAGGTTGTACAGGTGAGTTGCATGGAGGCTTCACAATATATTTGGGTTCTTGTAGTGCATATATTATTGAACTTTGTGGTGTGTTAGAAGGATTAAGATTACCAAAAGAGTTTAGGTTTCGAACAATTGAGCTTCATATAGATTTCAAAGTGGTTGTTCAAAATATTTTGGATTATGGACATGGTTGTATAATTGGATGCGATTGGTTCGGCAAATTCAAGTTCAAACTGAATTGAGAGGTGTTGGTTTGTCATATTTACCATCTTAATACTATTTATAAAAATAAAATTATATTTTACTAATATACATTTCAATCAAGAAATACAATATTCAAATTCAAAGAAAAAATAAAAAATTCTTCATTTAATTATGAGCAGAAAAAAGAACGACATAAAAAGAACTGAATATGAAATAAAATAATGGTAAGAGATGGAATGCTATTGATTTTAGTATTAATAACGACTGATTAAAAATGATGTCAACAAGATGTCGTTGTAGTATAGTGGTAAGTATTCCCGCCTGTCACGCGGGTGACCCGGGTTCGATCCCCGGCAACGGCGCTTTTTATTCTCTTTTTCATTATTTTGTTTTACACCCATACTGGACCGGATTTTAAACTATTCTGGGCCCAATTAAGTGTTTCATTTCATTTCCAGAACATATTCGTGTACCCCCCACACTAAACAAACTATACCCTGCATTTTTCTCAACTGACAAAATTAGAAAAATAAATAATAAAACGCTATTTTATTTACTTTTAAAGGCTATGCTTGTTAAATCTGGGTATTTATACAAACCAACAAAATACTGAAAATACATAGTATTAATCCTATTAGTACAATGCAGAATATTCAATTACATTTGTCTCTAAAAACCTCTCTCTCTCTATGTATATATATAATATCAAGATTATAAAATTAAGCATTTATCATGCATATCACACACGGACTTAAACACTAGGCAGTATGCATCAAACTAAAGGTTAGTTGAATTAACATATACTAACAAATTATTTCAAATTCTTTATATTATGCAATTCAATACAAAATAATTTATTCTACTTACTCTTATTCAACACATCTTACTATTAAAGTAAACTGTAGCAATATATTTATTTAAAACGCAGTTACTTACAAATAAATTTGACATAATAATTTTATATAATACTTGTATATTGAAAACTTTACTTTTTCAATTTTTTTCGTACAGATAATTTAATACTAATTTCTTACAACACAAAGTGAGATTCTTATTAGAGAGAGGATTTATTGATTTATTTGTGCAACCCTGGCTCCTAATTTGAAAAACTAAAACATTGAAAAAAAAATTCTATGACATCTTTACTTTCTAAAAACATTTTTAAATTTCATTTTTTTAAAATTTATGTTGTTTGTTAACGATGATATAGAAGATTCATAGTAGGCCTATAATTGATAGAAGAGGAAAAATTAATCTATAACAAATGTATTTTTAAAAATAATCATTCACAACTGTAATTATACATATAATGTAATGTATTTATCTCTTGTACTCCAATGTATGTGGTATCAAAATTCGAATGTTCATTGGTGTGTTACTGAATCATCCAACTCGTTACTGAACCGAAGTCCTAACCCCTCACTGAACATAAGTCTTACACATCTCTAATATACATGATGCGTTAATGCTACACAATATATGCAATACTCGTCTCAACCTCCAACTTCAATACTCGTTATTGATTCCTCTCGAACATAAAAACTCAACATAAATCGTTGTGAATGCATAGCCACATCAATGGTTCCACTGAACCGAAATA